>NW_027464664.1:600000-900000 GCF_043290135.1 Rhipicephalus microplus | reverse complement strand
TTGTGGAGTTTTTAGTTGTGGAGTTTCTAGTTGTGGAGTTTCTGGTTGTGGAGTTTCTAATTTTGGAGTTTCAAGTTGTGAAGTTTCCAGTTGTGGAGTCTCAAGTTGTGGAGTTTAAAGTTGCGGAGTTTCAAGTTGTGGAATCTCTAGTTGTGGAGTTTCTAGTTGCGGAGTATCTAGTTGTGGAGTTTCCAGTTGTGGAGTTTCTAGTTGTGGAGTTGCGGAGTCTCTAGTTGTGGAGTTTCAAGTTGTGGAGTCTAGTTGTGGAGTTTCTAGTTGTGGAGTTTCCAGTTGTGGAGTATCTAGTTGTGGAGTTTCCAGTTGTGGAGTTTCTAGTTGCGGAGTCTCTAGTTGTGAAGTTTCTAGTTGTGGAGTTTCCAGTTGTGGAGTGTCTAGCTGTTGAGTTACTACTTGTGGAGTTTCTAGTTGCGGAGTTTCTAGCTGTGGAGTTTCTAGTTGCGGAGTTTCTATTTGTGGAGTTTCTAGCTGCGGAGTTTCTAGTTGCAGAGTCTCTGGTTGTGGAGTTTCTAGTTGCGGAGTCTCTAGTTGTGGAGTTTCGAGTTTTGGAGTTTCTAGTGTTGGAGTTTTGAGTTTAGGAGTTTCTAGTTGCGGAATCACTAGCTGTGGATTTTCTAGTTGCGGAACTTGAAGTTGTGAGGTTTCAAATTGTGCAGTTTCAAGTTGTGGAGTTTCTAGTTGTGGAATTTCTAGTTGTGGATTCTCTAGTTGTGTAGTTTCTAGCTGCGGAGTTTCTATTTGTGGAGTTTCTACTTGCGGAGTTTCTAGTTGCAGAGTCTCTGGTTGTGGAGTTTCTAGTTGCGGAGTCTCTAGTTGTGGAGTTTCTAGTTGTGGAGTTTCTAGTTGTGGAGTTCCGAGTTGTAAAGTTTCTAGTTGGGGAGATTCTAGTTGTGGAGTTTCTAGTTGTGGAGTCTCAAGTTGTGGAGTTTAAACTTGTGGAGTTTCAAGTTGTGGAGTCTATAGTTGTGGAGTTTCTAGTTGTGGATTTTCTAGTTGTGGAGTGTCTAGTTGTGGAGTTTCCAGTTGTGGAGTTTCGAGTTGTGGAGTTGCGGAGTCTCTAGTTGTGGAGTTTCTAGTTGCAGAGTCTCTAGTTGTGGAGTTTCAAGTTGTGGAGTCTCTAGTTGTGGAGTTTCTAGTTGCCGAGTTTCCAGTTGCGGAGTATCTAGTAGTGGAGTTGCCAGTTGTGGAGTTTCCAGTTGTGGAGTTTCTAGTTGCGGAGTCCCTAGTTGTGGAGTTTCTAACTGCGGAGTCTCAAGATGTGGAGTTTCTAGTTGTATAGTTTTTAGTTGTGGAGTTTCTAGTTGTTGAGTTTCTAGTTTGAAGTCTCTAGTTGTAGATTTTTTAGTTGTGGAGTCTCTAGTTTAGGAATTTCTAGTTGAAGAGTTTTAGTTGTGGAGTGTCTAGTTGTGGAGTTTCCAGTTGTGTAGTTTCGAGTTGTGGAGTTGCGGAGTCTCTAGTTGTGGAGTTTCTAGTTGCAGAGTCTCTAGTTGTGGAGTTTCAAGTTGTGGAGTCTCTAGTTGTGGAGTTTCTAGTTGCCGAGTTTTCAGTTGTGGAGTATCTAGTAGTGGAGTTTCTATTTGTGCAGTTTCTAGCTGCGGAGTTTCTAGTTGCAGAGTCTCTGGTTGTGGAGTTTCTAGTTGCGGAGTCTCTAGTGGTGGAGTTTCGAGTTTTGGAGTTACTAGTGTTGGAGTTTTGAGTTGTGGAGTTTCTAGTTGTGGAGTTTCTAGTTGCGGAATCTCTAGCTGTGGATTTTCTAGTTGCGGAACCTAAAGTTGTGAGGTTTCAAGTTGTGGAGTCTCTAGTTGTGGAGTTTCTAGTTGTGGAGTTTCTAGTTGTGGAGTCTCTAGTTGTGTAGTTTCTAGCTGCGGAGTTTCTAGTTGCGGAGTTTCTATTTGTGGATTTTCTACTTGCGGAGTTTCTAGTTGCAGAGTCTCTGGTTGTGGAGTTTCTAGTTGCGAAGTCTCTAGTTGTGGAGTTTCTTGTTGTGGAGTTTCCTGTTGTGGAGTTTTTAGTTGTGGAGTTTCTAGTTGTGGAGTTTCTGGTTGTGGAGTTTCTAATTTTGGAGTTTCAAGTTGTGGAGTTTTTAGTTGTGGAGTCTCAAGTTGTGGGGTTTAAAGTTGTGGAGTTTCAAGTTGTGGAGTCTCTAGTTGTGGAGTTTCTAGTACGGAGTATCTAGTTGTGGAGTTTCCAGTTGTGGAGTTTCTAGTTGTGGAGTTGCGGAGTCTCTAGTTGTGGAGTTTCTAGTTGCGGAGTCTCTAGTTGTGGAGTTTCAAGTTGTGGAGTTTCCAGTTGTGGAGTTTTTAGTTGTGGAGTTTTAGTTGTTGAGTTTCTAGTTGTGAAGTCTCTAGTTTTGCAGTTTCTAGCTGTGGAGTTTCTAGATATGGAATTTCTAGTTGCCGAGTCTGTATTTGTGGGGTTTGTAGTTGTGGAGTTTCTAGTTGTGGAGTTTCTAGTTGTGGAGTCTCTAGTTGCGGAGTTTCTAGTTGTAGATTTTCTAGTTGTGGAGTATCTAGTTGTGGATTTTCCAGTTCTGGAGTTTCTAGTTGTTGAGTTGCGGAGTATCTAGTTGTTGAGTTTCTAGTTGCAGAGTCTCTAGTTGTGGAGTTTCAAGTTGTGGAGTCTCTCGATGTGGAGTTTCTAGTTGTCGAGTTTCCAGTTGTGGAGTATCTAGTAGTGGAGTTTCGAGTTGTGGAGTTTCTAGTTGTGGAGTTTCTAGTTGTGGAGTCCCTAGTTGTGGAGTTTCTAGTTGCGGAGTCTCTGGTTGTGGAGTTTCAAGTTGCGGAGTCTCAAGCTGTAGAGTTTCTAGTTGTTAAGTTTTTAGTTGTGGAGTTTTCAGTTGTTGAGTTTCTAGTTTCAAGTCTCTAGTTGTAGATTCCCTAGTTGTGGAGTCTCTAGTTTAGGAGTTTCTAGTTGAAGAGTTTTTTGTTGTGGAGTGTCTAGTTGTGGAGTTTTCAGTAGTGGAGTTTCGAGTTGTGGAGTTTCGAGTTGCAGAGTCTTTAGTTGTGGAGTTTCAAGTTGTGGAGTCTCTAGTTGTGGAGTTTCTAGTTGCTGAGTTTCCAGTTGCGGAGTATCTAGTAGTGGAGTTTCCAGTTGTGGAGTTTCTAGTTGTGGAATTTCTAGTTGTGGAGTCTCTAGTTGTGTAGTTTCTAGCTGCGGAGTTTCTATTTGTGGAGTTTCTAGTTGCGGAGTTTCTAGTTGCAGAGTCTCTGGTTGTGGAGTCTCTAGTTGTGGAGTCTCTAGTTGTGGAGTTTCTAGTTGCCGAGTTTTCAGTTGTGGAGTATCTAGTAGTGAAGTTTCTATTTGTGGAGTTTCTAGCTGCGGAGTTTCTAGTTGCAGAGTCTCTGGTTGTGGAGTTTCTAGTTGCGGAGTCTCTAGTTGTGGAGTTTCGAGTTTTGGAGTTTCTAGTGTTGGAGGTTTGAGTTGTGGAGTTTCTAGTTGTGGATTTTCTAGTTGCGGAATCTCTAGCTGTGGATTTTCTAGTTGCGCAACCTAAAGTTGTGAGGTTTCATGTTGTGGAGTCTCTAGTTGTGGAGTTTCTAGTTGTGGAGTTTCTAGTTGAGGAGTCTCTAGTTGTGTAGTTTCTAGCTGCGGAGTTTCTAGTTGCAGAGTTTCTATTTGTGGAGTTTCTACTTGCGGAGTTTCTAGTTGCAGAGTCTCTGGTTGTGGAGTTTCTAGTTGCGAAGTCTCTAGTTGTGGAGTTTCTTGTTGTGGAGTTTCCAGTTGTGGAGTTTTTAGTTGTGGAGTTTCTAGTTGTGGAGTTTCTGGTTGTGGAGTTTCTAATTTTGGAGTTTCAAGTTGTGAAGTTTCCAGTTGTGGAGTCTCAAGTTGTGGAGTTTAAAGTTGCGGAGTTTCAAGTTGTGGAATCTCTAGTTGTGGAGTTTCTAGTTGCGGAGTATCTAGTTGTGGAGTTTCCAGTTGTGGAGTTTCTAGTTGTGGAGTTGCGGAGTCTCTAGTTGTGGAGTTTCAAGTTGTGGAGTCTAGTTGTGGAGTTTCTAGTTGTGGAGTTTCCAGTTGTGGAGTATCTAGTTGTGGAGTTTCCAGTTGTGGAGTTTCTAGTTGCGGAGTCTCTAGTTGTGAAGTTTCTAGTTGTGGAGTTTCCAGTTGTGGAGTGTCTAGCTGTTGAGTTACTACTTGTGGAGTTTCTAGTTGCGGAGTTTCTAGCTGTGGAGTTTCTAGTTGCGGAGTTTCTATTTGTGGAGTTTCTAGCTGCGGAGTTTCTAGTTGCAGAGTCTCTGGTTGTGGAGTTTCTAGTTGCGGAGTCTCTAGTTGTGGAGTTTCGAGTTTTGGAGTTTCTAGTGTTGGAGTTTTGAGTTTAGGAGTTTCTAGTTGCGGAATCACTAGCTGTGGATTTTCTAGTTGCGGAACTTGAAGTTGTGAGGTTTCAAATTGTGCAGTTTCAAGTTGTGGAGTTTCTAGTTGTGGAATTTCTAGTTGTGGATTCTCTAGTTGTGTAGTTTCTAGCTGCGGAGTTTCTATTTGTGGAGTTTCTACTTGCGGAGTTTCTAGTTGCAGAGTCTCTGGTTGTGAGTTTCTAGTTGCGGAGTCTCTAGTTGTGGAGTTTCTAGTTGTGGAGTTTCTAGTTGTGGAGTTCCGAGTTGTAAAGTTTCTAGTTGGGGAGATTCTAGTTGTGGAGTTTCTAGTTGTGGAGTCTCAAGTTGTGGAGTTTAAACTTGTGGAGTTTCAAGTTGTGGAGTCTATAGTTGTGGAGTTTCTAGTTGTGGATTTTCTAGTTGTGGAGTGTCTAGTTGTGGAGTTTCCAGTTGTGGAGTTTCGAGTTGTGGAGTTGCGGAGTCTCTAGTTGTGGAGTTTCTAGTTGCAGAGTCTCTAGTTGTGGAGTTTCAAGTTGTGGAGTCTCTAGTTGTGGAGTTTCTAGTTGCCGAGTTTCCAGTTGCGGAGTATCTAGTAGTGGAGTTGCCAGTTGTGGAGTTTCCAGTTGTGGAGTTTCTAGTTGCGGAGTCCCTAGTTGTGGAGTTTCTAACTGCGGAGTCTCAAGATGTGGAGTTTCTAGTTGTATAGTTTTTAGTTGTGGAGTTTCTAGTTGTTGAGTTTCTAGTTTGAAGTCTCTAGTTGTAGATTTTTTAGTTGTGGAGTCTCTAGTTTAGGAATTTCTAGTTGAAGAGTTTTAGTTGTGGAGTGTCTAGTTGTGGAGTTTCCAGTTGTGTAGTTTCGAGTTGTGGAATTGCGGAGTCTCTAGTTGTGGAGTTTCTAGTTGCAGAGTCTCTAGTTGTGGAGTTTCAAGTTGTGGAGTCTCTAGTTGTGGAGTTTCTAGTTGCCGAGTTTTCAGTTGTGGAGTATCTAGTAGTGGAGTTTCTATTTGTGCAGTTTCTAGCTGCGCAGTTTCTAGTTGCAGAGTCTCCGGTTGTGGAGTTTCTAGTTGCGGAGTCTCTAGTGGTGGAGTTTCGAGTTTTGGAGTTACTGGTGTTGGAGTTTTGAGTTGTGGAGTTTCTAGTTGTGGAGTTTCTAGTTGCGGAATCTCTAGCTGTGGATTTTCTAGTTGCGGAACCTAAAGTTGTGAGGTTTCAAGTTGTGGAGTCTCTAGTTGTGGAGTTTCTAGTTGTGGAGTTTCTAGTTGTGGAGTCTCTAGTTGTGTAGTTTCTAGCTGCGGAGTTTCTAGTTGCGGAGTTTCTATTTGTGGATTTTCTACTTGCGGAGTTTCTAGTTGCAGAGTCTCTGGTTGTGGAGTTTCTAGTTGCGAAGTCTCTAGTTGTGGAGTTTCTTGTTGTGGAGTTTCCTGTTGTGGAGTTTTTAGTTGTGGAGTTTCTAGTTGTGGAGTTTCTGGTTGTGGAGTTTCTAATTTTGGAGTTTCAAGTTGTGGAGTTTTTAGTTGTGGAGTCTCAAGTTGTGGGGTTTAAAGTTGTGGAGTTTCAAGTTGTGGAGTCTCTAGTTGTGGAGTTTCTAGTACGGAGTATCTAGTTGTGGAGTTTCCAGTTGTGGAGTTTCTAGTTGTGGAGTTGCGGAGTCTCTAGTTGTGGAGTTTCTAGTTGCGGAGTCTCTAGTTGTGGAGTTTCAAGTTGTGGAGTTTCCAGTTGTGGAGTTTTTAGTTGTGGAGTTTTAGTTGTTGAGTTTCTAGTTGTGAAGTCTCTAGTTTTGCAGTTTCTAGCTGTGGAGTTTCTAGATATGGAATTTCTAGTTGCCGAGTCTGTATTTGTGGGGTTTGTAGTTGTGGAGTTTCTAGTTGTGGAGTTTCTAGTTGTGGAGTCTCTAGTTGCGGAGTTTCTAGTTGTAGATTTTCTAGTTGTGGAGTATCTAGTTGTGGATTTTCCAGTTCTGGAGTTTCTAGTTGTTGAGTTGCGGAGTATCTAGTTGTTGAGTTTCTAGTTGCAGAGTCTCTAGTTGTGGAGTTTCAAGTTGTGGAGTCTCTCGATGTGGAGTTTCTAGTTGTCGAGTTTCCAGTTGTGGAGTATCTAGTAGTGGAGTTTCGAGTTGTGGAGTTTCTAGTTGTGGAGTTTCTAGTTGTGGAGTCCCTAGTTGTGGAGTTTCTAGTTGCGGAGTCTCTGGTTGTGGAGTTTCAAGTTGCGGAGTCTCAAGCTGTAGAGTTTCTAGTTGTTAAGTTTTTAGTTGTGGAGTTTTCAGTTGTTGAGTTTCTAGTTTCAAGTCTCTAGTTGTAGATTCCCTAGTTGTGGAGTCTCTAGTTTAGGAGTTTCTAGTTGAAGAGTTTTTTGTTGTGGAGTGTCTAGTTGTGGAGTTTTCAGTAGTGGAGTTTCGAGTTGTGGAGTTTCGAGTTGCAGAGTCTTTAGTTGTGGAGTTTCAAGTTGTGGAGTCTCTAGTTGTGGAGTTTCTAGTTGCTGAGTTTCCAGTTGCGGAGTATCTAGTAGTGGAGTTTCCAGTTGTGGAGTTTCTAGTTGTGGAATTTCTAGTTGTGGAGTCTCTACTTGTGTAGTTTCTAGCTGCGGAGTTTCTATTTGTGGAGTTTCTAGTTGCAGAGTTTCTAGTTGCAGAGTCTCTGGTTGTGGAGTTTCTAGTTGTGGAGTCTCTAGTTGTGGAGTTTCTAGTTGCCGAGTTTTCAGTTGTGGAGTATCTAGTAGTGAAGTTTCTATTTGTGGAGTTTCTAGCTGCGGAGTTTCTAGTTGCAGAGTCTCTGGTTGTGGAGTTTCTAGTTGCGGAGTCTCTAGTTGTGGAGTTTCGAGTTTTGGAGTTTCTAGTGTTGGAGGTTTGAGTTGTGGAGTTTCTAGTTGTGGATTTTCTAGTTGCGGAATCTCTAGCTGTGGATTTTCTAGTTGCGCAACCTAAACTTGTGAGGTTTCATGTTGTGGAGTCTCTAGTTGTGGAGTTTCTAGTTGTGGAGTTTCTAGTTGAGGAGTCTCTAGTTGTGTAGTTTCTAGCTGCGGAGTTTCTAGTTGCAGAGTTTCTATTTGTGGAGTTTCTACTTGCGGAGTTTCTAGTTGCAGAGTCTCTGGTTGTGGAGTTTCTAGTTGCGAAGTCTCTAGTTGTGGAGTTTCTTGTTGTGGAGTTTCCAGTTGTGGAGTTTTTAGTTGTGGAGTTTCTAGTTGTGGAGTTTCTGGTTGTGGAGTTTCTAATTTTGGAGTTTCAAGTTGTGAAGTTTCCAGTTGTGGAGTCTCAAGTTGTGGAGTTTAAAGTTGCGGAGTTTCAAGTTGTGGAATCTCTAGTTGTGGAGTTTCTAGTTGCGGAGTATCTAGTTGTGGAGTTTCCAGTTGTGGAGTTTCTAGTTGTGGAGTTGCGGAGTCTCTAGTTGTGGAGTTTCAAGTTGTGGAGTCTAGTTGTGGAGTTTCTAGTTGTGGAGTTTCCAGTTGTGGAGTATCTAGTTGTGGAGTTTCCAGTTGTGGAGTTTCTAGTTGCGGAGTCTCTAGTTGTGAAGTTTCTAGTTGTGGAGTTTCCAGTTGTGGAGTGTCTAGCTGTTGAGTTACTACTTGTGGAGTTTCTAGTTGCGGAGTTTCTAGCTGTGGAGTTTCTAGTTGCGGAGTTTCTATTTGTGGAGTTTCTAGCTGCGGAGTTTCTAGTTGCAGAGTCTCTGGTTGTGGAGTTTCTAGTTGCGGAGTCTCTAGTTGTGGAGTTTCGAGTTTTGGAGTTTCTAGTGTTGGAGTTTTGAGTTTAGGAGTTTCTAGTTGCGGAATCACTAGCTGTGGATTTTCTAGTTGCGGAACTTGAAGTTGTGAGGTTTCAAATTGTGCAGTTTCAAGTTGTGAAGTTTCTAGTTGTGGAATTTCTAGTTGTGGATTCTCTAGTTGTGTAGTTTCTAGCTGCGGAGTTTCTATTTGTGGAGTTTCTACTTGCGGAGTTTCTAGTTGCAGAGTCTCTGGTTGTGGAGTTTCTAGTTGCGGAGTCTCTAGTTGTGGAGTTTCTAGTTGTGGAGTTTCTAGTTGTGGAGTTCCGAGTTGTAAAGTTTCTAGTTGGGGAGATTCTAGTTGTGGAGTTTCTAGTTGTGGAGTCTCAAGTTGTGGAGTTTAAACTTGTGGAGTTTCAAGTTGTGGAGTCTATAGTTGTGGAGTTTCTAGTTGTGGATTTTCTAGTTGTGGAGTGTCTAGTTGTGGAGTTTCCAGTTGTGGAGTTTCGAGTTGTGGAGTTGCGGAGTCTCTAGTTGTGGAGTTTCTAGTTGCAGAGTCTCTAGTTGTGGAGTTTCAAGTTGTGGAGTCTCTAGTTGTGGAGTTTCTAGTTGCCGAGTTTCCAGTTGTGGAGTATCTAGTAGTGGAGTTGCCAGTTGTGGAGTTTCCAGTTGTGGAGTTTCTAGTTGCGGAGTCCCTAGTTGTGGAGTTTCTAACTGCGGAGTCTCAAGATGTGGAGTTTCTAGTTGTATAGTTTTTAGTTGTGGAGTTTCTAGTTGTTGAGTTTCTAGTTTGAAGTCTCTAGTTGTAGATTTTTTAGTTGTGGAGTCTCTAGTTTAGGAAATTCTAGTTGAAGAGTTTTTAGTTGTGGAGTGTCTAGTTGTGGAGTTTCCAGTTGTGTAGTTTCGAGTTGTGGAGTCTCTAGTTGTGGAGTTTCTAGTTGCAGAGTCTCTAGTTGTGGAGTTTCAAGTTGTGGAGTCTCTAGTTGTGGAGTTTCTAGTTGCCGAGTTTTCAGTTGTGGAGTATCTAGTAGTGGAGTTTCTATTTGTGCAGTTTCTAGCTGCGGAGTTTCTAGTTGCAGAGTCTCTGGTTGTGGAGTTTCTAGTTGCGGAGTCTCTAGTGGTGGAGTTTCGAGTTTTGGAGTTACTAGTGTTGGAGTTTTGAGTTGTGGAGTTTCTAGTTGTGGAGTTTCTAGTTGCGGAATCTCTAGCTGTGGATTTTCTAGTTGCGGAACCTAAAGTTGTGAGGTTTCAAGTTGTGGAGTCTCTAGTTGTGGAGTTTCTAGTTGTGGAGTTTCTAGTTGTGGAGTCTCTAGTTGTGTAGTTTCTAGCTGCGGAGTTTCTAGTTGCGGAGTTTCTATTTGTGGATTTTCTACTTGCGGAGTTTCTAGTTGCAGAGTCTCTGGTTGTGGAGTTTCTAGTTGCGAAGTCTCTAGTTGTGGAGTTTCTTGTTGTGGAGTTTCCTGTTGTGGAGTTTTTAGTTGTGGAGTTTCTAGTTGTGGAGTTTCTGGTTGTGGAGTTTCTAATTTTGGAGTTTCAAGTTGTGGAGTTTTTAGTTGTGGAGTCTCAAGTTGTGGAGTTTCAAGTTGTGGAGTTTCAAGTTGTGGAGTCTCTAGTTGTGGAGTTTCTAGTACGGAGTATCTAGTTGTGGAGTTTCCAGTTGTGGAGTTTCTAGTTGTGGAGTTGCGGAGTCTCTAGTTGTGGAGTTTCTAGTTGCGGAGTCTCTAGTTGTGGAGTTTCAAGTTGTGGAGTTTCCAGTTGTGGAGTTTTTAGTTGTGGAGTTTTAGTTGTTGAGTTTCTAGTTGTGAAGTCTCTAGTTTTGCAGTTTCTAGCTGTGGAGTTTCTAGATATGGAATTTCTAGTTGCCGAGTCTGTATTTGTGGGGTTTGTAGTTGTGGAGTTTCTAGTTGTGGAGTTTCTAGTTGTGGAGTCTCTAGTTGCGGAGTTTCTAGTTGTAGATTTTCTAGTTGTGGAGTATCTAGTTGTGGATTTTCCAGTTCTGGAGTTTCTAGTTGTTGAGTTGCGGAGTATCTAGTTGTTGAGTTTCTAGTTGCAGAGTCTCTAGTTGTGGAGTTTCAAGTTGTGGAGTCTCTCGATGTGGAGTTTCTAGTTGTCGAGTTTCCAGTTGTGGAGTATCTAGTAGTGGAGTTTCGAGTTGTGGAGTTTCTAGTTGTGGAGTTTCTAGTTGTGGAGTCCCTAGTTGTGGAGTTTCTAGTTGCGGAGTCTCTGGTTGTGGAGTTTCAAGTTGCGGAGTCTCAAGCTG
Source organism: Rhipicephalus microplus (assembly GCF_043290135.1). NCBI lineage: Eukaryota > Metazoa > Arthropoda > Arachnida > Ixodida > Ixodidae > Rhipicephalus > Rhipicephalus microplus. Next base: position 889,720 of record NW_027464664.1, on the reverse strand, counting down.
TAGAGTTTCTAGTTGTTAAGTTTTTAGTTGTGGAGTTTTCAGTTGTTGAGTTTCTAGTTTCAAGTCTCTAGTTGTAGATTCCCTAGTTGTGGAGTCTCTAGTTTAGGAGTTTCTAGTTGAAGAGTTTTTTGTTGTGGAGTGTCTAGTTGTGGAGTTTTCAGTAGTGGAGTTTCGAGTTGTGGAGTTTCGAGTTGCAGAGTCTTTAGTTGTGGAGTTTCAAGTTGTGGAGTCTCTAGTTGTGGGGTTTCTAGTTGCTGAGTTTCCAGTTGCGGAATTTCTAGTTGTGGAGTCTCTAGTTGTGTAGTTTCTAGCTGCGGAGTTTCTATTTGTGGAGTTTCTAGTTGCGGAGTTTCTAGTTGCAGAGTCTCTGGTTGTGGAGTTTCTAGTTGTGGAGTCTCTAGTTGTGGAGTTTCTAGTTGTGGAGTTTCTAGTTGAGGAGTCTCTAGTTGTGTAGTTTCTACCTGCGGAGTTTCTAGTTGCAGAGTTTCTATTTGTGGAGTTTCTACTTGCGGAGTTTCTAGTTGCAGAGTCTCTGGTTGTGGAGTTTCTAGTTGCGAAGTCTCTAGTTGTGGAGTTTCTTGTTGTGGAGTTTCCAGTTGTGGAGTTTTTAGTTGTGGAGTTTCTAGTTGTGGAGTTTCTGGTTGTGGAGTTTCTAATTTTGGAGTTTCAAGTTGTGGAGTTTCCAGTTGTGGAGTCTCAAGTTGTGGAGTTGAAAGTTGCGGAGTTTCAAGTTGTGGAATCTCTAGTTGTGGAGTTTCTAGTTGCGGAGTATCTAGTTGTGGAGTTTCCAGTTGTGGAGTTTCTAGTTGTGGAGTTGCGGAGTCTCTAGTTGTGGAGTTTCAAGTTGTGGAGTCTAGTTGTGGAGTTTCTAGTTGTGGAGTTTCCAGTTGTGGAGTATCTAGTTGTGGAGTTTCCAGTTGTGGAGTGTCTAGTTGCGGAGTCTCTAGTTGTGAAGTTTCTAGTTGTGGAGTTTCCAGTTGTGGAGTGTCTAGCTGTTGAGTTACTACTTGTGGAGTTTCTAGTTGCGGAGTTTCTAGCTGTGGAGTTTCTAGTTGCGGAGTTTCTATTTGTGGAGTTTCTAGCTGCGGAGTTTCTAGTTGCAGAGTCTCTGGTTGTGGAGTTTCTAGTTGCGGAGTCTCTAGTTGTGGAGTTTCGAGTTTTGGAGTTTCTAGTGTTGGAGTTTTGAGTTTAGGAGTTTCTAGTTGCGGAATCACTAGCTGTGGATTTTCTAGTTGCGGAACTTGAAGTTGTGAGGTTTCAAATTGTGCAGTTTCAAGTTGTGGAGTTTCTAGTTGTGGAATTCCTAGTTGTGGATTCTCTAGTTGTGTAGTTTCTAGCTGCGGAGTTTCTATTTGTGGAGTTTCTACTTGAGGAGTTTCTAGTTGCAGAGTCTCTGGTTGTGGAGTTTCTAGTTGCGGAGTCTCTAGTTGTGGAGTTTCTAGTTGTGGAGTTCCGAGTTGTAAAGTTTCTAGTTGGGGAGATTCTAGTTGTGGAGTTTCTAGTTGTGGAGTCTCAAGTTGTGGAGTTTAAACTTGTGGAGTTTCAAGTTGTGGAGTCTATAGTTGTGGAGTTTCTAGTTGTGGATTTTCTAGTTGTGGAGTGTCTAGTTGTGGAGTTTCCAGTTGTGGAGTTTCTAGTTGTGGAGTTGCGGAGTCTCTAGTTGTGGAGTTTCTAGTTGCAGAGTCTCTAGTTGTGGAGTTTCAAGTTGTGGAGTCTCTAGTTGTGGAGTTTCTAGTTGCCGAGTTTCCAGTTGTGGAGTATCTAGTAGTGGAGTTTCCAGTTGTGGAATTTCTAGTTTTGGAGTTTCTAGTTGCGAAGTCCCTAGTTGTGGAGTTTCCAGTTGCGGAGTCTCAAGCTGTGGAGTTTCTAGTTGTTGAGTTTTTAGTTGTGGAGTTTCTAGTTGTTGAGTTTCTAGTTTGAAGTCTCTAGTTGTAGATTCTTTAGTTGTGGAGTCTCTAGTTTAGGAAATTCTAGTTGAAGAGTTTTTAGTTGTGGAGTGTCTAGTTGTGGAGTTTCCAGTTGTGTAGTTTCGAGTTGTGGAGTTGCGGAGTCTCTAGTTGTGGAGTTTCTAGTTGCAGAGTCTCTAGTTGTGGAGTTTCAAGTTGTGGAGTCTCTAGTTGTGGAGTTTCTAGTTGCCGAGTTTTCAGTTGTGGAGTATCTAGTAGTGGAGTTTCTATTTGTGCAGTTTCTAGCTGCGGAGTTTCTAGTTGCAGAGTCTCTGGTTGTGGAGTTTCTAGTTGCGGAGTCTCTAGTGGTGGAGTTTCGAGTTTTGGAGTTACTAGTGTTGGAGTTTTGAGTTGTGGAGTTTCTAGTTGTGGAGTTTCTAGTTGCGGAATCTCTAGCTGTGGATTTTCTAGTTGCGGAACCTAAAGTTGTGAGGTTTCAAGTTGTGGAGTCTCTAGTTGTGGAGTTTCTAGTTGTGGAGTTTCTAGTTGTGGAGTCTCTAGTTGTGTAGTTTCTAGCTGCGGAGTTTCTAGTTGCGGAGTTTCTATTTGTGGATTTTCTACTTGCGGAGTTTCTAGTTGCAGAGTCTCTGGTTGTGGAGTTTCTAGTTGCGAAGTCTCTAGTTGTGGAGTTTCTTGTTGTGGAGTTTCCTGTTGTGGAGTTTTTAGTTGTGGAGTTTCTAGTTGTGGAGTTTCTGGTTGTGGAGTTTCTAATTTTGGAGTTTCAAGTTGTGGAGTTTTTAGTTGTGGAGTCTCAAGTTGTGGAGTTTAAAGTTGTGGAGTTTCAAGTTGTGGAGTCTCTAGTTGTGGAGTTTCTAGTACGGAGTATCTAGTTGTGGAGTTTCCAGTTGTGGAGTTTCTAGTTGTGGAGTTGCGGAGTCTCTAGTTGTGGAGTTTCTAGTTGCGGAGTCTCTAGTTGTGGAGTTTCAAGTTGTGGAGTTTCCAGTTGTGGAGTTTTTAGTTGTGGAGCTTTAGTTGTTGAGTTTCTAGTTGTGAAGTCTCTAGTTTTGCAGTTTCTAGCTGTGGAGTTTCTAGATATGGAATTTCTAGTTGCCGAGTCTGTATTTGTGGGGTTTGTAGTTGTGGAGTTTCTAGTTGTGGAGTTTCTAGTTGTGGAGTCTCTAGTTGCGGAGTTTCTAGTTGTAGATTTTCTAGTTGTGGAGTATCTAGTTGTGGATTTTCCAGTTCTGGAGTTTCTAGTTGTTGAGTTGCGGAGTATTTAGTTGTTGAGTTTCTAGTTGCAGAGTCTCTAGTTGTGGAGTTTCAAGTTGTGGAGTCTCTGGATGTGGAGTTTATAGTTGTCGAGTTTCCAGTTGTGGAGTAACTAGTAGTGGAGTTTCGAGTTGTGGAGTTTCTAGTTGTGGAGTTTCTAGTTGTGGAGTCCCTAGTTGTGGAGTTTCTAGTTGCGGAGTCTCTGGTTGTGGAGTTTCAAGTTGCGGAGTCTCAAGCTGTAGAGTTTCTAGTTGTTAAGTTTTTAGTTGTGGAGTTTCCAGTTGTTGAGTTTCTAGTTTCAAGTCTCTAGTTGTAGATTCCCTAGTTGTGGAGTCTCTAGTTTAGGAGTTTCTAGTTGAAGAGTTTTTTGTTGTGGAGTGTCTAGTTGTGGAGTTTCCAGTAGTGGAGTTTCGAGTTGTGGAGTTGCGAGTTGCAGTGTCTTTAGTTGTGGAGTTTCAAGTTGTGGAGTCTCTAGTTGTGTAGTTTCTAGCTGCGGAGTTTCTATTTGTGGAGTTTCTAGTTGCGAAGTTTCTAGTTGCAGAGTCTCTGGTTGTGGAGTTTCTAGTTGTGGAGTCTCTAGTTGTGGAGTTTCTAGTTGCCGAGTTTTCAGTTGTGGAGTGTCTAGTAGTGGAGTTTCTATTTGTGGAGTTTCTAGCTGCGGAGTTTCTAGTTGCAGAGTCTCTGGTTGTGGAGTTTCTAGTTGCGGAGTCTCTAGTTGTGGAGTTTCGAGTTTTGGAGTTTCTAGTGTTGGAGGTTTGAGTTGTGGAGTTTCTAGTTGTGGAGTTTCTAGTTGTGGAATCTCTAGCTGTGGATTTTCTAGTTGCGCAACCTAAAGTTGTGAGGTTTCAAGTTGTGGAGTCTCTAGTTGTGGAGTTTCTAGTTGTGGAGTTTCTAGTTGAGGAGTCTCTAGTTGTGTAGTTTCTAGCTGCGGAGTTTCTAGTTGCAGAGTTTCTATTTATGGAGTTTCTACTTGCGGAGTTTCTAGTTGCAGAGTCTCTGGTTGTGGAGTTTCTAGTTGCGAAGTCTCTAGTTGTGGAGTTTCTTGTTGTGGAGTTTCCAGTTGTGGAGTTTTTAGTTGTGGAGTTTCTAGTTGTGGAGTTTCTGGTTGTGGAGTTTCTAATTTTGGAGTTTCAAGTTGTGGAGTTTCTAGTTGTGGAGTCTCAAGTTGTGGAGTTTAAAGTTGCGGAGTTTCAAGTTGTGGAATCTCTAGTTGTGGAGTTTCTAGTTGCGGAGTATCTAGTTGTGGAGTTTCCAGTTGTGGAGTTTCTAGTTGTGGAGTTGCGGAGTCTCTAGTTGTGGAGTTTCAAGTTGTGGAGTCTAGTTGTGGAGTTTCTAGTTGTGGAGTTTCCAGTTGTGGAGTATCTAGTTGTGGAGTTTCCAGTTGTGGAGTTTCTAGTTGCGGAGTCTCTAGTTGTGAAGTTTCTAGTTGTGGAGTTTCCAGTTGTGGAGTGTCTAGCTGTGGAGTTACTACTTGTGGAGTTTCTAGTTGCGGAGTTTCTAGCTGTGGAGTTTCTAGTTGCGGAGTTTCTATTTGTAGAGTTTCTAGCTGCGGAGTTTCTAGTTGCAGAGTCTCTGGTTGTGGAGTTTCTATTTGCGGAGTCTCTAGTTGTGGAGTTTCGAGTTTTGGAGTTTCTAGTGTTGGAGTTTTGAGTTTAGGAGTTTCTAGTTGCGGAATCACTAGCTGTGGATTTTCTAGTTGCGGAACTTAAAGTTGTGAGGTTTCAAGTTGTGCAGTTTCAAGTTGTGGAGTTTCTAGTTGTGGAATTTCTAGTTGTGGATTCTCTAGTTGTGTAGTTTCTAGCTGCGGAGTTTCTATTTGTGGAGTTTCTAGTTGCGGAGTTTCTAGTTGCAGAGTCTCTGGTTGTGGATTTTCTAGTTGCGGAGTCTCTAGTTGTGGAGTTTCTAGTTGTGGAGTTTCTAGTTGTGGAGTTGCGAGTTGTAAAGTTTCTAGTTGGGGAGATTCTAGTTGTGGAGTTTCTACTTGTGGAGTCTCAAGTTGTGGAGTTTAAACTTGTGGAGTTTCAAGTTGTGGAGTCTATAGTTGTGGAGTTTCTAGTTGTGGAGTCTCTAGTTGCAGAGTTTCTAGTTGTGAAGTTTCTAGTTGTGGAGTTTCTAGTTGTGGAGTTTCTAGTTGTGAAGTTTCTAGTTGTGTAGTCTCAAGTTGTGGAGTTTAAACTTGTGGAGTTTCAAGTTGTGGAGTCTATAGTTGTGGAGTTCCTAGTTGTAGATTTTCTAGTTGTGGAGTTTCAAGTTGCGGAGTCCCAAGCTGTGGAGTTTCTAGTTGTTGAGTTTTTAGTTGTGGAGTTTTTAGTTGTTGAGTTTCTAGTTTGAAGTCTCTAGTTGTAGATTCTCTAGTTGTGGAGTCTCTAGTTTAGGAGTTTCTAGTGGAAGGGTTTTAGTTGTGGAGTGTCTAGTTGTGGAGTTTCCAGTTGTGGAGTTTCGAGTTGTGGAGTTTCTAGTTGCAGAGTCTCTAGTTGTGGAGTTTCAAGGTGTGGAGTCTCTAGTTGTGGAGTTTCTAGTTGCCGAGTTTCCAGTTGTGGAGTATCTAGTAGTGGAGTTTCCAGTTGTGGAATTTCTAGTTTTGGAGTTTCTAGTTGCGAAGTCCCTAGTTGTGGAGTTTCCAGTTGCGGAGTCTCAAGCTGTGGAGTTTCTAGTTGTTGAGTTTTTAGTTGTGGAGTTTCTAGTTGTTGAGTTTCTAGTTTGAAGTCTCTAGTTGTAGATTCTTTAGTTGTGGAGTCTCCAGTTTAGGAATTTCTAGTTGAAGAGTTTTTAGTTGTGGAGTGTCTAGTTGTGGAGTTTCCAGTTGTGGATTTTCGAGTTGTGGAGTTGCGGAGTCTCTAGTTGTGGAGTTTCTAGTTGCAGAGTCTCTAGTTGTGCAGTTTCTAGTTGCGAAGTCCCTAGTTGTGGAGTTTCTAGTTGCGGAGTCTCAAGATGTGGAGTTTCTAGTTTTTGAGTTTTTAGTTGTGGAGTTTCTAAATGTTGACTTTCTAGTTTGAAGTCTCTAGTTGTAGATTCTCTAGTTGTGGAGTCTCTAGTTTAGGAATTTCTAGTTGAAGAGTTTTTCGCTTTGGAGTTTCTAGTTGTGGAGTTTTGAGTTGTGGAGTTTCTAGCTGCGGAGTTTCTAGTTGCAGAGTCTCTGGTTGTGGAGTTTCTAGTTGCGGAGTCTCTAGTTGTGGAGTTTCTAGTTGTGGAGTTTCTAGTTGTGGAGTTTCAAGTTGTGGAGTTTTTAGTTGTGGACTTTCTAGACATGAATTTTCTCGTAGCCGAGTCTCTATTTGTGGAGCTTGTAGTTGTGGAGTTTCTAGTTGTGGAGTTTCTAGTTTTGGAGTCTCTAGTTGCAGAGTTTCTAGTTGTGGAGTTTCTAGTTGTAGAGTTTCTAGTTGTGGAGTTTCTGGTTGTGGAGTTTCTAGTTGTGGAGTTTCAAGTTGTGGAGTTTCTAGTTGTGGAGTCTCAAGTTGTGGAGTTTAAAGTTGTGGAGTTCCAAGTTGCGGAGTCTCTAGTTGTGAAGTTTCTAGTTGTGGAGTTTCTAGTTGTGGAGTTTTTAGTTGTGGACTTTCTAGACATTAATTTTCTTGTAGCCGAGTCTCTATTTGTGGAGCTTGTAGTTGTGGAGTTTGTAGTTGTGGAGTTTCTAGTTGTGGAGTCTCTAGTTGCAGAGTTTCTAGTTGTGGAGTTTCTAGTTGTGGAGTTTCTAGTTGTGGAGTTTCTGGTTGTGGAGTTTCTAGTTGTGAGTGTCTAGTTTTGCAGTTTCTAGTTGTGTAGTTTCTAGATATGGAATTTCTAGTTGCCGAGTCTGTATTTGTGGAGTTTGTAGTTGCGGAGTCTCTAGTTGTGGAGTTTCTAGTTGTGGAGTCTCTAAATGCGGAGTTTCTAGTTGTGGAGTTTCTAGTTATGGAGTTTCTGGTTGTGGAGTTTCTAGTTGAGGAGTTTCAAGTTGTGGAGTTTCTAGTTGTGGAGTCTCTAGTTGCAGAGTTTCTAGTTGTGAAGTTTCTAGATGTGCAGTTTCTATTTTTGGAGTTTCTAGTTGTGGAGTTTCTAGTTGTAGAGTCTCCTGTTGCGGAGTTTCCAGTTGCGGAGTTTCTAGTTGGGGAGTTTCTAGTTGTGGAGTTTCTAGTTGTGAAGTTTCTAGTTGTGTAGTCTCAAGTTGTGGAGTTTAAACTTGTTGAGTTTCAAGTTGTGGAGTCTATAGTTGTGGAGTTTCTAGTTGTGGAGTTTCTAGTTGTGGAGTTTCTAGTTGCGGAGTTTCTAGTTGTGGAGTTTCTAGCTGCGGAGTTTCTAGTTGCAAGGTCTCTAGATGTCGAATTTCTAGTTCTAGAGTTTCTAGTTGTGGAGTCTCTAAATGCGGAGTTTCTAGTTGTGGAGTTTCTAGTTGTGGAGTTTCTGGTTGTGGAGTTTCTAGTTGAGGAGTTTCAAGTTGTGGAGTTTCTAATTGTGGAGTCTCTAGTTGCGGAGTTTCTAGTTGTGAAGTTTCTAGTTGTGGAGTTTCTAGTTGTGGAGTTTCTAGTTGTAGAGTCCTTAGTTGTGGAGTTTCTACTAGTTGCGGAGTTTCTAGTTGTGGAGTTTCAAGTTGCGGAGTCCCAAGCTGTGGAGTTTCTAGTTGTTGAGTTTTTAGTTGTGGAGTTTTTAGTTGTTGAGTTTCTAGTTTGAAGTCTCTAGTTGTAGATTCTCTAGTTGTGGAGTCTCTAGTTTAGGAGTTTCTAGTGGAAGGGTTTTAGTTGTGGAGTGTCTAGTTGTGGAGATTCCAGTTGTGGAGTTTCGAGTTGTGGAGTTTCTAGTTGCAGAGTCTCTAGTTGTGGAGTTTCAAGTTGTGGAGTCTCTAGTTGTGGAGTTTCTAGTTGCCGAGTTTCCAGTTGTGGAGTATCTAGTAGTGGAGTTTCCAGTTGTGGAATTTCTAGTTTTGGAGTTTCTAGTTGCGAAGTCCCTAGTTGTGGAGTTTCCTGTTGCGGAGTCTCAAGCTGTGGAGTTTCTAGTTGTTGAGTTTTTAGTTGTGGAGTTTCTAGTTGTTGAGTTTCTAGTTTGAAGTCTCTAGTTGTAGATTCTCTAGTTGTGGAGTCTCTAGTTTAGGAATTTCTAGTTGAAGAGTTTTTAGTTGTGGAGTGTCTAGTTGTGGAGTTTCCAGTTGTGGAGTTTCGAGTTGTGGAGTTGCGGAGTCTCTAGTTGTGGAGTTTCTAGTGGCAGAGTCTCTAGTTTTGCCGTTTCTAGTTGCGGAGTCCCTAGTTGTGGAGTTTCTAGTTGCAGAGTCTCAAGATGTGGAGTTTCTAGTTTTTGAGTTTTTAGTTGTGGAGTTTCTAAATGTTGACTTTCTAGTTTGAAGTCTCTAGTTGTAGATTCTCTAGTTGTGGAGTTTCTAGTTTAGGAATTTCTAGTTGAAGAGTTTTTCGCTTTGGAGTTTCTAGTTGTGGAGTTTTGAGTTGTGGAGTTTCTAGCTGCGGAGTTTCTAGTTGCAGAGTCTCTGGTTCTGGAGTTTCTAGTTGCGGAGTCTCTAGTTGTGGAGTTTCTAGTTGTGGAGTTTCTAGTTGTGGAGTTTCAAGTTGTGGAGTTTTTAGTTGTGGACTTTCTAGACATGAATTTTCTCGTAGCCGAGTCTCTATTTGTGGAGCTTGTAGTTGTGGAGTTTCTAGTTGTGGAGTTTCTAGTTGTGGAGTCTCTAGTTGCAGAGTTTCTAGTTGTGGAGTTTCTAGTTGTAGAGTTTCTAGTTGTGGAGTTTCTGGTTGTGGAGTTTCTAGTTGTGGAGTTTCAAGTTGTGGAGTTTCTAGTTGCGGAGTCTCTAGTTGTGGAGTTTCTAGTTGTGGAGTTTCTAGTTGTGGAGTTCCGAGTTGTAAAGTTTCTAGTTGGGGAGATTCTAGTTGTGGAGTTTCTAGTTGTGGAGTCTCAAGTTGTGGAGTTTAAACTTGTGGAGTTTCAAGTTGTGGAGTCTATAGTTGTGGAGTTTCTAGTTGTGGATTTTCTAGTTGTGGAGTGTCTAGTTGTGGAGTTTCCAGTTGTGGAGTTTCTAGTTGTGGAGTTGCGGAGTCTCTAGTTGTGGAGTTTCTAGTTGCAGAGTCTCTAGTTGTGGAGTTTCAAGTTGTGGAGTCTCTAGTTGTGGAGTTTCTAGTTGCCGAGTTTCCAGTTGTGGAGTATCTAGTAGTGGAGTTGCCAGTTGTGGAGTTTCCAGTTGTGGAGTTTCTAGTTGCGGAGTCCCTTTTTGTGGAGTTTCTAACTGCGGAGTCTCAAGATGTGGAGTTTCTAGTTGTATAGTTTTTAGTTGTGGAGTTTCTAGTTGTTGAGTTTCTAGTTTGAAGTCTCTAGTTGTAGATTTTTTAGTTGTGGAGTCTCTAGTTTAGGAAATTCTAGTTGAAGAGTTTTTAGTTGTGGAGTGTCTAGTTGTGGAGTTTCCAGTTGTGTAGTTTCGAGTTGTGGAGTTGCGGAGTCTCTAGTTGTGGAGTTTCTAGTTGCAGAGTCTCTAGTTGTGGAGTTTCAAGTTGTGGAGTCTCTAGTTGTGGAGTTTCTAGTTGCGGAGTCTCAAGATGTGGAGTTTCTAGTTTTTGAGTTTTTAGTTGTGGAGTTTCTAAATGTTGACTTTCTAGTTTGAAGTCTCTAGTTGTAGATTCTCTAGTTGTGGAGTCTCTAGTTTAGGAATTTCTAGTTGAAGAGTTTTTCGCTTTGGAGTTTCTAGTTGTGGAGTTTTGAGTTGTGGAGTTTCTAGCTGCGGAGTTTCTAGTTGCAGAGTCTCTGGTTGTGGAGTTTCTAGTTGCGGAGTCTCTAGTTGTGGAGTTTCTAGTTGTGGAGTTTCTAGTTGTGGAGTTTCAAGTTGTGGAGTTTTTAGTTGTGGACTTTCTAGACATGAATTTTCTCGTAGCCGAGTCTCTATTTGTGGAGCTTGTAGTTGTGGAGTTTCTAGTTGTGGAGTTTCTAGTTTTGGAGTCTCTAGTTGCAGAGTTTCTAGTTGTGGAGTTTCTAGTTGTAGAGTTTCTAGTTGTGGAGTTTCTGGTTGTGGAGTTTCTAGTTGTGGAGTTTCAAGTTGTGGAGTTTCTAGTTGTGGAGTCTCAAGTTGTGGAGTTTAAAGTTGTGGAGTTCCAAGTTGCGGAGTCTCTAGTTGTGAAGTTTCTAGTTGTGGAGTTTCTAGTTGTGGAGTTTTTAGTTGTGGACTTTCTAGACATTAATTTTCTTGTAGCCGAGTCTCTATTTGTGGAGCTTGTAGTTGTGGAGTTTGTAGTTGTGGAGTTTCTAGTTGTGGAGTCTCTAGTTGCAGAGTTTCTAGTTGTGGAGTTTCTAGTTAAGGAGTTTCTAGTTGTGGAGTTTCTGGTTGTGGAGTTTCTAGTTGTGAGTGTCTAGTTTTGCAGTTTCTAGTTGTGTAGTTTCTAGATATGGAATTTCTAGTTGCCGAGTCTGTATTTGTGGAGTTTGTAGTTGCGGAGTCTCTAGTTGTGGAGTTTCTAGTTGTGGAGTCTCTAAATGCGGAGTTTCTAGTTGTGGAGTTTCTAGTTATGGAGTTTCTGGTTGTGGAGTTTCTAGTTGAGGAGTTTCAAGTTGTGGAGTTTCTAGTTGTGGAGTCTCTAGTTGCAGAGTTTCTAGTTGTGAAGTTTCTAGATGTGCAGTTTCTATTTTTGGAGTTTCTAGTTGTGGAGTTTCTAGTTGTAGAGTCTCCTGTTGCGGAGTTTCCAGTTGCGGAGTTTCTAGTTGGGGAGTTTCTAGTTGTGGAGTTTCTAGTTGTGAAGTTTCTAGTTGTGTAGTCTCAAGTTGTGGAGTTTAAACTTGTTGAGTTTCAAGTTGTGGAGTCTATAGTTGTGGAGTTTCTAGTTGTGGAGTTTCTAGTTGTGGAGTTTCTAGTTGCGGAGTTTCTAGTTGTGGAGTTTCTAGCTGCGGAGTTTCTAGTTGCAAGGTCTCTAGATGTCGAATTTCTAGTTCTAGAGTTTCTAGTTGTGGAGTCTCTAAATGCGGAGTTTCTAGTTGTGGAGTTTCTAGTTGTGGAGTTTCTGGTTGTGGAGTTTCTAGTTGAGGAGTTTCAAGTTGTGGAGTTTCTAATTGTGGAGTCTCTAGTTGCGGAGTTTCTAGTTGTGAAGTTTCTAGTTGTGGAGTTTCTAGTTGTGGAGTTTCTAGTTGTAGAGTCCTTAGTTGTGGAGTTTCTACTAGTTGCGGAGTTTCTAGTTGTGGAGTTTCAAGTTGCGGAGTCCCAAGCTGTGGAGTTTCTAGTTGTTGAGTTTTTAGTTGTGGAGTTTTTAGTTGTTGAGTTTCTAGTTTGAAGTCTCTAGTTGTAGATTCTCTAGTTGTGGAGTCTCTAGTTTAGGAGTTTCTAGTGGAAGGGTTTTAGTTGTGGAGTGTCTAGTTGTGGAGATTCCAGTTGTGGAGTTTCGAGTTGTGGAGTTTCTAGTTGCAGAGTCTCTAGTTGTGGAGTTTCAAGTTGTGGAGTCTCTAGTTGTGGAGTTTCTAGTTGCCGAGTTTCCAGTTGTGGAGTATCTAGTAGTGGAGTTTCCAGTTGTGGAATTTCTAGTTTTGGAGTTTCTAGTTGCGAAGTCCCTAGTTGTGGAGTTTCCTGTTGCGGAGTCTCAAGCTGTGGAGTTTCTAGTTGTTGAGTTTTTAGTTGTGGAGTTTCTAGTTGTTGAGTTTCTAGTTTGAAGTCTCTAGTTGTAGATTCTCTAGTTGTGGAGTCTCTAGTTTAGGAATTTCTAGTTGAAGAGTTTTTAGTTGTGGAGTGTCTAGTTGTGGAGTTTCCAGTTGTGGAGTTTCGAGTTGTGGAGTTGCGGAGTCTCTAGTTGTGGAGTTTCTAGTGGCAGAGTCTCTAGTTTTGCCGTTTCTAGTTGCGGAGTCCCTAGTTGTGGAGTTTCTAGTTGCAGAGTCTCAAGATGTGGAGTTTCTAGTTTTTGAGTTTTTAGTTGTGGAGTTTCTAAATGTTGACTTTCTAGTTTGAAGTCTCTAGTTGTAGATTCTCTAGTTGTGGAGTTTCTAGTTTAGGAATTTCTAGTTGAAGAGTTTTTCGCTTTGGAGTTTCTAGTTGTGGAGTTTTGAGTTGTGGAGTTTCTAGCTGCGGAGTTTCTAGTTGCAGAGTCTCTGGTTGTGGAGTTTCTAGTTGCGGAGTCTCTAGTTGTGGAGTTTCTAGTTGTGGAGTTTCTAGTTGTGGAGTTTCAAGTTGTGGAGTTTTTAGTTGTGGACTTTCTAGACATGAATTTTCTCGTAGCCGAGTCTCTATTTGTGGAGCTTGTAGTTGTGGAGTTTCTAGTTGTGGAGTTTCTAGTTGTGGAGTCTCTAGTTGCAGAGTTTCTAGTTGTGGAGTTTCTAGTTGTAGAGTTTCTAGTTGTGGAGTTTCTGGTTGTGGAGTTTCTAGTTGTGGAGTTTCAAGTTGTGGAGTTTCTAGTTGCGGAGTCTCTAGTTGTGGAGTTTCTAGTTGTGGAGTTTCTAGTTGTGGAGTTCCGAGTTGTAAAGTTTCTAGTTGGGGAGATTCTAGTTGTGGAGTTTCTAGTTGTGGAGTCTCAAGTTGTGGAGTTTAAACTTGTGGAGTTTCAAGTTGTGGAGTCTATAGTTGTGGAGTTTCTAGTTGTGGATTTTCTAGTTGTGGAGTGTCTAGTTGTGGAGTTTCCAGTTGTGGAGTTTCTAGTTGTGGAGTTGCGGAGTCTCTAGTTGTGGAGTTTCTAGTTGCAGAGTCTCTAGTTGTGGAGTTTCAAGTTGTGGAGTCTCTAGTTGTGGAGTTTCTAGTTGCCGAGTTTCCAGTTGTGGAGTATCTAGTAGTGGAGTTGCCAGTTGTGGAGTTTCCAGTTGTGGAGTTTCTAGTTGCGGAGTCCCTTTTTGTGGAGTTTCTAACTGCGGAGTCTCAAGATGTGGAGTTTCTAGTTGTATAGTTTTTAGTTGTGGAGTTTCTAGTTGTTGAGTTTCTAGTTTGAAGTCTCTAGTTGTAGATTTTTTAGTTGTGGAGTCTCTAGTTTAGGAAATTCTAGTTGAAGAGTTTTTAGTTGTGGAGTGTCTAGTTGTGGAGTTTCCAGTTGTGTAGTTTCGAGTTGTGGAGTTGCGGAGTCTCTAGTTGTGGAGTTTCTAGTTGCAGAGTCTCTAGTTGTGGAGTTTCAAGTTGTGGAGTCTCTAGTTGTGGAGTTTCTAGTTGCCGAGTTTTCAGTTGTGGAGTATCTAGTAGTGGAGTTTCTATTTGTGCAGTTTCTAGCTGCGGAGTTTCTAGTTGCAGAGTCTCTGGTTGTGGAGTTTCTAGTTGCGGAGTCTCTAGTGGTGGAGTTTCGAGTTTTGGAGTTACTAGTGTTGGAGTTTTGAGTTGTGGAGTTTCTAGTTGTGGAGTTTCTAGTTGCGGAATCTCTAGCTGTGGATTTTCTAGTTGTGGAACCTAAAGTTGTGAGGTTTCAAGTTGTGGAGTCTCTAGTTGTGGAGTTTCTAGTTGTGGAGTTTCTAGTTGTGGAGTCTCTAGTTGTGTAGTTTCTAGCTGCGGAGTTTCTAGTTGCGGAGTTTCTATTTGTGGATTTTCTACTTGCGGAGTTTCTAGTTGCAGAGTCTCTGGTTGTGGAGTTTCTAGTTGCGAAGTCTCTAGTTGTGGAGTTTCTTGTTGTGGAGTTTCCTGTTGTGGAGTTTTTAGTTGTGGAGTTTCTGGTTGTGGAGTTTCTGGTTGTGGAGTTTCTAATTTTGGAGTTTCAAGTTGTGGAGTTTTTAGTTGTGGAGTCTCAAGTTGTGGAGTTTAAAGTTGTGGAGTTTCAAGTTGTGGAGTCTCTAGTTGTGGAGTTTCTAGTACGGAGTATCTAGTTGTGGAGTTTCCAGTTGTGGAGTTTCTAGTTGTGGAGTTGCGGAGTCTCTAGTTGTGGAGTTTCTAGTTGCGGAGTCTCTAGTTGTGGAGTTTCAAGTTGTGGAGTTTCCAGTTGTGGAGTTTTTAGTTGTGGAGCTTTAGTTGTTGAGTTTCTAGTTGTGAAGTCTCTAGTTTTGCAGTTTCTAGCTGTGGAGTTTCTAGATATGGAATTTCTAGTTGCCGAGTCTGTATTTGTGGGGTTTGTAGTTGTGGAGTTTCTAGTTGTGGAGTTTCTAGTTGTGGAGTCTCTAGTTGCGGAGTTTCTAGTTGTAGATTTTCTAGTTGTGGAGTATCTAGTTGTGGATTTTCCAGTTCTGGAGTTTCTAGTTGTTGAGTTGCGGAGTATTTAGTTGTTGAGTTTCTAGTTGCAGAGTCTCTAGTTGTGGAGTTTCAAGTTGTGGAGTCTCTGGATGTGGAGTTTATAGTTGTCGAGTTTCCAGTTGTGGAGTATCTAGTAGTGGAGTTTCGAGTTGTGGAGTTTCTAGTTGTGGAGTTTCTAGTTGTGGAGTCCCTAGTTGTGGAGTTTCTAGTTGCGGAGTCTCTGGTTGTGGAGTTTCAAGTTGCGGAGTCTCAAGCTGTAGAGTTTCTAGTTGTTAAGTTTTTAGTTGTGGAGTTTCCAGTTGTTGAGTTTCTAGTTTCAAGTCTCTAGTTGTAGATTCCCTAGTTGTGGAGTCTCTAGTTTAGGAGTTTCTAGTTGAAGAGTTTTTTGTTGTGGAGTGTCTAGTTGTGGAGTTTCCAGTAGTGGAGTTTCGAGTTGTGGAGTTGCGAGTTGCAGAGTCTTTAGTTGTGGAGTTTCAAGTTGTGGAGTCTCTAGTTGTGGAGTTTCTAGTTGCGGAGTTTCTAGTTGCGGAGTATCTAGTAGTGGAGTTTCCAGTTGTGGAGTTTCTAGTTGTGGAGTTTCTAGTTGCGGAGTCCCTAGTTGTGGAGTTTCTAGTTGCGGAGTCTCTAGTTGTGGAGTTTCTAGTTGCCGAGTTTTCAGTTGTGGAGTACCTAGTAGTGGAGTTTGTATTTGTGGAGTTTCTAGCTGCGGAGTTTCTAGTTGCAGAGTCTCTGGTTGTGGAGTTTCTAGTTGCGGAGTCTCTAGTTGTGGAGTTTCGAGTTTTGGAGTTTCTAGTGTTGGAGGTTTGAGTTGTGGAGTTTCTAGTTGTGGAGTTTCTAGTTGCGGAATCTCTAGCTGTGCATTTTCTAGTTGCGGAGTCTCTAGTTGTGGAGTTTCTAGTTGTGGAGTTTCTAGTTGTGGAGTCTCTAGTTGTGTAGTTTCTAGCTGCAGAGTTTCTAGTTGCAGAGATTTATTTGTGGAGTTTCTACTTGCGGAGTTTCTAGTTGCAGAGACTCTGGTTGTGGAGTTTCTAGTTGCGAAGTCTCTAGTTGTGGAGTTTCTGGTTGTGGAGTTTCTAATTTTGGAGTTTCAAGTTGTGGAGTTTCTAGTTGTGGAGTCTCAAGTTGTGGAGTTTAAAGTTGTGGAGTTTCAAGTTGTGGAGTCTCTAGTTGTGGAGTTTCTATTTGCGGAGTATCTAGTTGTGGAGTTTCCAGTTGTGGAGTTTCTAGTTGTGGAATTGCGGAGTCTCTAGTTGTGGAGTTTCAAGTTGTGGAGTCTAGTTGTGGAGTTTCTAGTTGTGGAGTTTCCAGTTGTGGAGTATCTAGTTGTGGAGTTTCCAGTTGTGTAGTTTCTAGTGGCGGAGTTTCTAGCTGCGGAGTTTCTAGTTGCAGAGTCTCTGGTTGTGGAGTTTCTAGTTGCGGAGTCTCTAGTTGTGGAGTTTCGAGTTTTGGAGTTTCTAGTGTTGGAGTTTTGAGTTTAGGAGTTTCTAGTTGCGGAATCACTAGCTGTGGATTTTCTAGTTGCGGAACTTAAAGTTGTGAGGTTTCAAGTTGTGGAGTTTCAAGTTGTGGAGTTTCTAGTTGTGGAATTTCTAGTTGTGGAGTCTCTAGTTGTGTAGTTTCTAGCTGCGGAGTTTCTATTTGTGGAGTTTCTAGTTGCGAAGTTTCTAGTTGCAGAGTCTCTGGTTGTGGAGTTTCTAGTTGTGGAGTCTCTAGTTGTGGAGTTTCTAGTTGTGGAGTTTCTAGTTGCCGAGTTTTCAGTTGTGGAGTGTCTAGTAGTGGAGTTTCTATTTGTGGAGTTTCTAGCTGCGGAGTTTCTAGTTGCAGAGTCTCTGGTTGTGGAGTTTCTAGTTGCGAAGTCTCTAGTTGTGGAGTTTCGAGTTTTGGAGTTTCTAGTGTTGGAGGTTTGAGTTGTGGAGTTTCTAGTTGTGGAGTTTCTAGTTGCGGAATCTCTAGCTGTGGATTTTCTAGTTGCGCAACCTAAAGTTGTGAGGTTTCAAGTTGTGGAGTCTCTAGTTGTGGAGTTTCTAGTTGTGGAGTTTCTAGTTGAGGAGTCTCTAGTTGTGTAGTTTCTAGCTGCGGAGTTTCTAGTTGCAGAGTTTCTATTTATGGAGTTTCTACTTGCGGAGTTTCTAGTTGCAGAGTCTCTGGTTGTGGAGTTTCTAGTTGCGAAGTCTCTAGTTGTGGAGTTTCTTGTTGTGGAGTTTCCAGTTGTGGAGTTTTTAGTTGTGGAGTTTCTAGTTCTGGAGTTTCTGGTTGTGGAGTTTCTAATTTTGGAGTTTCAAGTTGTGGAGTTTCTAGTTGTGGAGTCTCAAGTTGTGGAGTTTAAAGTTGCGGAGTTTCAAGTTGTGGAATCTCTAGTTGTGGAGTTTCTAGTTGCGGAGTATCTAGTTGTGGAGTTTCCAGTTGTGGAGTTTCTAGTTGTGGAGTTGCGGAGTCTCTAGTTGTGGAGTTTCAAGTTGTGGAGTCTAGTTGTGGAGTTTCTAGTTGTGGAGTTTCCAGTTGTGGAGTATCTAGTTGTGGAGTTTCCAGTTGTGGAGTTTCTAGTTGCGGAGTCTCTAGTTGTGAAGTTTCTAGTTGTGGAGTTTCCAGTTGTGGAGTGTCTAGCTGTGGAGTTACTACTTGTGGAGTTTCTAGTTGCGGAGTTTCTAGCTGTGGAGTTTCTAGTTGCGGAGTTTCTATTTGTAGAGTTTCTAGCTGCGGAGTTTCTAGTTGCAGAGTCTCTGGTTGTGGAGCTTCTATTTGCGGAGTCTCTAGTTGTGGAGTTTCGAGTTTTGGAGTTTCTAGTGTTGGAGTTTTGAGTTTAGGAGTTTCTAGTTGCGGAATCACTAGCTGTGGATTTTCTAGTTGCGGAACTTAAAGTTGTGAGGTTTCAAGTTGTGCAGTTTCAAGTTGTGGAGTTTCTAGTTGTGGAATTTCTAGTTGTGGATTCTCTAGTTGTGTAGTTTCTAGCTGCGGAGTTTCTATTTGTGGAGTTTCTAGTTGCGGAGTTTCTAGTTGCAGAGTCTCTGGTTGTGGAGTTTCTAGTTGCGGAGTCTCTAGTTGTGGAGTTTCTAGTTGTGGAGTTTCTAGTTGTGGAGTTCCGAGTTGTAAAGTTTCTAGTTGGGGAGATTCTAGTTGTGGAGTTTCTAGTTGTGGAGTCTCAAGTTGTGGAGTTTAAACTTGTGGAGTTTCAAGTTGTGGAGTCTATAGTTGTGGAGTTTCTAGTTGTGGAGTCTCTAGTTGCAGAGTTTCTAGTTGTGAAGTTTCTAGTTGTGGAGTTTCTAGTTGTGGAGTTTCTAGTTGTGAAGTTTCTAGTTGTGTAGTCTCAAGTTGTGGAGTTTAAACTTGTGGAGTTTCAAGTTGTGGAGTCTATAGTTGTGGAGTTCCTAGTTGTAGATTTTCTAGTTGTGGAGTTTCAAGTTGCGGAGTCCCAAGCTGTGGAGTTTCGAGTTGTTGAGTTTTTAGTTGTGGAGTTTTTAGTTGTTGAGTTTCTAGTTTGAAGTCTCTAGTTGTAGATTCTCTAGTTGTGGAGTCTCTAGTTTAGGAGTTTCTAGTGGAAGGGTTTTAGTTGTGGAGTGTCTAGTTGTGGAGTTTCCAGTTGTGGAGTTTCGAGTTGTGGAGTTTCTAGTTGCAGAGTCTCTAGTTGTGGAGTTTCAAGGTGTGGAGTCTCTAGTTGTGGAGTTTCTAGTTGCCGAGTTTCCAGTTGTGGAGTATCTAGTAGTGGAGTTTCCAGTTGTGGAATTTCTAGTTTTGGAGTTTCTAGTTGCGAAGTCCCTAGTTGTGGAGTTTCCAGTTGCGGAGTCTCAAGCTGTGGAGTTTCTAGTTGTTGAGTTTTTAGTTGTGGAGTTTCTAGTTGTTGAGTTTCTAGTTTGAAGTCTCTAGTTGTAGATTCTTTAGTTGTGGAGTCTCTAGTTTAGGAATTTCTAGTTGAAGAGTTTTTAGTTGTGGAGTGTCTAGTTGTGGAGTTTCCAGTTGTGGATTTTCGAGTTGTGGAGTTGCGGAGTCTCTAGTTGTGGAGTTTCTAGTTGCAGAGTCTCTAGTTGTGCAGTTTCTAGTTGCGAAGTCCCTAGTTGTGGAGTTTCTAGTTGCGGAGTCTCAAGATGTGGAGTTTCTAGTTTTTGAGTTTTTAGTTGTGGAGTTTCTAAATGTTGACTTTCTAGTTTGAAGTCTCTAGTTGTAGATTCTCTAGTTGTGGAGTCTCTAGTTTAGGAATTTCTAGTTGAAGAGTTTTTCGCTTTGGAGTTTCTAGTTGTGGAGTTTTGAGTTGCGGAGTTTCTAGCTGCGGAGTTTCTAGTTGCAGAGTCTCTGGTTGTGGAGTTTCTAGTTGCGGAGTCTCTAGTTGTGGAGTTTCTAGTTGTGGAGTTTCTAGTTGTGGAGTTTCAAGTTGTGGAGTTTTTAGTTGTGGACTTTCTAGACATGAATTTTCTCGTAGCCGAGTCTCTATTTGTGGAGCTTGTAGTTGTGGAGTTTCTAGTTGTGGAGTTTCTAGTTTTGGAGTCTCTAGTTGCAGAGTTTCTAGTTGTGGAGTTTCTAGTTGTAGAGTTTCTAGTTGTGGAGTTTCTGGTTGTGGAGTTTCTAGTTGTGGAGTTTCAAGTTGTGGAGTTTCTAGTTGTGGAGTCTCAAGTTGTGGAGTTTAAAGTTGTGGAGTTCCAAGTTGCGGAGTCTCTAGTTGTGAAGTTTCTAGTTGTGGAGTTTCTAGTTGTGGAGTTTTTAGTTGTGGACTTTCTAGACATTAATTTTCTTGTAGCCGAGTCTCTATTTGTGGAGCTTGTAGTTGTGGAGTTTGTAGTTGTGGAGTTTCTAGTTGTGGAGTCTCTAGTTGCAGAGTTTCTAGTTGTGGAGTTTCTAGTTGTGGAGTTTCTAGTTGTGGAGTTTCTGGTTGTGGAGTTTCTAGTTGTGAGTGTCTAGTTTTGCAGTTTCTAGTTGTGTAGTTTCTAGATATGGAATTTCTAGTTGCCGAGTCTGTATTTGTGGAGTTTTTAGTTGCGGAGTCTCTAGTTGTGGAGTTTCTAGTTGTGGAGTCTCTAAATGCGGAGTTTCTAGTTGTGGAGTTTCTAGTTATGGAGTTTCTGGTTGTGGAGTTTCTAGTTGAGGAGTTTCAAGTTGTGGAGTTTCTAGTTGTGGAGTCTCTAGTTGCAGAGTTTCTAGTTGTGAAGTTTCTAGATGTGCAGTTTCTATTTTTGGAGTTTCTAGTTGTGGAGTTTCTAGTTGTAGAGTCTCCTGTTGCGGAGTTTCCAGTTGCGGAGTTTCTAGTTGGGGAGTTTCTAGTTGTGGAGTTTGTAGTTGTGAAGTTTCTAGTTGTGTAGTCTCAAGTTGTGGAGTTTAAACTTGTTGAGTTTCAAGTTGTGGAGTCTATAGTTGTGGAGTTTCTAGTTGTGGAGTTTCTAGTTGTGGAGTTTCTAGTTGCGGAGTTTCTAGTTGTGGAGTTTCTAGCTGCGGAGTTTCTAGTTGCAAGGTCTCTAGATGTCGAATTTCTAGTTCTAGAGTTTCTAGTTGTGGAGTCTCTAAATGCGGAGTTTCTAGTTGTGGAGTTTCTGGTTGTGGAGTTTCTAGTTGAGGAGTTTCAAGTTGTGGAGTTTCTAATTGTGGAGTCTCTAGTTGCGGAGTTTCTAGTTGTGAAGTTTCTAGTTGTGGAGTTTCTAGTTGTGGAGTTTCTAGTTGTAGAGTCCTTAGTTGTGGAGTTTCTACTAGTTGCGGAGTTTCTAGTTGTGGAGTTTCAAGTTGCGGAGTCCCAAGCTGTGGAGTTTCTAGTTGTTGAGTTTTTAGTTGTGGAGTTTTTAGTTGTTGAGTTTCTAGTTTGAAGTCTCTAGTTGTAGATTCTCTAGTTGTGGAGTCTCTAGTTTAGGAGTTTCTAGTGGAAGGGTTTTAGTTGTGGAGTGTCTAGTTGTGGAGATTCCAGTTGTGGAGTTTCGAGTTGTGGAGTTTCTAGTTGCAGAGTCTCTAGTGTGGAGTTTCAAGTTGTGGAGTCTCTAGTTGTGGAGTTTCTAGTTGCCGAGTTTCCAGTTGTGGAGTATCTAGTAGTGGAGATTCCAGTTGTGGAATTTCTAGTTTTGGAGTTTCTAGTTGCGAAGTCCCTAGTTGTGGAGTTTCCTGTTGCGGAGTCTCAAGCTGTGGAGTTTCTAGTTGTTGAGTTTTTAGTTGTGGAGTTTCTAGTTGTTGAGTTTCTAGTTTGAAGTCTCTAGTTGTAGATTCTCTAGTTGTGGAGTTTCTAGTTTAGGAATTTCTAGTTGAAGAGTTTTTCGCTTTGGAGTTTCTAGTTGTGGAGTTTTGAGTTGTGGAGTTTCTAGCTGCGGAGTTTCTAGTTGCAGAGTCTCTGGTTGTGGAGTTTCTAGTTGCGGAGTCTCTAGTTGTGGAGTTTCTAGTTGTGGAGTTTCTAGTTGTGGAGTTTCAAGTGGTGGAGTTTTTAGTTGTGGACTTTCTAGACATGAATTTTCTCGTAGCCGAGTCTCTATTTGTGGAGCTTGTAGTTGTGGAGTTTCTAGTTGTGGAGTTTCTAGTTGTGGAGTCTCTAGTTGCAGAGTTTCTAGTTGTGGAGTTTCTAGTTGTAGAGTTTCTAGTTGTGGAGTTTCTGGTTGTGGAGTTTCTAGTTGTGGAGTTTCAAGTTTTGGAGTTTCTAGTTGTGGAGTCTCAAGTTGTGGAGTTTAAAGTTGTGGAGTTCCAAGTTGCGGAGTCTCTAGTTGTGGAGTTTGTAGTTGTGGAGTTTCTAGCTGTGGAGTTTTTAGTTGTGGACTTTCTAGACATTAATTTTCTTGTAGCCGAGTCTCAATTTGTGGAGCTTGTAGTTGTGGAGTTTGTAGTTGTGGAGTTTCTAGTTGTGGAGTCTCTAGTTGCAGAGTTTCTAGTTGTGCAGTTTCTAGTTGTGGAGTTTCTGGTTGTGGAGTTTCTAGTTGTGGAGTTTCAAGTTGTGGAGTTTCTAGTTGTGGAGTCTCAAGTTGTGGAGTTTAAAGTTGTGGAGTTTCAAGTTGTGGAGTCTCTAGTTGTGGAGTTTCTAGTTGCGGAGTATCTAGTTGTGGAGTTTCCAGTTGTGTAGTTTCTAGTTGTGGAGTTGCGGAGTCTCTAGTTGTGGAGTTTCTAGTTGTGGAGTTTCTAGTTGTGGAGTTTCGAGTTGTGGAGTCTCTAGTTGTCGAGTTTCTAGTTGTGGAGTTTCCAGTTGTGGAGAATCTAGTTGTGGAGTTTTCAGTTGTGAAGTATCTAGTTGTGGAGTTTCCAGTTGTGGAGTATTTAGTTGTGAACTTTAAGTTATGGAGTTTCTAGTTGCGGAGTTTTTAATAGCGGAGTTTCTAGTTGTGAAGTTTCAAGTTGCGGAGTCTCAAGTTGTGGAGTTTCCAGTTGTGGAGTTTTTAGTTGTGGAGTTTCTAGTTGTTGAGTTTCTAGTTGTGAGTGTCTAGTTTTGCAGTTTCTAGTTGTGTAGTTTCTAGATATGGAATTTCTAGTTGCCGAGTCTGTATTTGTGGAGTTTGTAGTTGCGGAGTCTCTAGTTGTGGAGTTTCTAGTTGTGGAGTCTCTAAATGCGGAGTTTCTAGTTGTGGAGTTTCTAGTTATGAAGTTTGTGGTTGTGGAGTTTCTAGTTGAGGAGTTTCAAGTTGTGGAGTTTCTAGTTGTGGAGTCTCTAGTTGCAGAGTTTCTAGTTGTGAAGTTTCTAGATGTGCAGTTTCTATTTTTGGAGTTTCTAGTTGTGGAGTTTCTAGTTGTAGAGTCTCCTGTTGCGGAGTTTCCAGTTGCGGAGTTTCTAGTTGGGGAGTTTCTAGTTGTGGAGTTTCTAGTTGTGAAGTTTCTAGTTGTGTAGTCTCAAGTTGTGGAGTTTAAACTTGTGGAGTTTCAAGTTTTGGAGTTTCTAGTTTTGGAGTTTCTAGTTGTGGAGTTTCTAGTTGTAGATTCTCCTGTTGCGGAGTTTCTAGTTGCGGAGTTTCTAGTTGGGGAGTTTCCAGTTGTGGAGTTTCTAGTTGTGGAGTTTCTAGTTGTGGAGTCTCAAGTTGTGGAGTTTAAACTTGTTGAGTTTCTAGTTGTGGAGTCTCTAGTTGTGGAGTTTCTAGTTGTGGAGTTTCTAGTTGTGGAGTCTCTAAATGCGGAGTTTCTAGTTGTGCAGTTTCTAGTTGTAGAGTCCTTAGTTGTGGAGTTTCTAGTTGCGGAGTTTCTAGTTGTGGAATTTCAAGTTGCGGAGTCTCAAGCTGTGGAGTTTCTAGTTGTTGAGTTTTTAGTTGTGGAGTTTTTAGTTGTTGAGTTTCTAGTTTGAAGTCTCTAGTTGTAGATTCTCTAGTTGTGGAGTCTCTAGTTTAGGAGTTTCTAGTGGAAGAGTTTTTAGTTGTGGAGTGTCTAGTTGTGGAGTTTCCAGTTGTGGAGTTTCGAGTTGTGGAGTTTCTAGTTGCAGAGTCTCTAGTTGTGGAGTTTCAAGTTGTGGAGTCTCTAGTTGTGGAGTTTCTAGTTGCCGAGTTTCTAGTTGCGGAGTCCCTAGTTGTGGAGTTTCCAGTTGCGGAGTCTCAAGCTGTGGAGTTTCTAGTTGTTGAGTTTTTAGTTGTGGAGTTTCTAGTTGTTGAGTTTCTAGTTTGAAGTCTCTAGTTGTAGATTCTCTAGTTGTGGAGTCTCTAGCTTAGGAATTTCTAGTTGAAGAGTTTTTAGTTGTGGAGTGTCTATTTGTGGAGTTTCCAGTTGTGGAGTTTCGAGTTGTGGAGTTGCGGAGTCTCTAGTTGTGGAGTTTCTAGTTGCAGAGTCTCTAGTTGTGCAGTTTCTAGTTGCGGAGTCCCTAGTTGTGGAGTTTCTAGTTGCGGAGTCTCAAGATGTGGAGTTTCTAGTTTTTGAGTTTTTAGTTGTGGAGTTTCTAAATGTTGACTTTCTAGTTTGAAGTCTCTAGTTGTAGATTTTCTAGTTGTGGAGTCTCTAGTTTAGGAATTTCTAGTTGAAAGTTTTTAGCTTTGGAGTTTCTAGTTGTGGAGTTTTGAGTTGTGGAGTTTCTAGCTGCAGAGTTTCTAGTTGCAGTCTCTGGCTGTGGAGTTTCTAGTTGCGGAGTCTCTAGTTGTAGAGTTTCTAGTTGTGGAGTTTCTAGTTGTGGAGTTTTTAGTTGTGGAAATTTTAGTTGTGGAGTTTCTAGATATGGAATTTCTAGTTGCCGAGTCTCTATTGGTGGAGTTTGTAGTTGTGGAGTTTGTAGTTGTGGAGTTTTTAGTTGTGGAGTCTCTAGTTGCGGAGTTTCTAGTTGTGGAGTTTCTAGTTGTGGAGTTTCTAGTTGTGGAGTTTCTGGTTGTGGAGTTTCTAGTTGAGGAGTTTCAAGTTGTGGAGTTTCTAGTTGTAGAGTCTCTAGTTGCGGAGTTTCTAGTTGTGAAGTTTCTAGTTGTGGAGTTTCTAGTTTTGGAGTTTCTAGTTGTGGAGTTTCTAGCTGTAGAGTCTCCTGTTGCGGAGTTTCTAGTTGCGGAGTTTCTAGTTGGGGAGTTTCCAGTTGTGGAGTTTCTAGTTTTGGAGTTTCTAGTTGTGGAGTCTCAAGGTGTGGAGTTTAAACTTGTGGAGTTTCAAGTTGTGGAGTCTATAGTTGTTGAGTTCCTAGTTGTAGATTTTCTAGTTGTGGAGTATCTAGTTATGGATTTTCCAGTTGTGGAGTTTCTAGTTGTTGAGTTGCGGAGTCTCTAGTTGTTGAGTTTCTAGTTGCGCAGTTTCTAGTTGTGGAGTTTCAAGTTGCGGAGTCTCAAGCTGTGGAGTTTCTAGTTGTTGAGTTTTTAGTTCTGGAGTTTTTAGTTGTTGAGTTTCTAGTTTGAAGTCTCTAGTTGTAGATTCTCTAGTTGTGGAGTCTCTAGTTTAGGAGTTTCTAGTTGAAGAGTTTTTAGTTGTGGAGTCTCTAGTTGTGGAGTTTCCAGTTGTAGAGTTTCGAGTTGTGGAGTTTCTAGTTGCAGTGTCTCTAGTTGTGGAGTTTCAAGTTGTGAAGTTTCTAGTTGTTGAGTTTTTAGTTGTGGAGTTTCTAGTTGTTGAGTTTCTAGTTTGAAGTCTCTAGTTGTAGATTCTCTAGTTGTCGAGTCTCTAGTTTAGGAATTTCTAGTTGAAGAGTTTTTAGTTGTGGAGTGTCCAGTTGTGGAGTTTCCAGTTGTGGAGTTTCGAGTTGTGGAGTTGCGGAGTCTCTAGTTGTGGAGTTTCTAGTTGCAGAGTCTCTAGTTGTGCAGTTTCCAGTTGTGGAGTTTCTAGTTGTGGAGTTTCAAGTTGTGGAGTCTCTAGTTGTGGAGTTTCTAGTTGCGGAGTATCTAGTTGTGGATTTTCCAGTTGTAGTTTCGAGTTGTGGAGTTGCGGAGTCTCTTGTTGTGGAGTCTCTAGTTGTGGAGTTTCTAGTTGCGGAGTATCTAGTTGTGGATTTTCCAGTTGTGGAGTTTCTAGTTGTGGAACTGCGGAGTCTCTGGTTGTGGAGTTTCTAGTTGTGGAGTTTCTAGTTGTGGAGTTTCGATTTGTGGTGTCTCTAGTTGTGGAGTTTCTAGTTGTGGAGTTTCTAGTTGTGGAGTTTCCAGTTGCGGAGTATCCAGTTGTGGAGTTTCCAGTTGTAGAGTTTCCAGTTGTGAAGTATCTAGTTGTGAAGTTTCCAGTTGTGGAGTATCTAGTTGTGGAGTTTCAAGTTGTGGAGTTTCTAGTTGCGGAGTTTCTAGTTGCAGAGATTTTAATAACGGAGTATCTAGTTGTGGAGTTGCGGAGTCTCTGGTTGTGGAGTTTCTATTTGTGGAGTTTCTAGTTGTGGAGTTTCAAGTTGTGGAGTCTCTAGTTGTGGAGTTTCTAGTTGTGGATTTTACAGTTGTGAAGTATCTATTTGTGGAGTTTCTAGTGGCGGAGTTTCTAGTTGTGGAGTTTCTAGTGTTGGAGTTTTGAGTTGTGGAGTTTCTAGTGGTGGAGTTTCTAGTTGCGGAATCTCTAGCTGTGGATTTTCTAGTTACGGAACCTAAAGTTGTGAGGTTTCAAGTTGTGGAGTCTCTAGTTGTGGAGTTTCTAGTTGTAAAGTTTCTAGTTGTGGAGTCTCTACTTGTGTAGTTTATAGCTGCGGAGTTTCCAGTTGCGGAGTTTCTATTTGTGAAGTTTCTAGTTGCGGAGTTTCTAGTTGCAGAGTTTCTGGTTGTGGAGTTTCTAGTACCGAAGTCTCTAGTTGTGGAGTTTCTAGTTGTGGAGTTTCTAGTTGTGGAGTTTCCAGTTGTGGTGTTTTTAGTTGTGGAGTTTCAAGTTGTGGAGTCTAGTTGTGGAGTTTCTAGTTGTGGAGTTTCTAGTTGCGGAGTCCCTAGTTGTGGAGTTTCTAGTTGCGGAGTCTCTAGTTGTGGAGTTTCTAGTTGAGGAGTTTCTAGTTGTAGAGTTTTTAGTTTTTGAGTGTCTAGTTGTGAAGTTTCAAGTTCTGGAGTTTCGAGTTGTGGAGTTTCGAATTGTGGAGTTTTGAGTTGTTGAGTTTCAAGTTGTGGAGTTTCTAGTTGTGGGGTTTCTAGTTGCGGAATCTCTAGTTGTTGATTTTCTTGTTGCGGAACTTAAGGCTGTGAGGTTTCAAGTTGTGGAGTTTCAAGTTGTGGAGTTTCTAGTTGTGGAGTTTCTAGTTGCGGAGTTTCTAGTTGTGGAGTTTCTAGCTGCGGAGTTTCTAGTTGCAAGGTCTCTAGATGTGGAATTTCTAGTTGTAGAGTTTCTAGTTGTGGAGTCTCTAGTTGCGGAGTTTCTAGTTGTGAAGTTTCTAGTTGTGTAGTTTCTGGTTGTGGAGTTTTTAGTTGTGGAGTTTCAAGTTGTGGAGACTCTAGTTGTGGAGTTTCTAGTTGTGGAGTCTCTAGTTGCGGAGTTTTTAGTTGTGGAGTTGCTAGTGTTGGAGTTTCTAGTTGTGGAGTTTCAGGTTGTGGAGTTTCTAGTAGCAGAGATTCTAGTTGCGGAGTCTCTGGTTGTGGAGGTTCTAGTTATGGAGTTTCTAGTTGTGGAGTTTCTAGTCGTGGAGTATCTAGTTGTGGAGTTGCTAGTTGTGGAATTTCTAGGTGTGAAGTTCCTGGTTGTGGAGTTTCTAGTTGCAGTGATTCTAGTTGCGGAGTCTATGGTTGTTGAGGTTCTACTTGTAGAGTTTCTAGTTGTGAAGTTTCAGTCTTGAAGTTTCTAGTTGTGGAGTCTCAAGTTGTGGAGTTTAAAGTGGTGGAGTCTCAAGTTGTGGAATTTCTAGTTGTAGAGTTTTTAGTTGTGGAGTTTCTAGTTGTTGAGTTTCTAGTTTTGAAGTCTCTAGTTGTGCAGTCTCTAGTTATGGAGTCTCTAGTTTAGGAGTTTCTAGTTGTAGAGTTTTTAGTTGTGGAGTGTCTAGTTGTGGAGTTTCCAGTTGTGGAGTTTCCAGTTGTGGAGTTTCGAGTTGTGGAGTTTCTTGTTGTGGAGTTTTGAGTTGTGGAGTTTCTAGTTGTGGAGTTTCTAGTTGCAGAATCTCTAGCTGTGGATTTTCTAGTTGAGGAACTTAAGGTTGTGAGGTTTCAAGTTGTGGAGTTTCTAGTTGTGGAGTTTCTAGTTGTGGAGTTTCTAGTTGTGGAGTTTCTAGTTGTGGAGTCTCTAGTGTTGGAGTTTCTAGCTACGGAGTTTTTAATTGCGGAGTTTCTATTTGTGGAGTTTCTAGCTGCAGAGTTTCTAGTTGCAGAGTCTCTGGTTGTGGAGTTTCTAGTTGCGGAGTCTCTAGTTGTGGAGTTTCTAGTTGTGGAGTTTCTAGTTGTGGAGTTTTTAGTTGTGGAGTTTTCAGTTGTGGAGTTTCTAGATATGGAATTTCTAGTTGCCGAGTCTCTATTGGTGGAGTTTGTAGTTGTGGAGTTTCTAGTTGTGGAGTTTTTAGTTGTTGAGTCTCTAGTTGTGGAGTTTCTAGTTGTAGAGTTTTTAGTTTTTGAGTGTC
Source organism: Rhipicephalus microplus (assembly GCF_043290135.1). Taxonomy (NCBI): domain Eukaryota; kingdom Metazoa; phylum Arthropoda; class Arachnida; order Ixodida; family Ixodidae; genus Rhipicephalus; species Rhipicephalus microplus. The sequence continues at coordinate 862,680 of NW_027464664.1, read as the reverse complement.
TAGTTGTGAAGTTTCAAGTTCTGGAGTTTGGAATTGTGGAGTTTCGAATTGTGGAGTTTTGAGTTGTGGAGTTTCAAGTTGTGGAGTTTCTAGTTGTGAGTTTCTAGTTGCGGAATCTCTAGTTGTGGATTTTCTAGTTGCGGAACTTAAGGCTGTGAGGTTTCAAGTTGTGGAGTTTCAAGTTGTGGAGTTTCTAGTTGTGGAGTCTCAAGTTGTGGAGTTTAAAGTTGTGGAGTTTCAAGTTGCGGAGTCTCTAGTTGTGGAGTTTCTAGTTGTGGAGTTTCTAGTTGTGGAGTTTTTAGTTGTGGACTTTCTAGACATTAATTTTCTTGTAGCCGAGTCTCTATTTGTGGAGCTTGTAGTTGTGGAGTTTGTAGTTGTGGAGTTTCTAGTTGTGGAGTCTCTAGTTGCAGAGTTTCTAGTTGTGGAGTTTCTAGTTGTGGAGTTTCTAGTTGTGGAGTTTCTGGTTGTGGAGTTTCTAGTTGTGGAGTTTCAAGTTGTGGAGTTTCTAGTTGTGGAGTCTCAAGTTGTGGAGTTTAAAGTTGTGGAGTTTCAAGTTGTGGAGTCTCTAGTTGTGGAGTTTCTAGTTGCGGAGTATCTAGTTGTGGAGTTTCCAGTTGTGTAGTTTCTAGTTGTGGAGTTGCGGAGTCTCTGGTTGTGGAGTTTCTAGTTGTGGAGTTTCTAGTTGTGGAGTTTCGAGTTGTGGAGTCTCTAGTTGTCGAGTTTCTAGTTGTGGAGTTTCCAGTTGTGTAGAATCTAGTTGTGGAGTTTTCAGTTGTGAAGTATCTAGTTGTGGAGTTTCCAGTTGTGGAGTATTTAGTTGTGAACTTTAAGTTATGGAGTTTCTAGTTGTGGAGTTTTTAATAGCGGAGTTTCTAGTTGTGAAGTTTCAAGTTGCGGAGTCTCAAGTTGTGGAGTTTCCAGTTGTGGAGTTTTTAGTTGTGGAGTTTCTAGTTGTTGAGTTTCTAGTTGTGAGTGTCTAGTTTTGCAGTTTCTAGTTGTGTAGTTTCTAGATATGGAATTTCTAGTTGCCGAGTCTGTATTTGTGGAGTTTGTAGTTGCGGAGTTTCTAGTTGTGGAGTTTCTAGTTGTGGAGTCTCTAAATGCGGAGTTTCTAGTTGTGGAGTTTCTAGTTATGGAGTTTCTAGTTGTGGAGTTTCAAGTTGTGGAGTTTTTAGTTGTGGACTTTCTAGACATGAATTTTCTCGTAGCCGAGTCTCTATTTGTGGAGCTTGTAGTTGTGGAGTTTCTAGTTGTGGAGTTTCTAGTTGTGGAGTCTCTAGTTGCAGAGTTTCTAGTTGTGGAGTTTATAGTTGTGGAGTTTCTAGTTGTGGAGTTTCTGGTTGTGGAGTTTCTAGTTGTGGAGTTTCAAGTTGTGGAGTTTCTAGTTGTGGAGTCTCAAGTTGTGGAGTTTAAAGTTGTGGAGTTTCAAGTTGCGGAGTCTCTAGTTGTGGAGTTTCTAGTTGTGGAGTTTCTAGTTGTGGAGTTTTTAGTTGTGGACTTTCTAGATATTAATTTTCTTGTAGCCGAGTCTCTATTTGTGGAGCTTGTAGTTGTGGAGTTTGTAGTTGTGGAGTTTCTAGTTGTGGAGTCTCTAGTTGCAGAGTTTCTAGTTGTGGAGTTTCTAGTTGTGGAGTTTCTAGTTGTGGAGTTTCTGGTTGTGGAGTTTCTAGTTGTGGAGTTTCAAGTTGTGGAGTTTCTAGTTGTGGAGTCTCAAGTTGTGGAGTTTCAAGTTGTGGAGTTTCAAGTTGTGGAGTCTCTAGTTGTGGAGTTTCTAGTTGCGGAGTATCTAGTTGTGGAGTTTCCAGTTGTGTAGGTTCTAGTTGTGGAGTTGCGGAGTCTCTGGTTTTGGAGTTTCTAGTTGTGGAGTTTCTAGTTGTGGAGTTTCGAGTTGTGGAGTCTCTAGTTGTCGAGTTTCTAGTTGTGGAGTTTCCAGTTGTGGAGAATCTAGTTGTGGAGTTTTCAGTTGTGAAGTACCTAGTTGTGGAGTTTCCAGTTGTGGAGTATTTAGTTGTGAACTTTAAGTTATGGAGTTTCTAGTTGCGGAGTTTTTAATAGCGGAGTTTCTAGTTGTGAAGTTTCAAGTTGCGGAGTCTCAAGTTGTGGAGTTTCCAGTTGTGGAGTTTTTAGTTGTGGAGTTTCTAGTTGTTGAGTTTCTAGTTGTGAGTGTCTAGTTTTGCAGTTTCTAGTTGTGTAGTTTCTAGATATGGAATTTCTAGTTGCCGAGTCTGTATTTGTGGAGTTTGTAGTTGCGGAGTTTCTAGTTGTGGAGTTTCTAGTTGTGGAGTCTCTAAATGCGGAGTTTCTAGTTGTGGAGTTTCTAGTTATGGAGTTTCTGGTTGTGGAGTTTCTAGTTGAGGAGTTTCAAGTTTCGGAGTTTCTAGTTGTGGAGTCTCTAGTTGCAGAGTTTCTAGTTGTGAAGTTTCTAGATGTGCAGTTTCTAGTTTTGGAGTTTCTAGTCTTGGAGTTTCTAGTTGTAGAGTCTCCTGTTGCGGAGTTTCCAGTTGCGGAGTTTCTAGTTGGGGAGTTTATAGTTGTGGAGTTTCTAGTTGTGAAGTTTCTAGTTGTGTAGTCTCAAGTTGTGGAGTTTAAACTTGTGGAGTTTCAAGTTGTGGAGTCTATAGTTGTGGAGTTCCTAGTTGTAGATTTTCTAGTTGTGGAGTATTTAGTTGTGGATTTCCAGTTGTGGAGTTTCTAGTAGTTGAGTGGCGGAGTCTCTAGTTGTTGAGTTTCTAGTTGCAGAGTCTCTAGTTGTGGAGTTTCTTGTAGTCGAGTTTCCAGTTGTGGAGTATCTAGTAGTGGAGTTTCTAGTTGTGGAGTTTCTAGTTGCCGAGTCCCTAGTTGTGGAGTTTCTAAATGCGGAGTTTCTAGTTGTGGAGTTTGAAGTTGCGGAGTCTCAAGCTGTGGAGTTTCTAGTTGTTGAGTTTTTAGTTGTGGAGTTTCTAGTTGTTGAGTTTCTAGATTGAAGACTCTTGTTGTAGATTCTCTAGTTGTGGAGTCTCTAGTTTAGGAATTTCTAGTTGAAGAGTTTTTAGTTGTGGAGTGTCTAGTTGTGGAGTTTCGAGTCGTAGAGTTGCGGAGTCTCTAGTGGTGGAGTTTCTAGTTGCAGAGTCTCTAGTTGTGCAGTTTCAAGTTGTGGAGTCTCTAGTTGTGGAGTTTCTAGTTGCCGAGTTTCCAGTTGTGGAGTATCTAGTAGTGGAGTTTCCAGTTGTGGAGTTTCTAGTTGTGGAGTTTCTAGTTGCGGAGTCCCTAGTTGTGGAGTTTCTAGTTGCGGAGTCTCAAGATGTGGAGTTTCTAGTTGTTGAGTTTTTAGTTGTGGAGTTTCTAGTTGTTGAGTTTCTAGTTTGAAGTCTCTAGTTGTAGATTCTCTAGTTTTGGGGTCTCTAGTTTAGGAATTTCTAGTTGAAGAGTTTTTAGTTGTGGAGTGTCTAGTTGTGGAGTTTCCAGTTGTGGAGTTTCTAGTTGAGGAGTTTCAAGTTGTGGAGTTTCTAGTTGTGGAGTCTCTAGTTGCGGAGTTTCTAGTTGTGAAGTTTCTAGTTGTGGAGTTTCTAGATTTGGAGTTTCTAGTTGTGGAGTTTCTAGTTGTAGAGTCTCCTGTTGCGGAGTTTCTAGTTGCGGAGTTTCTAGTTGGGGAGTTTCCAGTTGTGGAGTTTCTAGTTGTGGAGTTTCTAGTTGTGGAGTCTCAAGTTGTGGAGTTTAAACTTGTTGAGTTTCTAGTTGTGGAGTCTCTAGTTGTGGAGTTTCTAGTTGTGGAGTTTCTAGTTGTGGAGTCTCTAAATGCGGAGTTTCTAGTTGTGGAGTTTCTAGTTGTGGAGTTTCTGGTTGTGGAGTTTCTAGTTGAGGAGTTTCAAGTTGTGGAGTTTCTAATTGTGGAGTCTCTAGTTGCGGAGTTTCTAGTTGTGAAGTTTCTAGTTGTGGAGTTTCTAGTTGTGGAGTTTCTAGTTGTAGAGTCCTTAGTTGTGGAGTTTCTAGTTGCGGAGTTTCTAGTTGTGGAGTTTCAAGTTGCGGAGTCCCAAGCTGTGGAGTTTCTAGTTGTTGAGTTTTTAGTTGTGGAGTTTTTAGTTGTTGAGTTTCTAGTTTGAAGTCTCTAGTTGTAGATTCTCTAGTTGTGGAGTCTCTAGTTTAGGAGTTTCTAGTGGAAGGGTTTTAGTTGTGGGGTGTCTAGTTGTGGAGTTTCCAGTTGTGGAGTTTCGAGTTGTGGAGTTTCTAGTTGCAGAGTCTCTAGTTGTGGAGTTTCAAGTTGTGGAGTCTCTAGTTGTGGAGTTTCTAGTTGCCGAGTTTCCAGTTGTGGAGTATCTAGTAGTGGAGTTTCCAGTTGTGGAATTTCTAGTTTTGGAGTTTCTAGTTGCGAAGTCCCTAGTTGTGGAGTTTCCAGTTGCGGAGTCTCAAGCTGTGGAGTTTCTAGTTGTTGAGTTTTTAGTTGTGGAGTTTCTAGTTGTTGAGTTTCTAGTTTGAAGTCTCTAGTTGTAGATTCTCTAGTTGTGGAGTCTCTAGTTTAGGAATTTCTAGTTGAAGAGTTTTTAGTTGTGGAGTGTCTAGTTGTGGAGTTTCCAGTTGTCGATTTTCGAGTTGTGGAGTTGCGGAGTCTCTAGTTGTGGAGTTTCTAGTTGCAGATTCTCTAGTTGTGCAGTTTCTAGTTGCGGAGTCCCTAGTTGTGGAGTTTCTAGTTGCGGAGTCTCAAGATGTGGAGTTTCTAGTTTTTGAGTTTTTAGTTGTGGAGTTTCTAAATTTTGACTTTCTAGTTTGAAGTCTCTAGTTGTAGATTCTCTAGTTGTGGAGTCTCTAGTTTAGGAATTTCTAGTTGAAGAGTTTTTAGTTGTGGAGTGTCTAGTTGTGGAGTTTCCAGTTGTGGAGTTTCTAGTTGAGGAGTTTCAAGTTGTGGAGTTTCTAGTTGTGGAGTCTCTAGTTGCGGAGTTTCTAGTTGTGAAGTTTCTAGTTGTGGAGTTTCTAGATTTGGAGTTTCTAGTTGTGGAGTTTCTAGTTGTAGAGTCTCCTGTTGCGGAGTTTCTAGTTGCGGAGTTTCTAGTTGGGGAGTTTCCAGTTGTGGAGTTTCTAGTTGTGGAGTTTCTAGTTGTGGAGTCTCAAGTTGTGGAGTTTAAACTTGTTGAGTTTCTAGTTGTGGAGTCTCTAGTTGTGGAGTTTCTAGTTGTGGAGTTTCTAGTTGTGGAGTCTCTAAATGCGGAGTTTCTAGTTGTGGAGTTTCTAGTTGTGGAGTTTCTGGTTGTGGAGTTTCTAGTTGAGGAGTTTCAAGTTGTGGAGTTTCTAATTGTGGAGTCTCTAGTTGCGGAGTTTCTAGTTGTGAAGTTTCTAGTTGTGGAGTTTCTAGTTGTGGAGTTTCTAGTTGTAGAGTCCTTAGTTGTGGAGTTTCTAGTTGCGGAGTTTCTAGTTGTGGAGTTTCAAGTTGCGGAGTCCCAAGCTGTGGAGTTTCTAGTTGTTGAGTTTTTAGTTGTGGAGTTTTTAGTTGTTGAGTTTCTAGTTTGAAGTCTCTAGTTGTAGATTCTCTAGTTGTGGAGTCTCTAGTTTAGGAGTTTCTAGTGGAAGGGTTTTAGTTGTGGGGTGTCTAGTTGTGGAGTTTCCAGTTGTGGAGTTTCGAGTTGTGGAGTTTCTAGTTGCAGAGTCTCTAGTTGTGGAGTTTCAAGTTGTGGAGTCTCTAGTTGTGGAGTTTCTAGTTGCCGAGTTTCCAGTTGTGGAGTATCTAGTAGTGGAGTTTCCAGTTGTGGAATTTCTAGTTTTGGAGTTTCTAGTTGCGAAGTCCCTAGTTGTGGAGTTTCCAGTTGCGGAGTCTCAAGCTGTGGAGTTTCTAGTTGTTGAGTTTTTAGTTGTGGAGTTTCTAGTTGTTGAGTTTCTAGTTTGAAGTCTCTAGTTGTAGATTCTCTAGTTGTGGAGTCTCTAGTTTAGGAATTTCTAGTTGAAGAGTTTTTAGTTGTGGAGTGTCTAGTTGTGGAGTTTCCAGTTGTCGATTTTCGAGTTGTGGAGTTGCGGAGTCTCTAGTTGTGGAGTTTCTAGTTGCAGATTCTCTAGTTGTGCAGTTTCTAGTTGCGGAGTCCCTAGTTGTGGAGTTTCTAGTTGCGGAGTCTCAAGATGTGGAGTTTCTAGTTTTTGAGTTTTTAGTTGTGGAGTTTCTAAATTTTGACTTTCTAGTTTGAAGTCTCTAGTTGTAGATTCTCTAGTTGTGGAGTCTCTAGTTTAGGAATTTCTAGTTGAAGAGTTTTTTGCTTTGGAGTTTCTAGTTGTGGAGTTTTGAGTTGTGGAGTTTCTAGCTGCGGAGTTTCTAGTTGCAGAGTCTCTGGTTGTGGAGTTTCTAGTTGCGGAGTCTCTAGTTGTGGAGTTTCTAGTTGTGGAGTTTCTAGTTGTGGAGTTTCAAGTTGTGGAGTTTTTAGTTGTGGACTTTCTAGACATGAATTTTCTCGTAGCCGAGTCTCTATTTGTGGAGCTTGTAGTTGTGGAGTTTCTAGTTGTGGAGTTTCTAGTTGTGGAGTCTCTAGTTGCAGAGTTTCTAGTTGTGGAGTTTCTAGTTGTAGAGTTTCTAGTTGTGGAGTTTCTGGTTGTGGAGTTTCTAGTTGTGGAGTTTCAAGTTGTGGAGTTTCTAGTTGTGGAGTCTCAAGTTGTGGAGTTTAAAGTTGTGGAGTTCCAAGTTGCGCAGTCTCTAGTTCTGGAGTTTCTAGTTGTGGAGTTTCTAGTTGTGGAGTTTTTAGTTGTGGACTTTCTAGACATTAATTTTCTTGTAGCCGAGTCTCTATTTGTGGAGCTTGTAGTTGTGGAGTTTGTAGTTGTGGAGTTTCTAGTTGTGGAGTCTCTAGTTCCAGAGTTTCTAGTTGTGGAGTTTCTAGTTGTGGAGTTTCTAGTTGTGGAGTTTCTGGTTGTGGAGTTTCTAGTTGTGGAGTTTCAAGTTGTGGAGTTTCTAGTTGTGGAGTCTCAAGTTGTGGAGTTTAAAGTTGTGGAGTTTCAAGTTGTGGAGTCTCTAGTTGTGGAGTTTCTAGTTGCGGTGTATCTAGTTGTGGAGTTTCCAGTTGTGTAGTTTCTAGTTGTGGAGTTGCGGAGTCTCTGGTTGTGGAGTTTCTAGTTGTGGAGTTTCTAGTTGTGGAGTTTCGAGTTGTGGAGTCTCTAGTTGTCGAGTTTCTAGTTGTGGAGTTTCCAGTTGTGGAGAATCTAGTTGTGGAGTTTTCAGTTGTGAAGTATCTAGTTGTGGAGTTTCCAGTTGTGGAGTATTTAGTTGTGAAGTTTAAGTTATGGAGTTTCTAGTTGCGGAGTTTTTAATAGCGGAGTTTCTAGTTGTGAAGTTTCAAGTTGCGGAGTCTCAAGTTGTGGAGTTTCCAGTTGTGGAGTTTTTAGTTGTGGAGTCTCTAGTTGTTGAGTTTCTAGTTGTGAGTGTCTAGTTTTGCAGTTTCTAGTTGTGTAGTTTCTAGATATGGAATTTCTAGTTGCCGAGTCTGTATTTGTGGAGTTTGTAGTTGCGGAGTCTCTAGTTGTGGAGTTTCTAGTTGTGGAGTCTCTAAATGCGGAGTTTCTAGTTGTGGAGTTTCTAGTTATGGAGTTTCTGGTTGTGGAGTTTCTAGTTGAGGAGTTTCAAGTTGTGGAGTTTCTAGTTGTGGAGTCTCTAGTTGCAGAGTTTCTAGTTGTGAAGTTTCTAGTTGTGTAGTCTCAAGTTGTGGAGTTTAAACTTGTGGAGTTTCAAGTTGTGGAGTCTATAGTTGTGGAGTTCCTAGTTGTAGATTTTCTAGTTGTGGAGTATTTAGTTGTGGATTTCCAGTTGTGGAGTTTCTAGTAGTTGAGTGGCGGAGTCTCTAGTTGTTGAGTTTCTAGTTGCAGAGTCTCTAGTTGTGGAGTTTCTTGTAGTCGAGTTTCCAGTTGTGGAGTATCTAGTAGTGGAGTTTCGAGTTGTGGAGTTTCTAATTGTGGAGTTTCTAGTTGCCGAGTCCCTAGTTGTGGAGTTTCTAAACGCGGAGTTTCTAGTTGTGGAGTTTGAAGTTGCGGAGTCTCAAGCTATGGAGTTTCTAGTTGTTGAGTTTTTAGTTGTGGAGTTTCTAGTTGTTGAGTTTCTAGTTTGAAATCTCTAGTTGTAGATTCTCTAGTTGTGGAGTCTCTAGTTCAGGAGTTTCTTGTTGAAGAGTTTTTAGTTGTGGAGTGTCTAGTTGTGGAGTTCCCAGTTGTGGAGTTTCGAGTTGTGGAGTTTCTAGTTGCGGAATCTCTAGCTGTGGATTTTCTAGTTGCGTAATTTAAGGTTGTGAGGTTTCAAGTTGTGGAGTTTCTAGTTGTGGAGTTTTTAGTTGTGGAGTCTGTAGTTGTGTAGTTTCTAGCTGCGGAGTTTCTAGTTGCGGAGTTTCTATTTGTGGAGTTTCTAGCAGCGGAGTTTCTAGTTGCGGAGTTTCTGGTTGTGGAGTTTCTAGTTGCGGAATCTCTAGCTGTGGAGTTTCTAGTTGTGAAGTTTCTAGTTGTGGAGTTTCCAGTTGTGCAGTTTTTAGTTGTGGACTTTCTAGACTAGAAATTTCTTGTAGCCGAGTCTCTATTTGTGGAGTTTGAAGTTGTGGAGTTTCTAGTTGTGGAGTTTCTAGTTGTGGAGTCTCTAGTTGCAGAGTTTCTAGTTGTGGAGTTTCTAGTTGTGGAGTTTCTAGTTGTGGAGTCTCAAGTTGTGGAGTTTGAAGTTGTAGAGTTTCAAGTTGGGGAGTCTCTAGTTGTGGAGTTTCTAGTTGTGGAGTATCTAGTTATGGAGTTTCCAGTTGTGGAGTTTCTAGATGTGGACTTTCGGAGACTCTAGTTGTGGAGTTTCTAGTTGTGGAGTTTCTAGTTGTGGAGTTTCGAGTTGTGGAGTCTCTAGTTGTGGAGTTTCTAGTTGTGGAGTTTCCAGTTGTGGAGTATCTTGTTGTGGAGTTTCCAGTTGTGGAGTTTATAGTTGTTGAGTTTCTAGTTGTGAAGTCTCTAGTTTTGCAGTTTCTAGTTGTAAAGCTTTTATTTGTGGAGTTTCTCGATATGGAATTTCTTGTTGCCGAGTCTCTATTTGTGGAGTTTCTAGTTGTGGAGTTTCTAGTTGTGGAGTTTCAAGTTGTGGAGTCTCTAGTTGCGGATTTTATAGTTGCGGAGTTTCTAGTTGTGGAGTTTCTAGTTGTGGAGTTTCTGGTTGTGGAGTTTCTAGTTGTGGAGTTTGAAGTTGTGGAGTTTCTAGTTGCGGATTCTCAAGTTGTGGAGTTTCTAGTTGTGGAGTTTCAAGTTGTGGAGTTTTGAGTTGTGAAATTTCGAGTTGTGGAGTTTCTAGTTGTGGAGTTTCGAGTTGTGGAGTTTCTAGTTGTGGAGTTTCTAGCTGCGGAGTTTCTAGTTGCAGTCTCTAGTTTTGGAGTTTCTAGTTGCGAATTCTCTAGTTGAGGAGTCTCTAGTTTTAGAGTTTCTAGTTGCGGAGTGTCTAGTTGTGGTGTTTCTAGCTGTGGAATTTCTTGTTGCGGAGTTTTTAAATGCGGAGTTTCTAGTTGGGGAGTTTCTAGTTGCAGAGTCTCTAGTTGTGGAGTTTCAAGTTGTGGAGTCTCTAGTTGCGGAGTATCTAGTACTGTAGTTTCCAGTCGTGGAGTTTCTAGTTGTGGAATTTCTAGTTGCGGAGTCCCTAGTTGTGGAGTTTCTAGTTGCGGAATCTCAAGATGTGGAGTTTCTAGTTGTTGAGTTTTTAGTTGTGGAGTTTCTAGTTGTTGAGTTTCTAGATTGAAGACTCTTGTTGTAGATTCTCTAGTTGTGGAGTCTCTAGTTTAGGAATTTCTAGTTGAAGAGTTTTTAGTTGTGGAGTGTCTAGTTGTGGAGTTTCGAGTTGTAGAGTTTCGGAGTCTCTAGTTGTGGAGTTTCTAGTTGCAGAGTCTCTAGTTGTGCAGTTTCAAGTTGTGGAGTCTCTAGTTGTGGAGTTTCTAGTTGCCGAGTTTCCAGTTGTGGAGTATCTAGTAGTGGAGTTTCCAGTTGTGGAGTTTCTAGTTGTGGAGTTTCTAGTTGCGGAGTCCCTAGTTATAGAGTTTCTAGTTGCGGAGTCTCAAGATGTGAAGTTTCTAGTTGTGGAGTTTTTAGTTGTGGAGTTTCTAGTTGTTGAGTTTCTAGTTTGAAGTCTCTAGTTGTAGATTCTCTAGTTTTGGAGTCTCTAGTTTAGGAATTTCTAGTTGAAGAGTTTTTAGTTGTGGAGTGTCTAGTTGTGGAGTTTCCAGTTGTGGAGTCTCTAGTTGCGGAGTTTCTAGTTGTGAAGTTTCTAGTTGTGGAGTTTCTAGTTTTGGAGTTTCTAGTTGTGGAGTTTCTAGTTGTAGATTCTCCTGTTGCGGAGTTTCTAGTTGCGGAGTTTCTAGTTGGGGAGTTTCCAGTTGTGGAGTTTCTAGTTGTGGAGTTTCTAGTTGTGGAGTCTCAAGTTGTGGAGTTTAAACTTGTTGAGTTTCTAGTTGTGGAGTCTCTAGTTGTGGAGTTTCTAGTTGTGGAGTTTCTAGTTGTGCAGTCTCTAAATGCGGAGTTTCTAGTTGTGGAGTTTCTAGTTGTGGAGTTTCTGGTTGTGGAGTTTCTAGTTGAGGAGTTTCAAGTAGTGGAGTTTCTAATTGTGGAGTCTCTAGTTGCGGAGTTTCTAGTTGTGAAGTTTCTAGTTGTGGAGTTTCTAGTTGTGGAGTTTCTAGTTGTAGAGTCCTTAGTTGTGGAGTTTCTAGTTGCGGAGTTTCTAGTTGTGGAATTTCAAGTTGCGGAGTCTCAAGCTGTGGAGTTTCTAGTTGTTGAGTTTTTATAGTGGAGTTTTTTAGTTTTTGAGTTTATAGTTTGAAGTCTCTAGTTGTAGATTCTCTAGTTGTGGAGTCTCTAGTTTAGGAGTTTCTAGTGGAAGAGTTTTTAGTTGTGGAGTGTCTAGTTGTGGAGTTTCCAGTTGTGGAGTTTCGAGTTGTGGAGTTTCTAGTTGCAGAGTCTCTAGTTGTGGAGTTTCAAGTTGTGGAGTCTCTAGTTGTGGAGTTTCTAGTTGCCGAGTTTCTAGTTGCGGAGTCCCTAGTTGTGGAGTTTCCAGTTGCGGAGTCTCAAGCTGTGGAGTTTCTAGTTGTTGAGTTTTTAGTTGTGGAGTTTCTAGTTGTTGAGTTTCTAGTTTGAAGTCTCTAGTTGTAGATTCTCTAGTTGTGGAGTCTCTAGCTTAGGAATTTCTAGTTGAAGAGTTTTTAGTTGTGGAGTGTCTAGTTGTGGAGTTTCCAGTTGTGGAGTTTCGAGTTGTGGATTTGCGGAGTCTCTAGTTGTGGAGTTTCTAGTTGCAGAGTCTCTAGTTGTGCAGTTTCTAGTTGCGGAGTCCCTAGTTGTGGAGTTTCTAGTTGCGGAGTCTCAAGATGTGGAGTTTCTAGTTTTTGAGTTTTTAGTTGTGGAGTTTCTAAATGTTGACTTTCTAGTTTGAAGTCTCTAGTTGTAGATTCTCTAGTTGTGGAGTCTCTAGTTTAGGAATTTCTAGTTGAAGAGTTTTTAGCTTTGGAGTTTCTAGTTGTGGAGTTTTGAGTTGTGGAGTTTCTAGCTGCAGAGTTTCTAGTTGCAGAGTCTCTGGCTGTGGAGTTTCTAGTTGCGGAGTCTCTAGTTGTAGAGTTTCTAGTTGTGGAGTTTCTAGTTGTGGAGTTTTTAGTTGTGGAAATTTTAGTTGTGGAGTTTCTAGATATGGAATTTCTAGTTGCCGAGTCTCTATTGGTGGAGTTTGTAGTTGTGGAGTTTGTAGTTGTGGAGTTTTTAGTTGTGGAGTCTCTAGTTGCGGAGTTTCTAGTTGTGGAGTTTCTAGTTGTGGAGTTTCTAGTTGTAGAGTTTCTGGTTGTGGAGTTTCTAGTTGTGGAGTTTCAAGTTGTGAAGTTTCTACTTGTGGAGTCTCAAGTTATGGAGTTTAAAGTTGTGGAGTTTCTAGTTGTGGAGTCTGTAGTTGTAGAGTTTTTAGTTGTGGAGTTTCTAGTTGTGGAGTTTCTAGTTGTGGAGTTTCTGGTTGTGGAGTTTCTAGTTGTGGAGTTTCAAGTTGTGGAGTTTCTAGTTGTGGAGTCTCAAGTTGTGGAGTTTAAAGCTGTGGAGTTTCAAGTTGTGGAGTCTCTAGTTGTGGAGTTTCTAGTTGCGGGGTATCTAGTTGTGGAGTTTCTAGGGTTTGAGTTTCTAGCTGTGAAGTCTCTAGTTTTACAGTTTTTAGTTGTGGAGTTTCTAGATGTGGAATTTCTAGTTGCCGAGGGTGTATTTGTGGAGTTTGTAGTTGTGGAGTTTCTAGTCGTGGAGTTTCTAGTTGTGGAGTCTCTAGTTGCGGAGTTTCTAGTTGTTGAGTTTCTAGTTGTGGAGTTTCTGGTTGTGGAGTTTCTAGTTGAGGAGTTTCAAGTTGTGGAGTTTCTAGTAGTAGAGTCTCTAGTTGCGGAGTTTCTAGTTGTGAAGTTTCTAGTTGTGGAGTTTCTAGTTTTGGAGTTTCTAGTTGTGGAGTTTCTAGTTGTAGAGTCTCCTGTTGCGGAGTTTCTAGTTGCGGAGTTTCTAGTTGGGGAGTTTCCAGTTGAGGAGTTTCTAGTTTTGGAGTTTCTAGTTGTGGAGTCTCAAGGTGTGGAGTTTAAACTTGTGGAGTTTCAAGTTGTGGAGTGCATAGTTGTTGAGTTCCTAGTTGTAGATTTTCTAGTTGTGGAGTATCTAGTTATGGATTTTCCAGTTGTGGAGTTTCTAGTTGTTGAGTTGCGGAGTCTCTAGTTGTTGAGTTCCTAGTTGCGCAGTTTCTAGTTGTGGAGTTTCAAGTTGCGGAGTCTCAAGCTGTGGAGTTTCTAGTTGTTGAGTTTTTAGTTGTGGAGTTTTTAGTTGTTGAGTTTCTAGTTTGAAGTCTCTAGTTGTAGATTCTCTAGTTGTGGAGTCTCTAGTTTAGGAGTTTCTAGTTGAAGAGTTTCAGTTGTGGAGTCTCTAGTTGTGGAGTTTCCAGTTGTAGAGTTTCGAGTTGTGGAGTTGCGGAGTCTCTAGTTGTGGAGTTTCTAGTTGCAGAGTCTCTAGTTGTGCAGTTTCCAGTTGTGGAGTTTCTAGTTGTGGAGTTTCAAGTTGTGGAGTCTCTAGTTGTGGAGTTTCTAGTTGCGGAGTATCTAGTTGTGGATTTTCCAGTTGTAGAGTTTCGAGTTGTGGAGTTGCGGAGTCTCTAGTTGTGGAGTTTCTAGTTGTGGATTTTCCAGTTGTAGAGTTTCGAGTTGTGGAGTTGCGGAGTCTCTAGTTGTGGAGTCTCTAGTTGTGGAGTTTCTAGTTGCGGAGTATCTAGTTGTGGACTTTCCAGTTGTGGAGTTTCTAGTTGTGGAACTGCGGAGTCTCTGGTTGTGGAGTTTCTAGTTGTGGAGTTTCTAGTTGTGGAGTTTCGATTTGTGGAGTCTCTAGTTGTGGAGTTTCAAGTTGTGGAGTTTCTAGTTGTGGAGTTTCCAGTTGCGGAGTATCTAGTTGTGGAGTTTCCAGTTGTAGAGTTTCCAGTTGTGAAGTATCTATTTGTGAAGTTTCCAGTTGTGGAGTATCTAGTTGTGGAGTTTCAAGTTGTGGAGTTTCTAGTTGCGGAGTTTCTAGTTGCAGAGATTTTAATAACGGAGTATCTAGTTGTGGAGTTGCGGAGTCTCTGGTTGTGGAGTTTCTATTTGTGGAGTTTCCAGTTGTGGAGTTTCGAGTTGTGGAGTTTCTAGTTGCAGAGTCTCTAGTTGTGGAGTTTCAAGTTGTGGAGTCTCTAGTTGTGGAGTTTCTAGTTGCCGAGTTTCTAGTTGCGGAGTCCCTAGTTGTGGAGTTTCCAGTTGCGGAGTCTCAAGCTGTGGAGTTTCTAGTTGTTGAGTTTTTAGTTGTGGAGTTTCTAGTTGTTGAGTTTCTAGTTTGAAGTCTCTAGTTGTAGATTCTCTAGTTGTGGAGTCTCTAGCTTAGGAATTTCTAGTTGAAGAGTTTTTAGTTGTTGAGTGTCTAGTTGTGGAGTTTCCAGTTGTGGAGTTTCGAGTTGTGGATTTGCAGAGTCTCTAGTTGTGGAGTTTCTAGTTGCAGAGTCTCTAGTTGTGCAGTTTCTAGTTGCGGAGTCCCTAGTTGTGGAGTTTCTAGTTGCGGAGTCTCAAGATGTGGAGTTTCTAGTTTTTGAGTTTTTAGTTGTGGAGTTTCTAAATGTTGACTTTCTAGTTTGAAGTCTCTAGTTGTAGATTCTCTAGTTGTGGAGTCTCTAGTTTAGGAATTTCTAGTTGAAGAGTTTTTAGCTTTGGAGTTTCTAGTTGTGGAGTTTTGAGTTGTGGAGTTTCTAGCAGCAGAGTTTCTAGTTGCAGAGTCTATGGCTGTGGAGTTTCTAGTTGCGGAGTCTCTAGTTGTAGAGTTTCTAGTTGTGGAGTTTCTAGTTGTGGAGTTTTTAGTTGTGGAAATTTTAGTTGTGGAGTTTCTAGATATGGAATTTCTAGTTGCCGAGTCTCTATTGGTGGAGTTTGTAGTTGTGGAGTTTGTAGTTGTGGAGTTTTTAGTTGTGGAGTCTCTAGTTGCGGAGTTTCTAGTTGTGGAATTTCTAGTTGTGGAGTTTCTAGTTGTAGAGTTTCTGGTTGTGGAGTTTCTAGTTGTGGAGTTTCAAGTTGTGAAGTTTCTAGTTGTGGAGTCTCAAGTTATGGAGTTTAAAGTTGTGGAGTTTCTAGTTGTGGAGTCTGTAGTTGTAGAGTTTTTAGTTGTGGAATTTCTAGTTGTGGAGTTTCTAGTTGTGGAGTTTCTGGTTGTGAAGTTTCTAGTTGTGGAGTTTCAAGTTGTGGAGTTTCTAGTTGTGGAGTCTCAAGTTGTGGAGTTTAAAGCTGTGGAGTTTCAAGTTGTGGAGTCTCTAGTTGTGGAGTTTCTAGTTGCGGGGTATCTAGTTGTGGAGTTTCTAGTGTTTGAGTTTCTAGCTGTGAAGTCTCTAGTTTTACAGTTTTTAGTTGTGGAGTTTCTAGATATGGAATTTCTAGTTGCCGAGGGTGTATTTGTGGAGTTTGTAGTTGTGGAGTTTCTGGTTGTGGAGTTTCTAGTTGAGGAGTTTCAAGTTGTGGAGTTTCTAGTAGTAGAGTCTCTAGTTGCGGAGTTTCTAGTTGTGAAGTTTCTAGTTGTGGAGTTTCTAGTTTTGGAGTTTCTAGTTGTGGAGTTTCTAGTTGTAGAGTCTCCTGTTGCGGAGTTTCTAGTTGCGGAGTTTCTAGTTGGGGAGTTTCCAGTTGTGGAGTTTCTAGTTTTGGAGTTTCTAGTTGTGGAGTCTCAAGGTGTGGAGTTTAAACTTGTGGAGTTTCAAGTTGTGGAGTGTATAGTTGTTGAGTTCCTAGTTGTAGATTTTCTAGTTGTGGAGTATCTAGTTATGGATTTTCCAGTTGTGGAGTTTCTAGTTGTTGAGTTGCGGAGTCTCTAGTTGTTGAGTTTCTAGTTGCGCAGTTTCTAGTTGTGGAGTTTCAAGTTGCGGAGTCTCAAGCTGTGGAGTTTCTAGTTGTTGAGTTTTTAGTTGTGGAGTTTTTAGTTGTTGAGTTTCTAGTTTGAAGTCTCTAGTTGTAGATTCTCTAGTTGTGGAGTCTCTAGTTTAGGAGTTTCTAGTTGAAGAGTTTTAGTTGTGGAGTCTCTAGTTGTGGAGTTTCCAGTTGTAGAGTTTCGAGTTGTGGAGTTTCTAGTTGCAGAGTCTCTAGTTGTGGAGTTTCGAGTTGTGAAGTTTCTAGTTGTTGAGTTTTTAGTTGTGGAGTTTCTAGTTGTTGAGTTTCTAGTTTGAAGTCTCTAGTTGTAGATTCTCTAGTTGTCGAGTCTCTAGTTTAGGAATTTCTAGTTGAAGAGTTTTTAGTTGTGGAGTGTCCAGTTGTGGAGTTTCCAGTTGTGGAGTTTCGAGTTGTGGAGTTGCGGAGTCTCTAGTTGTGGAGTTTCTAGTTGCAGAGTCTCTAGTTGTGCAGTTTCCAGTTGTGGAGTTTCTAGTTGTGGAGTTTCAAGTTGTGGAGTCTCTAGTTGTGGAGTTTCTAGTTGCGGAGTATCTAGTTGTGGATTTTCCAGTTGTAGAGTTTCGAGTTGTGGAGTTTCTAGTTTTTGAGTTTTTAGTTGTGGAGTTTCTAAATGTTGACTTTCTAGTTTGAAGTCTCTAGTTGTAGATTCTCTAGTTGTGGAGTCTCTAGTTTAGGAATTTCTAGTTGAAGAGTTTTTAGCTTTGGAGTTTCTAGTTGTGGAGTTTTGAGTTGTGGAGTTTCTAGCTGCTGAGTTTCTAGTTGCAGAGTCTCTGGCTGTGGAGTTTCTAGTTGCGGAGTCTCTAGTTGTAGAGTTTCTAGTTGTGGAGTTTCTAGTTGTGGAGTTTTTAGTTGTGGAAATTTTAGTTGTGGAGTTTCTAGATATGGAATTTCTAGTTGCCGAGTCTCTATTGGTGGAGTTTGTAGTTGTGGAGTTTGTAGTTGTGGAGTTTTTAGTTGTGGAGTCTCTAGTTGCGGAGTTTCTAGTTGTGGAGTTTCTAGTTGTGGAGTTTCTAGTTGTAGAGTTTCTGGTTGTGGAGTTTCTAGTTGTGGAGTTTCAAGTTGTGAAGTTTCTAGTTGTGGAGTCTCAAGTTATGGAGTTTAAAGTTGTGGAGTTTCTAGTTGTGGAGTCTGTAGTTGTAGAGTTTTTAGTTGTGGAGTTTCTAGTTGCGGAGTTTCTAGTTGTGGAGTTTCTGGTTGTGGAGTTTCTAGTTGTGGAGTTTCAAGTTGTGGAGTTTCTAGTTGTGGAGTCTGAAGTTGTGGAGTTTAAAGCTGTGGAGTTTCAAGTTGTGGAGTCTCTAGTTGTGGAGTTTCTAGTTGCGGGGTATCTAGTTGTGGAGTTTCTAGGGTTTGAGTTTCTAGCTGTGAAGTCTCTAGTTTTACAGTTTTTAGTTGTGGAGTTTCTAGATGTGGAATTTCTAGTTGCCGAGGGTGTATTTGTGGAGTTTGTAGTTGTGGAGTTTCTAGTCGTGGAGTTTCTAGTTGTGGAGTCTCTAGTTGCGGAGTTTCTAGTTGTTGAGTTTCTAGTTGTGGAGTTTCTGGTTGTGGAGTTTCTAGTTGAGGAGTTTCAAGTTGTGGAGTTTCTAGTAGTAGAGTCTCTAGTTGCGGAGTTTCTAGTTGTGAAGTTTCTAGTTGTGGAGTTTCTAGTTTTGGAGTTTCTAGTTGTGGAGTTTCTAGTTGTAGAGTCACCTGTTGCGGAGTTTCTAGTTGCGGAGTTTCTAGTTGGGGAGTTTCCAGTTGTGGAGTTTCTAGTTTTGGAGTTTCTAGTTGTGGAGTCTCAAGGTGTGGAGTTTAAACTTGTGGAGTTTCAAGTTGTGGAGTGCATAGTTGTTGAGTTCCTAGTTGTAGATTTTCTAGTTGTGGAGTATCTAGTTATGGATTTTCCAGTTGTGGAGTTTCTAGTTGTTGAGTTGCGGAGTCTCTAGTTGTTGAGTTTCTAGTTGCGCAGTTTCTAGTTGTGGAGTTTCAAGTTGCGGAGTCTCAAGCTGTGGAGTTTCTAGTTGTTGAGTTTTTAGTTGTGGAGTTTTTAGTTGTTGAGTTTCTAGTTTGAAGTCTCTAGTTGTAGATTCTCTAGTTGTGGAGTCTCTAGTTTAGGAGTTTCTAGTTGAAGAGTTTCAGTTGTGGAGTCTCTAGTTGTGGAGTTTCCAGTTGTAGAGTTTCGAGTTGTGGAGTTTCTAGTTGCAGAGTCTCTAGTTGTGGAGTTTCAAGTTGTGAAGTTTCTAGTTGTTGAGTTTTTAGTTGTGGAGTTTCTAGTTGTTGAGTTTCTAGTTTGAAGTCTCTAGTTGTAGATTCTCTAGTTGTCGAGTCTCTAGTTTAGGAATTTCTAGTTGAAGAGTTTTTAGTTGTGGAGTGTCCAATTGTGGAGTTTCGAGTTGTGGAGTTTCGAGTTGTGGAGTTGCGGAGTCTCTAGTTGTGGAGTTTCTAGTTGCAGAGTCTCTAGTTGTGCAGTTTCCAGTTGTGGAGTTTCTAGTTGTGGAGTTTCAAGTTGTGGAGTCTCTAGTTGTGGAGTTTCTAGTTGCGGAGTATCTAGTCGTGGATTTTCCAGTTGTAGAGTTTCGAGTTGTGGAGTTGCGGAGTCTCTAGTTGTGGAGTTTCTAGTTGTGGATTTTCCAGTTGTAGAGTTTCGATTGTGGAGTTGCGGAGTCTCTAGTTGTGGAGTCTCTAGTTGTGGAGTTTCTAGTTGCGGAGTATCTAGTTGTGGACTTTCCAGTTGTGGAGTTTCTAGTTGTGGAACTGCGGAGTCTCTGGTTGTGGAGTTTCTAGTTGTGGAGTTTCTAGTTGTGGAGTTTCGATTTGTGGAGTCTCTAGTTGTGGAGTTTCAAGTTGTGGAGTTTCTAGTTGTGGAGTTTCCAGTTGCGGAGTATCTAGTTGTGGAGTTTCCAGTTGTAGAGTTTCCAGTTGTGAAGTATCTATTTGTGAAGTTTCCAGTTGTGGAGTATCTAGTTGTGGAGTTTCAAGTTGTGGAGTTTCTAGTTGCGGAGTTTCTAGTTGCAGAGATTTTAATAACGGAGTATCTAGTTGTGGAGTTGCGGAGTCTCTGGTTGTGGAGTTTCTATTTGTGGAGTTTCCAGTTGTGGAGTTTCGAGTTGTGGAGTTTCTAGTTGCAGAGTCTCTAGTTGTGGAGTTTCAAGTTGTGGAGTCTCTAGTTGTGGAGTTTCTAGTTGCCGAGTTTCTAGTTGCGGAGTCCCTAGTTGTGGAGTTTCCAGTTGCGGAGTCTCAAGCTGTGGAGTTTCTAGTTGTTGAGTTTTTAGTTGTGGAGTTTCTAGTTGTTGAGTTTCTAGTTTGAAGTCTCTAGTTGTAGATTCTCTAGTTGTGGAGTCTCTAGCTTAGGAATTTCTAGTTGAAGAGTTTTTAGTTGTGGAGTGTCTAGTTGTGGAGTTTCCAGTTGTGGAGTTTCGAGTTGTGGATTTGCGGAGTCTCTAGTTGTGGAGTTTCTAGTTGCAGAGTCTCTAGTTGTGCAGTTTCTAGTTGCGGAGTCCCTAGTTGTGGAGTTTCTAGTTGCGGAGTCTCAAGATGTGGAGTTTCTAGTTTTTGAGTTTTTAGTTGTGGAGTTTCTAAATGTTGACTTTCTAGTTTGAAGTCTCTAGTTGTAGATTCTCTAGTTGTGGAGTCTCTAGTTTAGG
Organism: Rhipicephalus microplus; assembly: GCF_043290135.1. Taxonomy (NCBI): domain Eukaryota; kingdom Metazoa; phylum Arthropoda; class Arachnida; order Ixodida; family Ixodidae; genus Rhipicephalus; species Rhipicephalus microplus. The sequence continues at coordinate 843,686 of NW_027464664.1, read as the reverse complement.
AATTTCTAGTTGAAGAGTTTTTAGCTTTGGAGTTTCTAGTTGTGGAGTTTTGAGTTGTGGAGTTTCTAGCTGCAGAGTTTCTAGTTGCAGAGTCTCTGGCTGTGGAGTTTCTAGTTGCGGAGTCTCTAGTTGTAGAGTTTCTAGTTGTGGAGTTTCTAGTTGTGGAGTTTTTAGTTGTGGAAATTTTAGTTGTGGAGTTTCTAGATATGGAATTTCTAGTTGCCGAGTCTCTATTGGTGGAGTTTGTAGTTGTGGAGTTTGTAGTTGTGGAGTTTTTAGTTGTGGAGTCTCTAGTTGCGGAGTTTCTAGTTGTGGAGTTTCTAGTTGTGGAGTTTCTAGTTGTAGAGTTTCTAGTTGTGGAGTTTCAAGTTGTGAAGTTTCTAGTTGTGGAGTCTCAAGTTATGGAGTTTAAAGTTGTGGAGTTTCTAGTTGTGGAGTCTGTAGTTGTAGAGTTTTTAGTTGTGGAATTTCTAGTTGTGGAGTTTCTAGTTGTGGAGTTTCTGGTTGTGGAGTTTCTAGTTGTGGAGTTTCAAGTTGTGGAGTTTCTAGTTGTGGAGTCTCAAGTTGTGGAGTTTAAAGCTGTGGAGTTTCAAGTTGTGGAGTCTCTAGTTGTGGAGTTTCTAGTTGCGGGGTATCTAGTTGTGGAGTTTCTAGTGTTTGAGTTTCTAGCTGTGAAGTCTCTAGTTTTACAGTTTTTAGTTGTGGAGTTTCTAGATATGGAATTTCTAGTTGCCGAGGGTGTATTTGTGGAGTTTGTAGTTGTGGAGTTTCTGGTTGTGGAGTTTCTAGTTGAGGAGTTTCAAGTTGTGGAGTTTCTAGTAGTAGAGTCTCTAGTTGCGGAGTTTCTAGTTGTGAAGTTTCTAGTTGTGGAGTTTCTAGTTTTGGAGTTTCTAGTTGTGGAGTTTCTAGTTGTAGAGTCTCCTGTTGCGGAGTTTCTAGTTGCGGAGTTTCTAGTTGGGGAGTTTCCAGTTGTGGAGTTTCTAGTTTTGGAGTTTCTAGTTGTGGAGTCTCAAGGTGTGGAGTTTAAACTTGTGGAGTTTCAAGTTGTGGAGTGTATAGTTGTTGAGTTCCTAGTTGTAGATTTTCTAGTTGTGGAGTATCTAGTTATGGATTTTCCAGTTGTGGAGTTTCTAGTTGTTGAGTTGCGGAGTCTCTAGTTGTTGAGTTTCTAGTTGCGCAGTTTCTAGTTGTGGAGTTTCCAGTTGTAGAGTTTCGAGTTGTGGAGTTTCTAGTTGCAGAGTCTCTAGTTGTGGAGTTTCGAGTTGTGAAGTTTCTAGTTGTTGAGTTTTTAGTTGTGGAGTTTCTAGTTGTTGAGTTTCTAGTTTGAAGTCTCTAGTTGTAGATTCTCTAGTTGTCGAGTCTCTAGTTTAGGAATTTCTAGTTGAAGAGTTTTTAGTTGTGGAGTGTCCAGTTGTGGAGTTTCCAGTTGTGGAGTTTCGAGTTGTGGAGTTGCGGAGTCTCTAGTTGTGGAGTTTCTAGTTGCAGAGTCTCTAGTTGTGCAGTTTCCAGTTGTGGAGTTTCTAGTTGTGGAGTTTCAAGTTGTGGAGTCTCTAGTTGTGGAGTTTCTAGTTGCGGAGTATCTAGTTGTGGATTTTCCAGTTGTAGAGTTTCGAGTTGTGGAGTTGCGGAGTCTCTAGTTGTGGAGTTTCTAGTTGTGGATTTTCCAGTTGTAGAGTTTCGAGTTGTGGAGTTGCGGAGTCTCTAGTTGTGGAGTCTCTAGTTGTGGAGTTTCTAGTTGCGGAGTATCTAGTTGTGGATTTTCCAGTTGTGGAGTTTCTAGTTGTGGAACTGCGGAGTCTCTGGTTGTGGAGTTTCTAGTTGTGGAGTTTCTAGTTGCGGAGTTTCGATTTGTGGAGTCTCTAGTTGTGGAGTTTCTAGTTGTGGAGTTTCTAGTTGTGGAGTTTCCAGTTGCGAAGTATCTAGTTGTGGAGTTTCTAGTTGTGGAGTTTCAAGTTGTGGAGTTTCTAGTTGTGGAGTCTCAAGTTGTGGAGTTTAAAGTTGTGGAGTTTCAAGTTGTGGAGTCTCTAGTTGTGGAGTTTCTAGTTGCGGAGTATCTAGTTGTGGAGTTTCCAGTTGTGTAGTTTCTAGTTGTGGAGTTGCGGAGTCTCTGGTTGTGGAGTTTCTAGTTGTGGAGTTTCTAGTTGTGGAGTTTCGAGTTGTGGAGTCTCTAGTTGTCGAGTTTCTAGTTGTGGAGTTTCCAGTTGTGGAGAATCTAGTTGTGGAGTTTTCAGTTGTGAAGTATCTAGTTGTGGAGTTTCCAGTTGTGGAGTATTTAGTTGTGAACTTTAAGTTATGGAGTTTCTAGTTGCGGAGTTTTTAATAGCGGAGTTTCTAGTTGTGAAGTTTCAAGTTGCGGAGTCTCAAGTTGTGGAGTTTCCAGTTGTGGAGTTTTTAGTTGTGGAGTTTTTAGTTGTTGAGTTTCTAGTTGTGAGTGTCTAGTTTTGCAGTTTCTAGTTGTGTAGTTTCTAGATATGGAATTTCTAGTTGCCGAGTCTGTATTTGTGGAGTTTGTAGTTGCGGAGTCTCTAGTTGTGGAGTTTCTAGTTGTGGAGTCTCTAAATGCGGAGTTTCTAGTTGTGGAGTTTCTAGTTATGGAGTTTCTGGTTGTGGAGTTTCTAGTTGAGGAGTTTCAAGTTGTGGAGTTTCTAGTTGTGGAGTCTCTAGTTGCAGAGTTTCTAGTTGTGAAGTTTCTAGATGTGCAGTTTCTATTTTTGGAGTTTCTAGTTGTGGAGTTTCTAGTTGTAGAGTCTCCTGTTGCGGAGTTTCCAGTTGCGGAGTTTCTAGTTGGGGAGTTTCTAGTTGTGGAGTTTCTAGTAGTGAAGTTTCTAGTTGTGTAGTCTCAAGTTGTGGAGTTTAAACTTGTGGAGTTTCAAGTTGTGGAGTCCATAGTTGTGGAGTTTCTAGTTGTGGAGTTTCTAGTTGCGGAGTTTCAAGTTGTGGAGTTTCTAGCTGCGGAGTTTCTAGTTGCAAGATCTCTAGATGTCGAAATTCTAGTTCTAGAGTTTCTAGTTGTGGAGTCTCTAAATGCGGAGTTTCTAGTTGTGGAGTTTCTAGTTGTGGAGTTTCTGGTTGTGGAGTTTCTAGTTGAGGAGTTTCAAGTTGTGGAGTTTCTAATTGTGGAGTCTCTAGTTGCGGAGTTTCTAGTTGTGAAGTTTCTAGTTGTGGAGTTTCTAGTTGTGGAGTTTCTAGTTGTAGAGTCCTTAGTTGTGGAGTTTCTAGTTGCGGAGTTTCTAGTTGTGGAGTTTCAAGTTGCGGAGTCCCAAGCTGGGGAGTTTCTAGTTGTTGAGTTTTTAGTTTTGGAGTTTTTAGTTGTTGAGTTTCTAGTTTGAAGTCTCTAGTTGTAGATTCTCTAGTTGTGGAGTCTCTAGTTTAGGAGTTTCTAGTGGAAGGGTTTTAGTTGTGGAGTGTCTAGTTGTGGAGTTTCCAGTTGTGGAGTTTCGAGTTGTGGAGTTTCTAGTTGCAGAGTCTCTAGTTGTGGAGTTTCAAGTTGTGGAGTCTCTAGTTGTGCAGTTTCTAGTTGCCGAGTTTCCAGTTGTGGAGTATCTAGTAGTGGAGTTTCCAGTTGTGGAATTTCTAGTTTTTGGAGTTTCTAGTTGCGAAGTCCCTAGTTGTGGAGTTTCAAGTTGCGGAGTCTCAAGCTGTGGAGTTTCTAGTTGTTGAGTTTTTAGTTGTGGAGTTTTTAGTTGTTGAGTTTCTAGTTTGAAGTCTCTAGTTGTAGATTCTCTAGTTGTGGAGTCTCTAGTTTAGGAGTTTCTAGTTGAAGAGTTTTAGTTGTGGAGTCTCTAGTTGTGGAGTTTCCAGTTGTAGAGTTTCGAGTTGTGGAGTTTCTAGTTGCAGAGTCTCTAGTTGTGGAGTTTCGAGTTGTGAAGTTTCTAGTTGTTGAGTTTTTAGTTGTGGAGTTTCTAGTTGTTGAGTTTCTAGTTTGAAGTCTCTAGTTGTAGATTCTGTAGTTGTCGAGTCTCTAGTTTAGGAATTTCTAGTTGAAGAGTTTTTAGTTGTGGAGGGTCCAGTTGTGGAGTTTCCAGTTGTGGAGTTTCGAGTTGTGGAGTTGCGGAGTCTCTAGTTGTGGAGTTTCTAGTTGCAGAGTCTCTAGTTGTGCAGTTTCCAGTTGTGGAGTTTCTAGTTGTGGAGTTTCAAGTTGTGGAGTCTCTAGTTGTGGAGTTTCTAGTTGCGGAGTATCTAGTTGTGGATTTTCCAGTTGTAGAGTTTCGAGTTGTGGAGTTTCTAGTTTTTGAGTTTTTAGTTGTGGAGTTTCTAAATGTTGACTTTCTAGTTTGAAGTCTCTAGTTGTAGATTCTCTAGTTGTGGAGTCTCTAGTTTAGGAATTTCTAGTTGAAGAGTTTTTAGCTTTGGAGTTTCTAGTTGTGGAGTTTTGAGTTGTGGAGTTTCTAGCTGCTGAGTTTCTAGTTGCAGAGTCTCTGGCTGTGGAGTTTCTAGTTGCGGAGTCTCTAGTTGTAGAGTTTCTAGTTGTGGAGTTTCTAGTTGTGGAGTTTTTAGTTGTGGAAATTTTAGTTGTGGAGTTTCTAGATATGGAATTTCTAGTTGCCGAGTCTCTATTGGTGGAGTTTGTAGTTGTGGAGTTTGTAGTTGTGGAGTTTTTAGTTGTGGAGTCTCTAGTTGCGGAGTTTCTAGTTGTGGAGTTTCTAGTTGTGGAGTTTCTAGTTGTAGAGTTTCTGGTTGTGGAGTTTCTAGTTGTGGAGTTTCAAGTTGTGAAGTTTCTAGTTGTGGAGTCTCAAGTTATGGAGTTTAAAGTTGTGGAGTTTCTAGTTGTGGAGTCTGTAGTTGTAGAGTTTTTAGTTGTGGAGTTTCTAGTTGCGGAGTTTCTAGTTGTGGAGTTTCTGGTTGTGGAGTTTCTAGTTGTGGAGTTTCAAGTTGTGGAGTTTCTAGTTGTGGAGTCTCAAGTTGTGGAGTTTAAAGCTGTGGAGTTTCAAGTTGTGGAGTCTCTAGTTGTGGAGTTTCTAGTTGCGGGGTATCTAGTTGTGGAGTTTCTAGGGTTTGAGTTTCTAGCTGTGAAGTCTCTAGTTTTACAGTTTTTAGTTGTGGAGTTTCTAGATGTGGAATTTCTAGTTGCCGAGGGTGTATTTGTGGAGTTTGTAGTTGTGGAGTTTCTAGTCGTGGAGTTTCTAGTTGTGGAGTCTCTAGTTGCGGAGTTTCTAGTTGTTGAGTTTCTAGTTGTGGAGTTTCTGGTTGTGGAGTTTCTAGTTGAGGAGTTTCAAGTTGTGGAGTTTCTAGTAGTAGAGTCTCTAGTTGCGGAGTTTCTAGTTGTGAAGTTTCCAGTTGTGGAGTTTCTAGTTTTGGAGTTTCTAGTTGTGGAGTTTCTAGTTGTAGAGTCACCTGTTGCGGAGTTTCTAGTTGCGGAGTTTCTAGTTGGGGAGTTTCCAGTTGTGGAGTTTCTAGTTTTGGAGTTTCTAGTTGTGGAGTCTCAAGGTGTGGAGTTTAAACTTGTGGAGTTTCAAGTTGTGGAGTGCATAGTTGTTGAGTTCCTAGTTGTAGATTTTCTAGTTGTGGAGTATCTAGTTATGGATTTTCCAGTTGTGGAGTTTCTAGTTGTTGAGTTGCGGAGTCTCTAGTTGTTGAGTTTCTAGTTGCGCAGTTTCTAGTTGTGGAGTTTCAAGTTGCGGAGTCTCAAGCTGTGGAGTTTCTAGTTGTTGAGTTTTTAGTTGTGGAGTTTTTAGTTGTTGAGTTTCTAGTTTGAAGTCTCTAGTTGTAGATTCTCTAGTTGTGGAGTCTCTAGTTTAGGAGTTTCTAGTTGAAGAGTTTCAGTTGTGGAGTCTCTAGTTGTGGAGTTTCCAGTTGTAGAGTTTCGAGTTGTGGAGTTTCTAGTTGCAGAGTCTCTAGTTGTGGAGTTTCAAGTTGTGAAGTTTCTAGTTGTTGAGTTTTTAGTTGTGGAGTTTCTAGTTGTTGAGTTTCTAGTTTGAAGTCTCTAGTTGTAGATTCTCTAGTTGTCGAGTCTCTAGTTTAGGAATTTCTAGTTGAAGAGTTTTTAGTTGTGGAGTGTCCAATTGTGGAGTTTCGAGTTGTGGAGTTTCGAGTTGTGGAGTTGCGGAGTCTCTAGTTGTGGAGTTTCTAGTTGCAGAGTCTCTAGTTGTGCAGTTTCCAGTTGTGGAGTTTCTAGTTGTGGAGTTTCAAGTTGTGGAGTCTCTAGTTGTGGAGTTTCTAGTTGCGGAGTATCTAGTCGTGGATTTTCCAGTTGTAGAGTTTCGAGTTGTGGAGTTGCGGAGTCTCTAGTTGTGGAGTTTCTAGTTGTGGATTTTCCAGTTGTAGAGTTTCGATTGTGGAGTTGCGGAGTCTCTAGTTGTGGAGTCTCTAGTTGTGGAGTTTCTAGTTGCGGAGTATCTAGTTGTGGACTTTCCAGTTGTGGAGTTTCTAGTTGTGGAACTGCGGAGTCTCTGGTTGTGGAGTTTCTAGTTGTGGAGTTTCTAGTTGTGGAGTTTCGATTTGTGGAGTCTCTAGTTGTGGAGTTTCAAGTTGTGGAGTTTCTAGTTGTGGAGTCTCCAGTTGCGGAGTATCTAGTTGTGGAGTTTCCAGTTGTAGAGTTTCCAGTTGTGAAGTATCTATTTGTGAAGTTTCCAGTTGTGGAGTATCTAGTTGTGGAGTTTCAAGTTGTGGAGTTTCTAGTTGCGGAGTTTCTAGTTGCAGAGATTTTAATAACGGAGTATCTAGTTGTGGAGTTGCGGAGTCTCTGGTTGTGGAGTTTCTATTTGTGGAGTTTCCAGTTGTGGAGTTTCGAGTTGTGGAGTTTCTAGTTGCAGAGTCTCTAGTTGTGGAGTTTCAAGTTGTGGAGTCTCTAGTTGTGGAGTTTCTAGTTGCCGAGTTTCTAGTTGCGGAGTCCCTAGTTGTGGAGTTTCCAGTTGCGGAGTCTCAAGCTGTGGAGTTTATAGTTGTTGAGTTTTTAGTTGTGGAGTTTCTAGTTGTTGAGTTTCTAGTTTGAAGTCTCTAGTTGTAGATTCTCTAGTTGTGGAGTCTCTAGCTTAGGAATTTCTAGTTGAAGAGTTTTTAGTTGTGGAGTGTCTAGTTGTGGAGTTTCCAGTTGTGGAGTTTCGAGTTGTGGATTTGCGGAGTCTCTAGTTGTGGAGTTTCTAGTTGCAGAGTCTCTAGTTGTGCAGTTTCTAGTTGCGGAGTCCCTAGTTGTGGAGTTTCTAGTTGCGGAGTCTCAAGATGTGGAGTTTCTAGTTTTTGAGTTTTTAGTTGTGGAGTTTCTAAATGTTGACTTTCTAGTTTGAAGTCTCTAGTTGTAGATTCTCTAGTTGTGGAGTCTCTAGTTTAGGAATTTCTAGTTGAAGAGTTTTTAGCTTTGGAGTTTCTAGTTGTGGAGTTTTGAGTTGTGGAGTTTCTAGCTGCAGAGTTTCTAGTTGCAGAGTCTCTGGCTGTGGAGTTTCTAGTTGCGGAGTCTCTAGTTGTAGAGTTTCTAGTTGTGGAGTTTCTAGTTGTGGAGTTTTTAGTTGTGGAAATTTTAGTTGTGGAGTTTCTAGATATGGAATTTCTAGTTGCCGAGTCTCTATTGGTGGAGTTTGTAGTTGTGGAGTTTGTAGTTGTGGAGTTTTTAGTTGTGGAGTCTCTAGTTGCGGAGTTTCTAGTTGTGGAGTTTCTAGTTGTGGAGTTTCTAGTTGTAGAGTTTCTGGTTGTGGAGTTTCTAGTTGTGGAGTTTCAAGTTGTGAAGTTTCTAGTTGTGGAGTCTCAAGTTATGGAGTTTAAAGTTGTGGAGTTTCTAGTTGTGGAGTCTGTAGTTGTAGAGTTTTTAGTTGTGGAATTTCTAGTTGTGGAGTTTCTAGTTGTGGAGTTTCTGGTTGTGGAGTTTCTAGTTGTGGAGTTTCAAGTTGTGGAGTTTCTAGTTGTGGAGTCTCAAGTTGTGGAGTTTAAAGCTGTGGAGTTTCAAGTTGTGGAGTCTCTAGTTGTGGAGTTTCTAGTTGCGGGGTATCTAGTTGTGGAGTTTCTAGTGTTTGAGTTTCTAGCTGTGAAGTCTCTAGTTTTACAGTTTTTAGTTGTGGAGTTTCTAGATATGGAATTTCTAGTTGCCGAGGGTGTATTTGTGGAGTTTGTAGTTGTGGAGTTTCTGGTTGTGGAGTTTCTAGTTGAGGAGTTTCAAGTTGTGGAGTTTCTAGTAGTAGAGTCTCTAGTTGCGGAGTTTCTAGTTGTGAAGTTTCTAGTTGTGGAGTTTCTAGTTTTGGAGTTTCTAGTTGTGGAGTTTCTAGTTGTAGAGTCTCCTGTTGCGGAGTTTCTAGTTGCGGAGTTTCTAGTTGGGGAGTTTCCAGTTGTGGAGTTTCTAGTTTTGGAGTTTCTAGTTGTGGAGTCTCAAGGTGTGGAGTTTAAACTTGTGGAGTTTCAAGTTGTGGAGTGTATAGTTGTTGAGTTCCTAGTTGTAGATTTTCTAGTTGTGGAGTATCTAGTTATGGATTTTCCAGTTGTGGAGTTTCTAGTTGTTGAGTTGCGGAGTCTCTAGTTGTTGAGTTTCTAGTTGCGCAGTTTCTAGTTGTGGAGTTTCCAGTTGTAGAGTTTCGAGTTGTGGAGTTTCTAGTTGCAGAGTCTCTAGTTGTGGAGTTTCGAGTTGTGAAGTTTCTAGTTGTTGAGTTTTTAGTTGTGGAGTTTCTAGTTGTTGAGTTTCTAGTTTGAAGTCTCTAGTTGTAGATTCTCTAGTTGTCGAGTCTCTAGTTTAGGAATTTCTAGTTGAAGAGTTTTTAGTTGTGGAGTGTCCAGTTGTGGAGTTTCCAGTTGTGGAGTTTCGAGTTGTGGAGTTGCGGAGTCTCTAGTTGTGGAGTTTCTAGTTGCAGAGTCTCTAGTTGTGCAGTTTCCAGTTGTGGAGTTTCTAGTTGTGGAGTTTCAAGTTGTGGAGTCTCTAGTTGTGGAGTTTCTAGTTGCGGAGTATCTAGTTGTGGATTTTCCAGTTGTAGAGTTTCGAGTTGTGGAGTTGCGGAGTCTCTAGTTGTGGAGTTTCTAGTTGTGGATTTTCCAGTTGTAGAGTTTCGAGTTGTGGAGTTGCGGAGTCTCTAGTTGTGGAGTCTCTAGTTGTGGAGTTTCTAGTTGCGGAGTATCTAGTTGTGGATTTTCCAGTTGTGGAGTTTCTAGTTGTGGAACTGCGGAGTCTCTGGTTGTGGAGTTTCTAGTTGTGGAGTTTCTGGTTGCGGAGTTTCGATTTGTGGAGTCTCTAGTTGTGGAGTTTCTAGTTGTGGAGTTTCTAGTTGTGGAGTTTCCAGTTGCGGAGTATCTAGTTGTGGAGTTTCTAGTTGTGGAGTTTCAAGTTGTGGAGTTTCTAGTTGTGGAGTCTCAAGTTGTGGAGTTTAAAGTTGTGGAGTTTCAAGTTGTGGAGTCTCTAGTTGTGGAGTTTCTAGTTGCGGAGTATCTAGTTGTGGAGTTTCCAGTTGTGTAGTTTCTAGTTGTGGAGTTGCGGAGTCTCTGGTTGTGGAGTTTCTAGTTGTGGAGTTTCTAGTTGTGGAGTTTCGAGTTGTGGAGTCTCTAGTTGTCGAGTTTCTAGTTGTGGAGTTTCCAGTTGTGGAGAATCTAGTTGTGGAGTTTTCAGTTGTGAAGTATCTAGTTGTGGAGTTTCCAGTTGTGGAGTATTTAGTTGTGAACTTTAAGTTATGGAGTTTCTAGTTGCGGAGTTTTTAATAGCGGAGTTTCTAGTTGTGAAGTTTCAAGTTGCGGAGTCTCAAGTTGTGGAGTTTCCAGTTGTGGAGTTTTTAGTTGTGGAGTTTCTAGTTGTTGAGTTTCTAGTTGTGAGTGTCTAGTTTTGCAGTTTCTAGTTGTGTAGTTTCTAGATATGGAATTTCTAGTTGCCGAGTCTGTATTTGTGGAGTTTGTAGTTGCGGAGTCTCTAGTTGTGGAGTTTCTAGTTGTGGAGTCTCTAAATGCGGAGTTTCTAGTTGTGGAGTTTCTAGTTATGGAGTTTCTGGTTGTGGAGTTTCTAGTTGAGGAGTTTCAAGTTGTGGAGTTTCTAGTTGTGGAGTCTCTAGTTGCAGAGTTTCTAGTTGTGAAGTTTCTAGATGTGCAGTTTCTATTTTTGGAGTTTCTAGTTGTGGAGTTTCTAGTTGTAGAGTCTCCTGTTGCGGAGTTTCCAGTTGCGGAGTTTCTAGTTGGGGAGTTTCTAGTTGTGGAGTTTCTAGTAGTGAAGTTTCTAGTTGTGTAGTCTCAAGTTGTGGAGTTTAAACTTGTGGAGTTTCAAGTTGTGGAGTCTATAGTTGTGGAGTTTCTAGTTGTGGAGTTTCTAGTTGCGGAGTTTCAAGTTGTGGAGTTTCTAGCTGCGGAGTTTCTAGTTGCAAGATCTCTAGATGTCGAATTTCTAGTTCTAGAGTTTCTAGTTGTGGAGTCTCTAAATGCGGAGTTTCTAGTTGTGGAGTTTCTAGTTGTGGAGTTTCTGGTTGTGGAGTTTCTAGTTGAGGAGTTTCAAGTTGTGGAGTTTCTAATTGTGGAGTCTCTAGTTGCGGAGTTTCTAGTTGTGAAGTTTCTAGTTGTGGAGTTTCTAGTTGTGGAGTTTCTAGTTGTAGAGTCCTTAGTTGTGGAGTTTCTAGTTGCGGAGTTTCTAGTTGTGGAGTTTCAAGTTGCGGAGTCCCAAGCTGGGGAGTTTCTAGTTGTTGAGTTTTTAGTTTTGGAGTTTTTAGTTGTTGAGTTTCTAGTTTGAAGTCTCTAGTTGTAGATTCTCTAGTTGTGGAGTCTCTAGTTTAGGAGTTTCTAGTGGAAGGGTTTTAGTTGTGGAGTGTCTAGTTGTGGAGTTTCCAGTTGTGGAGTTTCGAGTTGTGGAGTTTCTAGTTGCAGAGTCTCTAGTTGTGGAGTTTCAAGTTGTGGAGTCTCTAGTTGTGCAGTTTCTAGTTGCCGAGTTTCCAGTTGTGGAGTATCTAGTAGTGGAGTTTCCAGTTGTGGAATTTCTAGTTTTTGGAGTTTCTAGTTGCGAAGTCCCTAGTTGTGGAGTTTCCAGTTGCGGAGTCTCAAGCTGTGGAGTTTCTAGTTGTTGAGTTTTTAGTTGTGGAGTTTCTAGTTGTTGAGTTTCTAGTTTGAAGTCTCTAGTTGTAGATTCTCTAGTTGTGGAGTCTCTAGTTTAGGAATTTCTAGTTGAAGAGTTTTTAGTTGTGGAGTGTCTAGTTGTGGAGTTTCCAGTTGTGGAGTTTCGAGTTGTGGAGTTGCGGAGTCTCTAGTTGTGGAGTTTCTAGTTGCAGAGTCTCTAGTTGTGCAGTTTCTAGTTGCGGAGTTCCTAGTTGTGGAGTTTCTAGTTGCGGAGTCTCAAGATGTGGAGTTTCTAGTTTTTGAGTTTTTAGTTGTGGAGTTTCTAAATGTTGACTTTCTAGTTTGAAGTCTCTAGTTGTAGATTCTCTAGTTGTGGAGTCTCTAGTTTAGGAATTTCTAGTTGAAGAGTTTTTCGCTTTGGAGTTTCTAGTTGTGGAGTTTTGAGTTGTGGAGTTTCTAGCTGCGGAGTTTCTAGTTGCAGAGTCTCTGGTTGTGGAGTTTCTAGTTGCGGAGTCTCTAGTTGTGGAGTTTCTAGTTGTGGAGTTTCTAGTTGTGGAGTTTCAAGTTGTGGAGTTTTTAGTTGTGGACTTTCTAGACATGAATTTCCTCGTAGCCGAGTCTCTATTTGTGGAGTTTCTAGTTGTGGAGTCTCAAGTTGTGGAGTTTAAAGTTGTGGAGTTCCAAGTTGCGGAGTCTCTAGTTGTGGAGTTTCTAGTTGTGGAGTTTCTAGTTGTGGAGTTTTTAGTTGTGGACTTTCTAGACATTATTTTCTTGTAGCCGAGTCTCTATTTGTGGAGCTTGAAGTTGTGGAGTTTGTAGTTGTAGAGTTTCTAGTTGTGGAGTCTCTAGTTGCAGAGTTTCTAGTTGTGGAGTTTCTAGTTGTGGAGTTTCTAGTTGTGGAGTTTCTGGTTGTGGAGTTTCTAGTTGTGGATTTTCAAGTTGTGGAGTTTCTAGTTGTGGAGTCTCAAGTTGTGGAGTTTAAAGTTGTGGAGTTTCAAGTTGTGGAGTCTCTAGTTGTGGAGTTTCTAGTTGCGGAGTATCTAGTTGTGGAGTTTCCAGTGGTGTAGTTTCTAGTTGTGGAGTTGCGGAGTCTCTGGTTGTGGAGTTTCTAGTTGTGGAGTTTCTAGTTGTGGAGTTTCGAGTTGTGGAGTCTCTAGTTGTCGAGTTTCTAGTTGTGGAGTTTCCAGTTGTGGAGAATCTAGTTGTGGAGTTTTCAGTTGTGAAGTATCTAGTTGTGGAGTTTCCAGTTGTGGAGTATTTAGTTGTGAACTTTAAGTTATGGAGTTTCTAGTTGCGGAGTTTTTAATAGCGGAGTTTCTAGTTGTGAAGTTTCAAGTTGCGGAGTCTCAAGTTGTGGAGTTTCCAGTTGTGGAGTTTTTAGTTGTGGAGTTTCTAGTTGTTGAGTTTCTAGTTGTGAGTGTCTAGTTTTGCAGTTTCTAGTTGTGTAGTTTCTAGATATGGAATTTCTAGTTGCCGAGTCTGTGTTTGTGGAGTTTGTAGTTGCGGAGTCTCTAGTTGTGGAGTTTCTAGTTGTGGAGTCTCTAAATGCGGAGTTTCTAGTTGTGGAGTTTCTAGTTATGGAGTTTCTGGTTGTGGAGTTTCTAGTTGAGGAGTTTCAAGTTGTGGAGTTTCTAGTTGTGGAGTCTCTAGTTGCAGAGTTTCTAGTTGTGAAGTTTCTAGTTGTGTAGTCTCAAGTTGTGGAGTTTAAACTTGTGGAGTTTCAAGTTGTGGAGTCTATAGTTGTGGAGTTCCTAGTTGTAGATTTTCTAGTTGTGGAGTATTTAGTTGTGGATTTCCAGTTGTGGAGTTTCTAGTAGTTGAGTGGCGGAGTCTCTAGTTGTTGAGTTTCTAGTTGCAGAGTCTCTAGTTGTGGAGTTTCTTGTAGTCGAGTTTCCAGTTGTGGAGTATCTAGTAGTGGAGTTTCGAGTTGTGGAGTTTCTAGTTGTGGAGTTTCTAGTTGCCGAGTCCCTAGTTGTGGAGTTTCTAAACGCGGAGTTTCTAGTTGTGGAGTTTGAAGTTGCGGAGTCTCAAGCTATGGAGTTTCTAGTTGTTGAGTTTTTAGTTGTGGAGTTTCTAGTTGTTGAGTTTCTAGTTTGAAATCTCTAGTTGTAGATTCTCTAGTTGTGGAGTCTCTAGTTCAGGAGTTTCTTGTTGAAGAGTTTTTAGTTGTGGAGTGTCTAGTTGTGGAGTTCCCAGTTGTGGAGTTTCGAGTTGTGGAGTTTCTAGTTGCGGAATCTCTAGCTGTGGATTTTCTAGTTGCGTAATTTAAGGTTGTGAGGTTTCAAGTTGTGGAGTTTCTAGTTGTGGAGTTTTTAGTTGTGGAGTCTGTAGTTGTGTAGTTTCTAGCTGCGGAGTTTCTAGTTGCGGAGTTTCTATTTGTGGAGTTTCTAGCAGCGGAGTTTCTAGTTGCGGAGTTTCTGGTTGTGGAGTTTCTAGTTGCGGAATCTCTAGCTCTGGAGTTTCTAGTTGTGGAGTTTCTAGTTGTGGAGTTTCCAGTTGTGCAGTTTTTAGTTGTGGACTTTCTAGACTAGAAATTTCTTGTAGCCGAGTCTCTATTTGTGGAGTTTGAAGTTGTGGAGTTTCTAGTTGTGGAGTTTCTAGTTGTGGAGTCTCTAGTTGCAGAGTTTCTAGTTGTGGAGTTTCTAGTTGTGGAGTTTCTAGTTGTGGAGTCTCAAGTTGTGGAGTTTGAAGTTGTAGAGTTTCAAGTTGTGGAGTCTCTAGTTGTGGAGTTTCTAGTTGTGGAGTATCTAGTTATGGAGTTTCCAGTTGTGGAGTTTCTAGTTGTGGACTTTCGGAGACTCTAGTTGTGGAGTTTCTAGTTGTGGAGTTTCTAGTTGTGGAGTTTCGAGTTGTGGAGTCTCTAGTTGTGGAGTTTCTAGTTGTGGAGTTTCCAGTTGTGGAGTATCTTGTTGTGGAGTTTCCAGTTGTGGAGTTTCTAGTTGTTGAGTTTCTAGTTGTGAAGTCTCTAGTTTTGCAGTTTCTAGTTGTAAAGCTTTTATTTGTGGAGTTTCTCGATATGGAATTTCTTGTTGCCGAGTCTCTATTTGTGGAGTTTCTAGTTGTGGAGTTTCTAGTTGTGGAGTTTCAAGTTGTGGAGTCTCTAGTTGCGGATTTTATAGTTGCGGAGTTTCTAGTTGTGGAGTTTCTAGTTGTGGAGTTTCTGGTTGTGGAGTTTCTAGTTGTGGAGTTTGAAGTTGTGGAGTTTCTAGTTGCGGATTCTCAAGTTGTGGAGTTTCTAGTTGTGGAGTTTCAAGTTGTGGAGTTTTGAGTTGTGAAATTTCGAGTTGTGGAGTTTCTAGTTGTGGAGTTTCGAGTTGTGGAGTTTCTAGTTGTGGAGTTTCTAGCTGCGGAGTTTCTAGTTGCAGTCTAGTTTTGGAGTTTCTAGTTGCGAATTCTCTAGTTGAGGAGTCTCTAGTTTTAGAGTTTCTAGTTGCGGAGTGTCTAGTTGTGGTGTTTCTAGCTGTGGAATTTCTTGTTGCGGAGTTTTTAAATGCGGAGTTTCTAGTTGCGGAGTTCTATAGTTACAGAGTCTCTAGTTGTCGAATTTTTAGTTGTGGAGTGTCTAGTTGTGGAGTTTCAAGTTGTGGAGTTTCTAGTAGAGTTTCGAATTGTGAAGTTTTTAGTTGTGGAGTTTCTAGTTGTGGAGTTTCTAGTTTTGGAGTTTCTAGTTGTGGAGTTTCTAGTTGTAGAGTCTCCAGTTGCGGAGTTTCTAGTTGCGGAGTTTCTAGTTGCGGAGTTTCTAGTTGTGGAGTTTCTAGTTGTGGATTTTCTAGTTGTGGAGTAACTAGTTGTGGATTTTCCAGTTGTGGAGTTTCTAGTTGTGGAGTTGCGGAGTCTCTAGTTGGGGAGTTTCTAGTTGCAGAGTCTCTAGTTGTGGAGTTTCAAGTTGTGGAGTCTCTAGTTGCGGAGTATCTAGTACTGTAGTTTCCAGTTGTGGAGTTTCTAGTTGTGGAATTTCTAGTTGCGGAGTCCCTAGTTGTGGAGTTTCTAGTTGCGGAATCTCAAGATGTGGAGTTTCTAGTTGTTGAGTTTTTAGTTGTGGAGTTTCTATTTGTTGAGTTTCTAGATTGAAGACTCTTGTTGTAGATTCTCTAGTTGTGGAGTCTCTAGTTTAGGAATTTCTAGTTGAAGAGTTTTTAGTTGTGGAGTGTCTAGTTGTGGAGTTTCGAGTTGTAGAGTTTCGGAGTCTCTAGTTGTGGAGTTTCTAGTTGCAGAGTCTCTAGTTGTGCAGTTTCAAGTTGTGGAGTCTCTAGTTGTGGAGTTTCTAGTTGCCGAGTTTCCAGTTGTGGAGTTTCTAGTTGCGGAGTCTCAAGATGTGGAGTTTCTAGTTGTTGAGTTTTTAGTTGTGGAGTTTCTAGTTGTTGAGTTTCTAGTTTGAAGTCTCTAGTTGTAGATTCTCTAGTTTTGGAGTCTCTAGTTTAGGAATTTCTAGTTGAAGAGTTTTTAGTTGTGGAGTGTCTAGTTGCGGAGTTTCTAGTTGTGAAGTTTCTAGTTGTGGAGTTTCTAGTTTTGGAGTTTCTAGTTGTGGAGTTTCTAGTTGTAGATTCTCCTGTTGCGGAGTTTCTAGTTGCGGAGTTTCTAGTTGGGGAGTTTCCAGTTGTGGAGTTTCTAGTTGTGGAGTTTCTAGTTGTGGAGTCTCAAGTTGTGGAGTTTAAACTTGTTGAGTTTCTAGTTGTGGAGTCTCTAGTTGTGGAGTTTCTAGTTGTGGAGTTTCTAGTTGTGCAGTCTCTAAATGCGGAGTTTCTAGTTGTGGAGTTTCTAGTTGTGGAGTTTCTGGTTGTGGAGTTTCTAGTTGAGGAGTTTCAAGTAGTGGAGTTTCTAATTGTGGAGTCTCTAGTTGCAGAGTTTCTAGTTGTGAAGTTTCTAGTTGTGGAGTTTCTAGTTGTGGAGTTTCTAGTTGTAGAGTCCTTAGTTGTGGAGTTTCTAGTTGCGGAGTTTCTAGTTGTGGAATTTCAAGTTGCGGAGTCTCAAGCTGTGGAGTTTCTAGTTGTTGAGTTTTTATAGTGGAGTTTCTAGTTGTTGAGTTTATAGTTTGAAGTCTCTAGTTGTAGATTCTCTAGTTGTGGAGTCTCTAGTTTAGGAGTTTCTAGTGGAAGAGTTTTTAGTTGTGGAGTGTCTAGTTGTGGAGTTTCCAGTTGTGGAGTTTCGAGTTGTGGAGTTTCTAGTTGCAGAATCTCTAGTTGTGGAGTTTCAAGTTGTGGAGTCTCTAGTTGTGGAGTTTCTAGTTGCCGAGTTTCTAGTTGCGGAGTCCCTAGTTGTGGAGTTTCCAGTTGCGGAGTCTCAAGCTGTGGAGTTTCTAGTTGTTGAGTTTTTAGTTGTGGAGTTTCTAGTTGTTGAGTTTCTAGTTTGAAGTCTCTAGTTGTAGATTCTCTAGTTGTGGAGTCTCTAGCTTAGGAATTTCTAGTTGAAGAGTTTTTAGTTGTGGAGTGTCTAGTTGTGGAGTTTCCAGTTGTGGAGTTTCGAGTTGTGGATTTGCGGAGTCTCTAGTTGTGGAGTTTCTAGTTGCAGAGTCTCTAGTTGTGCAGTTTCTAGTTGCGGAGTCCCTAGTTGTGGAGTTTCTAGTTGCGGAGTCTCAAGATGTGGAGTTTCTAGTTTTTGAGTTTTTAGTTGTGGAGTTTCTAAATGTTGACTTTCTAGTTTGAAGTCTCTAGTTGTCGATTCTCTAGTTGTGGAGTCTCTAGTTTAGGAATTTCTAGTTGAAGAGTTTTTAGCTTTGGAGTTTCTAGTTGTGGAGTTTTGAGTTGTGGAGTTTCTAGCTGCAGAGTTTCTAGTTGCAGAGTCTCTGGCTGTGGAGTTTCTAGTTGCGGAGTCTCTAGTTGTAGAGTTTCTAGTTGTGGAGTTTCTAGTTGTGGAGTTTTTAGTTGTGGAAATTTTAGTTGTGGAGTTTCTAGATATGGAATTTCTAGTTGCCGAGTCTCTATTGGTGGAGTTTGTAGTTGTGGAGTTTGTAGTTGTGGAGTTTTTAGTTGTGGAGTCTCTAGTTGCGGAGTTTCTAGTTGTGGAGTTTCTAGTTGTGGAGTTTCTAGTTGTAGAGTTTCTGGTTGTGGAGTTTCTAGTTGTGGAGTTTCAAGTTGTGAAGCTTCTAGTTGTGGAGTCTCAAGTTATGGAGTTTAAAGTTGTGAAGTTTCTAGTTGTGGAGTCTGTAGTTGTAGAGTTTTTAGTTGTGGAGTTTCTAGTTGTGGAGTTTCTAGTTGTGGAGTTTCTGGTTGTGGAGTTTCTAGTTGTGGAGTTTCAAGTTGTGGAGTTTCTAGTTGTGGAGTCTCAAGTTGTGGAGTTTAAAGCTGTGGAGTTTCAAGTTGTGGAGTCTCTAGTTGTGGAGTTTCTAGTTGCGGGGTATCTAGTTGTGGAGTTTCTAGTGTTTGTGTTTCTAGCTGTGAAGTCTCTAGTTTTACAGTTTTTAGTTGTGGAGTTTCTAGATATGGAATTTCTAGTTGCCGAGGGTGTATTTGTGGAGTTTGTAGTTGTGGAGTTTCTAGTCGTGGAGTTTCTAGTTGTGGAGTCTCTAGTTGCGGAGTTTCTAGTTGTTGAGTTTCTAGTTGTGGAGTTTCTGGTTGTGGAGTTTCTAGTTGAGGAGTTTCAAGTTGTGGAGTTTCTAGTAGTAGAGTCTCTAGTTGCGGAGTTTCTAGTTGTGAAGTTTCTAGTTGTGGAGTTTCTAGTTTTGGAGTTTCTAGTTGTGGAGTTTCTAGTTGTAGAGTATCCTGTTGCGGAGTTTCTAGTTGCGGAGTTTCTAGTTGGGGAGTTTCCAGTTGTGGATTTCTAGTTTTGGAGTTTCTAGTTGTGGAGTCTCAAGGTGTGGAGTTTAAACTTGTGGAGTTTCAAGTTGTGGAGTGTATAGTTGTTGAGTTCCTAGTTGTAGATTTTCTAGTTGTGGAGTATCTAGTTATGGATTTTCCAGTTGTGGAGTTTCTAGTTGTTGAGTTGCGGAGTCTCTAGTTGTTGAGTTTCTAGTTGCGCAGTTTCTAGTTGTGGAGTTTCAAGTTGCGGAGTCTCAAGCTGTGGAGTTTCTAGTTGTTGAGTTTTTAGTTGTGGAGTTTTTAGTTGTTGAGTTTCTAGTTTGAAGTCTCTAGTTGTAGATTCTCTAGTTGTGGAGTCTCTAGTTTAGGAGTTTCTAGTTGAAGAGTTTCAGTTGTGGAGTCTCTAGTTGTGGAGTTTCCAGTTGTAGAGTTTCGAGTTGTGGAGTTTCTAGTTGCAGAGTCTCTAGTTGTGGAGTTTCAAGTTGTGAAGTTTCTAGTTGTTGAGTTTTTAGTTGTGGAGTTTCTAGTTGTTGAGTTTCTAGTTTGAAGTCTCTAGTTGTAGATTCTCTAGTTGTCGAGTCTCTAGTTTAGGAATTTCTAGTTGAAGAGTTTTTAGTTGTGGAGTGTCCAGTTGTGGAGTTTCGAGTTGTGGAGTTGCGGAGTCTCTAGTTGTGGAGTTTCTAGTTGCAGAGTCTCTAGTTGTGCAGTTTCCAGTTGTGGAGTTTCTAGTTGTGGAGTTTCAGGTTGTGGAGTCTCTAGTTGTGGAGTTTCTAGTTGCGGAGTATCTAGTTGTGGATTTTCCAGTTGTAGAGTTTCGAGTTGTGGAGTTGCGGAGTCTCTAGTTGTGGAGTTTCTAGTTGTGGATTTTCCAGTTGTAGAGTTTCGAGTTGTGGAGTTGCGGAGTCTCTAGTTGTGGAGTCTCTAGTTGTGGAGTTTCTAGTTGCGGAGTATCTAGTTGTGGATTTTCCAGTTGTGGAGTTTCTAGTTATGGAACTGCGGAGTCTCTGGTTGTGCAGTTTCTAGTTGTGGAGTTTCTAGTTGTGGAGTTTCGATTTGTGGAGTCTCTAGTTGTGGAGTTTCAAGTTCTGGAGTTTCTAGTTGTGGAGTTTCCAGTTGCGGAGTATCTAGTTGTGGAGTTTCCAGTTGTAGAGTTTCCAGTTGTGAAGTATCTATTTGTGAAGTTTCCAGTTGTGGAGTATCTAGTTGTGGAGTTTCAAGTTGTGGAGTTTCTAGTTGCGGAGTTTCTAGTTGCAGAGATTTTAATAACGGAGTATCTAGTTGTGGAGTTGCGGAGTCTCTGGTTGTGGAGTTTCTATTTGTGGAGTTTCCAGTTGTGGAGTTTCGAGTTGTGGAGTTTCTAGTTGCAGAGTCTCTAGTTGTGGAGTTTCAAGTTGTGGAGTCTCTAGTGGTGGAGTTTCTAGTTGCCGAGTTTCTAGTTGCGGAGTCCCTAGTTGTGGAGTTTCCAGTTGCGGAGTCTCAAGCTGTGGAGTTTCTAGTTGTTGAGTTTTTAGTTGTGGAGTTTCTAGTTGTTGAGTTTCTAGTTTGAAGTCTCTAGTTGTAGATTCTCTAGTTGTGGAGTCTCTAGCTTAGGAATTTCTAGTTGAAGAGTTTTTAGTTGTGGAGTGTCTAGTTGTGGAGTTTCCAGTTGTGGAGTTTCGAGTTGTGGATTTGCGGAGTCTCTAGTTGTGGAGTTTCTAGTTGCAGATTCTGTAGTTGTGCAGTTTCTAGTTGCAGAGTCCCTAGTTGTGGAGTTTCTAGTTGCGGAGTCTCAAGATGTGGAGTTTCTAGTTTTTGAGTTTTTAGTTGTGGAGTTTCTAAATGTTGACTTTCTAGTTTGAAGTCTCTAGTTGTAGATTCTCTAGTTGTGGAGTCTCTAGTTTAGGAATTTGTAGTTGAAGAGTTTTTAGCTTTGGAGTTTCTAGTTGTGGAGTTTTGAGTTGTGGAGTTTCTAGCTGCAGAGTTTCTAGTTGCAGAGTCTCTGGCTGTGGAGTTTCTAGTTGCGGAGTCTCTAGTTGTAGAGTTTCTAGTTGTGGAGTTTCTAGTTGTGGAGTTTTTAGTTGTGGAAATTTTAGTTGTGGAGTTTCTAGATATGGAATTTCTAGTTGCCGAGTCTCTATTGGTGGAGTTTGTAGTTGTGGAGTTTGTAGTTGTGGAGTTTTTAGTTGTGGAGTCTCTAGTTGCGGAGTTTCTAGTTGTGGAGTTTCTAGTTGTGGAGTTTCTAGTTGTAGAGTTTCTGGTTGTGGAGTTTCTAGTTGTGGAGTTTCAAGTTGTGAAGTTTCTAGTTGTGGAGTCTGTAGTTGTAGAGTTTTTAGTTGTGGAATTTCTAGTTGTGGAGTTTCTAGTTGTGGAGTTTCTGGTTGTGGAGTTTCAAGTTGTGGAGTTTCTAGTTGTGGAGTCTCATGTTGTGGAGTTTAAAGCTGTGGAGTTCAAGTTGTGGAGTCTCTAGTTGTGGAGTTTCTAGTTGCGGGGTATCTAGTTGTGGAGTTTCTAGTGTTTGAGTTTCTAGCTGTGAAGTCTCAAGGTGTGGAGTTTAAACTTGTGGAGTTTCAAGTTGTGGAGTGTATAGTTGTTGAGTTCCTAGTTGTAGATTTTCTAGTTGTGGAGTATCTAGTTATGGATTTTCCAGTTGTGGAGTTTCTAGTTGTTGAGTTGCGGAGTCTCTAGTTGTTGAGTTTCTAGTTGCGCAGTTTCTAGTTGTGGAGTTTCAAGTTGCGGAGTCTCAAGCTGTGGAGTTTCTAGTTGTTGAGTTTTTAGTTGTGGAGTTTTTAGTTGTTGAGTTTCTAGTTTGAAGTCTCTAGTTGTAGATTCTCTAGTTGTGGAGTCTCTAGTTTAGGAGTTTCTAGTTGAAGAGTTTTAGTTGTGGAGTCTCTAGTTGTGGAGTTTCCAGTTGTAGAGTTTCGAGTTGTGGAGTTTCTAGTTGCAGAGTCTCTAGTTGTGGAGTTTCGAGTTGTGAAGTTTCTAGTTGTTGAGTTTTTAGTTGTGGAGTTTCTAGTTGTTGAGTTTCTAGTTTGAAGTCTCTAGTTGTAGATTCTCTAGTTGTCGAGTCTCTAGTTTAGGAATTTCTAGTTGAAGAGTTTTTAGTTGTGGAGTGTCCAGTTGTGGAGTTTCCAGTTGTGGAGTTTCGAGTTGTGGAGTTGCGGAGTCTCTAGTTGTGGAGTTTCTAGTTGCAGAGTCTCTAGTTGCGCAGTTTCCAGTTGTGGAGTTTCTAGTTGTGGAGTTTCAAGTTGTGGAGTCTCTAGTTGTGGAGTTTCTAGTTGCGGAGTATCTAGTTGTGGATTTTCCAGTTGTAGAGTTTCGAGTTGTGGAGTTGCGGAGTCTCTAGTTGTGGAGTTTCTAGTTGTGGATTTTCCAGTTGTAGAGTTTCGAGTTGTGGAGTTGCGGAGTCTCTAGTTGTGGAGTCTCTAGTTGTGGAGTTTCTAGTTGCGGAGTATCTAGTTGTGGATTTTCCAGTTGTGGAGTTTCTAGTTGTGGAACTGCGGAGTCTCTGGTTGTGGAGTTTCTAGTTGTGGAGTTTCTAGTTGTGGAGTTTCGATTTGTGGAGTCTCTAGTTGTGGAGTTTCTAGTTGTGGAGTTTCTAGTTGTGGAGTTTCCAGTTGCGGAGTATCTAGTTGTGGAGTTTCCAGTTGTAGAGTTTCCAGTTGTGAAGTATCTATTTGTGAAGTTTCCAGTTGTGGAGTATCTAGTTGTGGAGTTTCAAGTTGTGGAGTTTCTAGTTGCGGAGTTTCTAGTTGGAGAGATTTTAATAACGGAGTATCTAGTTGTGGAGTTGCGGAGTCTCTGGTTGTGGAGTTTCTATTTGTGGAGTTTCTAGTTGTGGAGTTTCGAGTTGTGGAGTCTCTAGTTGTGGAGTTTCTAGTTGTGGATTTTACAGTTGTGAAGTATCTATTTGTGGAGTTTCTAGTGGCGGAGTTTCTAGTTGTGGAGTTTCTAGTGTTGGAGTTTTGAGTTGTGGAGTTTCTAGTGGTGGAGTTTCTAGTTGCGGAATCTCTAGCTGTGGATTTTCTAGTTACGGAACCTAAAGTTGTGAGGTTTCAAGTTGTGGAGTCTCTAGTTGTGGAGTTTCTAGTTGTAAAGTTTCTAGTTGTGGAGTCTCTACTTGTGTAGTTTATAGCTGCGGAGTTTCCAGTTGCGGAGTTTAATTTGTGAAGTTTCTAGTTGCGGAGTTTCTAGTTGCAGAGTTTCTGGTTGTGGAGTTTCTAGTAGCGAAGTCTCTAGTTGTGGAGTTTCTAGTTGTGGAGTTTCTAGTTGTGGAGTTTCCAGTTGTGGAGTTTTTAGTTGTGGAGTTTCAAGTTGTGGAGTCTAGTTGTGGAGTTTCTAGTTGTGGAGTTTCTAGTTGCGGAGTCCCTAGTTGTGGAGTTTCTAGTTTCAGAGTCTCTAGTTGTGGAGTTTCTAGTTGAGGAGTTTCTAGTTGTGGATTTTCCAGTTGTGGAGTTTCTATTTGTCGAGTTGCAGAGTCTCTAGTCGTGGAGTTTCAAGTTGTGGAGTCTCTAGTTGTGGAGTTTCTAGTTGTCGAGTTTCTAGTTGTGGAGTATCTAGTAGTGAAGTTTCAAGTTGTGGAGTTTCTAGTTGCGGTGTTTCCAGTTGTGGAGTTTCAAGTTGCGGAGTCTCAACCTGTGGAGTTTCTAGTTGTTGAGTTTTTAGTTGTGCAGTTTCTAGTTGTTGAGTTTCTGTTTTGAAGTCTCTAGTTGTGGAGTTTCTAGTTTTAGGAGTTTCTAGTTGTAGAGTTTTTAGTTTTTGAGTGTCTAGTTGTGAAGTTTCAAGTTCTGGAGTTTCGAGTTGTGGAGTTTCGAATTGTGGAGTTTTGAGTTGTGGAGTTTCAAGTTGTGGAGTTTCTAGTTGTGGGGTTTCTAGTTGCGGAATCTCTAGTTGTGGATTTTCTAGTTGCGGAGCTTAAAACTGTGAGGTTTCAAGCTGTGGAGTTTCAAGTTGTGGAGTTTCTATTTGTGGAGTTTCTAGTTGCGGAGTTTCTAGTTGCAAGGTCTCTAGATGTGGAATTTCTAGTTGTAGAGTTTCTAGTTGTGGAGTCTCTAGTTGCGGAGTTTCTAGTTGTGAAGTTTCTAGTTGTGTAGTTTCTGGTTGTGGAGTTTTTAGTTGTGGAGTTTCAAGTTGTGGAGACTCTAGTTGTGGAGTTTCTAGTTGTGGAGTCTCTAGTTGCGCAGTTTTTAGTTGTGGAGTTGCTAGTGTTGGAGTTTCTAGTTGTGGAGTTTCAGGTTGTGGAGTTTCTAGTAGCAGAGATTCTAGTTGCGGAGTCTCTGGTTGTGGAGGTTCTAGTTATGGAGTTTCTAGTTGTGGAGTTTCTAGTCGTGGAGTATCTAGTTGTGGAGTTGCTAGTTGTGGAATTTCTAGGTGTGAAGTTCCTGGTTGTGGAGTTTCTAGTTGCAGAGATTCTAGTTGCGGAGTCTATGGTTGTTGAGGTTCTACTTGTAGAGTTTCTAGTTGTGAAGTTTCAGTCTTGGAGTTTCTAGTTGTGGAGTCTCAAGTTGTGGAGTTTAAAGTGGTGGAGTCTCAAGTTGTGGAATTTCTAGTTGTAGAGTTTTTAGTTGTGGAGTTTCTAGTTGTTGAGTTTCTAGTTTTGAAGTCTCTAGTTGTGCAGTGTCTAGTTATGGAGTCTCTAGTTTAGGAGTTTCTAGTTGTAGAGTTTTTAGTTGTGGAGTGTCTAGTTGTGGAGTTTCCAGTTGTGGAGTTTCCAGTTGTGGAGTTTCGAGTTGTGGAGTTTCTTGTTGTGGAGTTTTGAGTTGTGGAGTTTCTAGTTGTGGAGTTTCTAGTTGCAGAATCTCTAGCTGTGGATTTTCTAGTTGAGGAACTTAAGGTTGTGAGGTTTCAAGTTGTGGAGTTTCTAGTTGTGGAGTTTCTAGTTGTGGAGTTTCTAGTTGTGGAGTTTCTAGTTGTGGAGTCTCTAGGGTTGGAGTTTCTAGCTGCGGAGTTTTTAATTGCGGAGTTTCTATTTGTGGAGTTTCTAGCTGCAGAGTTTCTAGTTGCAGAGTCTCTGGTTGTGGAGTTTCTAGTTGCGGAGTCTCTAGTTGTGGAGTTTCTAGTTGTGGAGTTTCAAGTTGTGGAGTTTTTAGTTGTGGAGTTTTCAGTTGTGGAGTTTCTAGATATGGAATTTCTAGTTGCCGAGTCTCTATTGGTGGAGTTTGTAGTTGTGGAGTTTCTAGTTGTGGAGTTTTTAGTTGTTGAGTCTCTAGTTGTGGAGTTTCTAGTTGTAGAGTTTTTAGTTTTTGAGTGTCTAGTTGTGAAGTTTCAAGTTCTGGAGTTTCGAGTTGTGGAGTTTCGAATTGTGGAGTTTTGAGTTGTGGAGTTTCAAGTTGTGGAGTTTCTAGTTGTGGGGTTTCTAGTTGCGGAATCTCTAGTTGTGGATTTTCTAGTTGCGGAACTTAAGGCTGTGAGGTTTCAAGTTGTGGAGTTTCAAGTTGTGGAGTTTCTAGTTGTGGAGTTTCTAGTTGCGGAGTTTCTAGTTGTGGAGTTTCTAGCTGCGGAGTTTCTAGTTGCAAGGTCTCTAGATGTGGAATTTCTAGTTGTAGAGTTTCTAGTTGTGGAGTCTCTAGTTGCGGAGTTTCTAGTTGTGGAGTTTCTAGTTGTGGAGTTTCTGGTTGTGGAGTTTTTAGTTGTGGAGTTTCAAGTTGTGGAGACTCTAGTTGTGGAGTTTCTAGTTGTGGAGTCTCTAGTTGCGGAGTTTTTAGTTGTGGAGTTGCTAGTGTTGGAGTTTCTCGTTGTGGAGTTTCAGGTTGTGGAGTTTCTAGTAGCAGAGATTCTAGTTGCGGAGTCTCTGGTTGTGGAGGTTCTAGTTATGGAGTTTCTAGTTGTGGAGTTTCTAGTCGTGGAGTATCTAGTTGTGGAGTTGCTAGTTGTGGAATTTCTAGGTGTGAAGTTCCTGGTTGAGGAGTTTCTAGTTGCAGAGATTCTAGTTGCAGAGTCTATGGTTGTTGAGGTTCTACTTGTAGAGTTTCTAGTTGTGAAGTTTCAGTCTTGGAGTTTCTAGTTGTGGAGTCTCAAGTTGTGGAGTTTAAAGTGGTGGAGTCTCAAGTTGTGGAATTTCTAGTTGTAGAGTTTTTAGTTGTGGAGTTTCTAGTTGTTGAGTTTCTAGTTTTGAAGTCTCTAGTTGTGCAGTCTCTAGTTATGGAGTCTCTAGTTTAGGAGTTTCTAGTTGTAGAGTTTTTAGTTGTGGAGTGTCTAGTTGTGGAGTTTCCAGTTGTGGAGTTTCCAGTTGTGGAGTTTCGAGTTGTGGAGTTTCTTGTTGTGGAATTTTGAGTTGTGGAGTTTCTAGTTGTGGAGTTTCTAGTTGCGGAATCTCTAGCTGTGGATTTTCTAGTTGAGGAACTTAAGGTTGTGAGGTTTCAAGTTGTGGAGTTTCTAGTTGTGGAGTTTCTAGTTGTGGAGTCTCAAGGTGTGGAGTTTAAACTTGTGGAGTTTCAAGTTGTGGAGTGTATAGTTGTTGAGTTCCTAGTTGTAGATTTTCTAGTTGTGGAGTATCTACTTATGGATTTTCCAGTTGTGGAGTTTCTAGTTGTTGAGTTGCGGAGTCTCTAGTTGTTGAGTTTCTAGTTGCGCAGTTTCTATTTGTGGAGTTTCAAGTTGCGGAGTCTCAAGCTGTGGAGTTTCTAGTTGTTGAGTTTTTAGTTGGGGAGTTTTTAGTTGTTGAGTTTTTAGTTTGAAGTCTCTAGTTGTAGATTCTCTAGTTGTGGAGTCTCTAGTTTAGGAGTTTCTAGTTGAATAGTTTTAGTTGTGGAGTCTCTAGTTGTGGAGTTTCCAGTTGTAGAGTTTCGAGTTGTGGAGTTTCTAGTTGCAGAGTCTCTAGTTGTGGAGTCTTAGTTGTGAAGTTTCTAGTTGTTGAGTTTTCAGTTGTGGAGTTTCTAGTTGTTGAGTTTCTAGTTTGAAGTCTCTAGTTGTAGATTCTCTAGTTGTCGAGTCTCTAGTTTAGGAATTTCTAGTTGAAGAGTTTTTAGTTGTGGAGTGTCCAGTTGTGGAGTTTCCAGTTGTGGAGTTTCGAGTTGTGGAGTTGCGGAGTCTCTAGTTGTGGAGTTTCTAGTTGCAGAGTCTCTAGTTGTGCAGTTTCCAGTTGTGGAGTTTCTAGTTGTGGAGTTTCAAGTTGTGGAGTCTCTAGTTGTGGAGTTTCTAGTTGCGGAGTATCTAGTTGTGGATTTTCCAGTTGTAGAGTTTCGAGTTGTGGAGTTGCGGAGTCTCTAGTTGTGGAGTTTCTAGTTGTGGATTTTCCAGTTGTAGAGTTTCGAGTTGTGGAGTTGCGGAGTCTCTAGTTGTGGAGTCTCTAGTTGTGGAGTGTCTAGTTGCGGAGTATCTAGTTGTGGATTTTCCAGTTGTGGAGTTTCTAGTTGTGGAACTGCGGAGTCTCTGGTTGTGGAGTTTCTAGTTGTGGAGTTTCGATTTGTGGAGTCTCTAGTTGTGGAGTTTCTAGTTGTGGAGTTTCTAGTTGTGGAGTTTCCAGTTGCGGAGTATCTAGTTGTGGAGTTTCCAGTTGTAGAGTTTCCAGTTGTGAAGTATCTAGTTGTGAAGTTTCCAGTTGTGGAGTTTCTAGTTGTGGAGTTTCAAGTTGTGGAGTTTCTAGTTGCGGAGTTTCTAGTGGCAGAGATTTTAATAACGGAGTATCTAGTTGTGGAGTTGCGGAGTCTCTGGTTGTGGAGTTTCTATTTGTGGAGTTTCTAGTTGTGGAGTTTCGAGTTGTGGAGTCTCTAGTTGTGGAGTTTCTAGTTGTGGATTTTACAGTTGTGAAGTATCTATTTGTGGAGTTTCTAGTGGCGGAGTTTCTAGTTGTGGAGTTTCTAGTGTTGGAGTTTTGAGTTGTGGAGTTTCTAGTGGTGGAGTTTCTAGTTGCGGAATCTCTAGCTGTGGAATTTCTAGTTACGGAACCTAAAGTTGTGAGGTTTCAAGTTGTGAAGTCTCTAGTTGTGGAGTTTCTAGTTGTAAAGTTTCTAGTTGTGGAGTCTCTACTTGTGTAGTTTATAGCTGCGGAGTTTCCAGTCGCGGAGTTCAATTTGTGAAGTTTCTAGTTGCGGAGTTTCTAGTTGCAGAGTTTCTGGTTGTGGAGTTTCTAGTAGCGAAGTCTCTAGTTGTGGAGTTTCTAGTTGTGGAGTTTCTAGTTGTGGAGTTTCCAGTTGTGGAGTTTTTAGTTGTGGAGTTTCAAGTTGTGGAGTCTAGTTGTGGAGTTTCTAGGGCTGGAGTTTCTATTTGCGGAGTCCCGAGTTGTGGAGTTTCTAGTTGCGGAGTCTCTAGTTGTGGAGTTTCTAGTTGAGGAGTTTCTAGTTGTGGATTTTCCAGTTGTGGAGTTTCTATTTGTCGAGTTGCAGAGTCTCTAGTCGTGGAGTTTCAAGTTGTGGAGTCTCTAGTTGTGGAGTTTCTAGTTGTCGAGTTTCTAGTTGTGGAGTATCTAGTAGTGAAGTTTCCAGTTGTGGAGTTTCTAGTTGCGGTGTTTCCAGTTGTGGAGTTTCAAGTTGCGGAGTCTCAACCTGTGGAGTTTCTAGTTGTTGAGTTTTTAGTTGTGCAGTTTCTAGTTGTTGAGTTTCTGTTTTGAAGTCTCTAGTTGTGGAGTTTCTAGTTTTAGGAGTTTCTAGTTGTAGAGTTTTTAGTTTTTGAGTGTCTAGTTGTGAAGTTTCAAGTTCTGGAGTTTCGAGTTGTGGAGTTTCGAATTGTGGAGTTTTGAGTTGTGGAGTTTCAAGTTGTGGAGTTTCTAGTTGTGGGGTTTCTAGTTGCGGAATCTCTAGTTGTGGATTTTCTAGTTGCGGAACTTAAAACTGTGAGGTTTCAAGTTGTGGAGTTTCAAGTTGTGGAGTTTCTAGTTGTGGAGTTTCTAGTTGCGGAGTTTCTAGTTGTGGAGTTTCTAGCTGCGGAGTTTCTAGTTGCAAGGTCTCTAGATGTGGAATTTCTAGTTGTAGAGTTTCTAGTTGTGGAGTCTCTAGTTGCGGAGTTTCTAGTTGTGAAGTTTCTAGTTGTGTAGTTTCTGGTTGTGGAGTTTTTAGTTGTGGAGTTTCAAGTTGTGGAGACTCTAGTTGTGGAGTTTCTAGTTGTGGAGTCTCTAGTTGCGCAGTTTTTAGTTGTGGAGTTGCTAGTGTTGGAGTTTCTAGTTGTGGAGTTTCAGGTTGTGGAGTTTCTAGTAGCAGAGATTCTAGTTGCGGAGTCTCTGGTTGTGGAGGTTCTAGTTATGGAGTTTCTAGTTGTGGAGTTTCTAGTCGTGCAGTATCTAGTTGTGGAGTTGCTAGTTGTGGAATTTCTAGGTGTGAAGTTCCTGGTTGTGGAGTTTCTAGTTGCAGAGATTCTAGTTGCGGAGTCTATGGTTGTTGAGGTTCTACTTGTAGAGTTTCTAGTTGTGAAGTTTCAGTCTTGGAGTTTCTAGTTGTGGAGTCTCAAGTTGTGGAATTTCTAGTTGTAGAGTTTTTAGTTGTGGAGTTTCTAGTTGTTGAGTTTCTAGTTTTGAAGTCTCTAGTTGTGCAGTCTCTAGTTATGGAGTCTCTAGTTTAGGAGTTTCTAGTTGTAGAGTTTTTAGTTGTGGAGTGTCTAGTTGTGGAGTTTCCAGTTGTGGAGTTTCCAGTTGTGGAGTTTCGAGTTGTGGAGTTTCTTGTTGTGGAGTTTTGAGTTGTGGAGTTTCTAGTTGTGGAGTTTCTAGTTGCAGAATCTCTAGCTGTGGATTTTCTAGTTGAGGAACTTAAGGTTGTGAGGTTTCAAGTTGTGGAGTTTCTAGTTGTGGAGTTTCTAGTTGTGGAGTTTCTAGTTGTGGAGTCTCTAGGGTTGGAGTTTCTAGCTGCGGAGTTTTTAATTGCGGAGTTTCTATTTGTGGAGTTTCTAGCTGCAGAGTTTCTAGTTGCAGAGTCTCTGGTTGTGGAGTTTCTAGTTGCGGAGTCTCTAGTTGTGGAGTTTCTAGTTGTGGAGTTTCTAGTTGTGGAGTTTTTAGTTGTGGAGTTTTCAGTTGTGGAGTTTCTAGATATGGAATTTCTAGTTGCCGAGTCTCTATTGGTGGAGTTTGTAGTTGTGGAGTTTCTAGTTGTGGAGTTTTTAGTTGTTGAGTCTCTAGTTGTGGAGTTTCTAGTTGTAGAGTTTTTAGTTTTTGAGTGTCTAGTTGTGAAGTTTCAAGTTCTGGAGTTTCGAGTTGTGGAGTTTCGAATTGTGGAGTTTTGAGTTGTGGAGTTTCAAGTTGTGGAGTTTCTAGTTGTGGGGTTTCTAGTTGCGGAATCTCTAGTAGTGGATTTTCTAGTTGCGGAACTTAAAACTGTGAGGTTTCAAGTTGTGGAGTTTCAAGTTGTGGAGTTTCTAGTTGTGGAGTTTCTAGTTGCGGAGTTTCTAGTTGTGGAGTTTCTAGCTGCGGAGTTTCTAGTTGCAAGGTCTCTAGATGTGGAATTTCTAGTTGTAGAGTTTCTAGTTGTGGAGTCTCTAGTTGCGGAGTTTCTAGTTGTGAAGTTTCTAGTTGTGTAGTTTCTGGTTGTGGAGTTTTTAGTTGTGGAGTTTCAAGTTGTGGAGACTCTAGTTGTGGAGTTTCTAGTTGTGGAGTCTCTAGTTGCGCAGTTTTTAGTTGTGGAGTTGCTAGTGTTGGAGTTTCTAGTTGTGGAGTTTCAGGTTGTGGAGTTTCTAGTAGCAGAGATTCTAGTTGCGGAGTCTCTGGTTGTGGAGGTTCTAGTTATGGAGTTTCTAGTTGTGGAGTTTCTAGTCGTGCAGTATCTAGTTGTGGAGTTGCTAGTTGTGGAATTTCTAGGTGTGAAGTTCCTGGTTGTGGAGTTTCTAGTTGCAGAGATTCTAGTTGCGGAGTCTATGGTTGTTGAGGTTCTACTTGTAGAGTTTCTAGTTGTGAAGTTTCAGTCTTGGAGTTTCTAGTTGTGGAGTCTCAAGTTGTGGAGTTTAAAGTGGTGGAGTCTCAAGTTGTGGAATTTCTAGTTGTAGAGTTTTTAGTTGTGGAGTTTCTAGTTGTTGAGTTTCTAGTTTTGAAGTCTCTAGTTGTGCAGTCTCTAGTTATGGAGTCTCTAGTTTAGGAGTTTCTAGTTGTAGAGTTTTTAGTTGTGGAGTGTCTAGTTGTGGAGTTTCCAGTTGTGGAGTTTCCAGTTGTGGAGTTTCGAGTTGTGGAGTTTCTTGTTGTGGAGTTTTGAGTTGTGGAGTTTCTAGTTGTGGAGTTTCTAGTTGCAGAATCTCTAGCTGTGGATTTTCTAGTTGAGGAACTTAAGGTTGTGAGGTTTCAAGTTGTGGAGTTTCTAGTTGTGGAGTTTCTAGTTGTGGAGTTTCTAGTTGTGGAGTTTCTAGTTGTGGAGTCTCTAGGGTTGGAGTTTCTAGCTGCGGAGTTTTTAATTGCGGAGTTTCTATTTGTGGAGTTTCTAGCTGCAGAGTTTCTAGTTGCAGAGTCTCTGGTTGTGGAGTTTCTAGTTGCGGAGTCTCTAGTTGTGGAGTTTCTAGTTGTGGAGTTTCTAGTTGTGGAGTTTTTAGTTGTGGAGTTTTCAGTTGTGGAGTTTCTAGATATGGAATTTCTAGTTGCCGAGTCTCTATTGGTGGAGTTTGTAGTTGTGGAGTTTCTAGTTGTGGAGTTTTTAGTTGTTGAGTCTCTAGTTGTGGAGTTTCTAGTTGTAGAGTTTTTAGTTTTTGAGTGTCTAGTTGTGAAGTTTCAAGTTCTGGAGTTTCGAGTTGTGGAGTTTCGAATTGTGGAGTTTTGAGTTGTGGAGTTTCAAGTTGTGGAGTTTCTAGTTGTGGGGTTTCTAGTTGCGGAATCTCTAGTTGTGGATTTTCTAGTTGCGGAACTTAAGGCTGTGAGGTTTCAAGTTGTGGAGTTTCAAGTTGTGGAGTTTCTAGTTGTGGAGTTTCTAGTTGCGGAGTTTCTAGTTGTGGAGTTTCTAGCTGCGGAGTTTCTAGTTGCAAGGTCTCTAGATGTGGAATTTCTAGTTGTAGAGTTTCTAGTTGTGGAGTCTCTAGTTGCGGAGTTTCTAGTTGTGGAGTTTCTAGTTGTGGAGTTTCTGGTTGTGGAGTTTTTAGTTGTGGAGTTTCAAGTTGTGGAGACTCTAGTTGTGGAGTTTCTAGTTGTGGAGTCTCTAGTTGCGGAGTTTTTAGTTGTGGAGTTGCTAGTGTTGGAGTTTCTCGTTGTGGAGTTTCAGGTTGTGGAGTTTCTAGTAGCAGAGATTCTAGTTGCGGAGTCTCTGGTTGTGGAGGTTCTAGTTATGGAGTTTCTAGTTGTGGAGTTTCTAGTCGTGGAGTATCTAGTTGTGGAGTTGCTAGTTGTGGAATTTATAGGTGTGAAGTTCCTGGTTGAGGAGTTTCTAGTTGCAGAGATTCTAGTTGCAGAGTCTATGGTTGTTGAGGTTCTACTTGTAGAGTTTCTAGTTGTGAAGTTTCAGTCTTGGAGTTTCTAGTTGTGGAGTCTCAAGTTGTGGAGTTTAAAGTGGTGGAGTCTCAAGTTGTGGAATTTCTAGTTGTAGAGTTTTTAGTTGTGGAGTTTCTAGTTGTTGAGTTTCTAGTTTTGAAGTCTCTAGTTGTGCAGTCTCTAGTTATGGAGTCTCTAGTTTAGGAGTTTCTAGTTGTAGAGTTTTTAGTTGTGGAGTGTCTAGTTGTGGAGTTTCCAGTTGTGGAGTTTCCAGTTGTGGAGTTTCGAGTTGTGGAGTTTCTTGTTGTGGAGTTTTGAGTTGTGGAGTTTCTAGTTGTGGAGTTTCTAGTTGCGGAATCTCTAGCTGTGGATTTTCTAGTTGAGGAACTTAAGGTTGTGAGGTTTCAAGTTGTGGAGTTTCTAGTTGTGGAGTTTCTAGTTGTGGAGTTTCTAGTTGTGGAGTTTCTAGTTGTGGAGTCTCTAGGGTTGGAGTTTCTAGCTGCGGAGTTTTTAATTGCGGAGTTTCTATTTGTGGAGTTTCTAGCTGCAGAGTTTCTAGTTGCAGAGTCTCTGGTTGTGGAGTTTCTAGTTGCGGAGTCTCTAGTTGTAGAGTTTCTAGTTGTGGAGTTTCTAGTTGTGGAGTTTTTAGTTGTGGAGTTTTCAGTTGTGGAGTTTCTAGATATGGAATTTCTAGTTGCCGAGTCTCTATTGGTGGAGTTTGTAGTTGTGGAGTTTCTAGTTGTGGAGTTTTTAGATGTTGAGTCTCTTGTTGCGGAGTTTCTAGTTGTGGAGTTTCTAGTTGTGGAGTTTCTAGTTGTAGAGTTTCTGGTTGTGGAGTCTCAAGTTGTGGAATTTAAAGTTGTGGAGTTTCAAGTTGGGGAGTCTCTATTTGCGGAGTTTCTAGTAATGGAGTATCTAGTTGTGGAGTTTCTAGTTGTGGAGTTTCCAGTTGCGGAGTATCTTGTTTTGGAGTTTCCAGTTGTGAAGTTTCTAGTTGTGGAGTTTCCAGTTGTGGAGTATCTAGTTGTGGAGTTTCTAGTTGCGGAGTTTTAATAGCGGAGTTTCTAGTTGTGGAGTTTCAAGTTGCGGAGTCTCAAGTTGTGGAGTTTCCAGTTGTGGAGTTTTTAGTTGTGGAGTTTCTAGTTGTTGAGTTTCTAGTTGTGAAGTCTCTAGTTTTGCAGTTTCTAGTTGTAAAATTTCTAGTTGCCGAGTCTATTTGTGGAGTTTGAAGTTGTGGAGTTTCTAGTTGTGGAGTTTCTTGTTGTGGAGTCTCTAGTTGCGGAGTTACTAGTCGTGGAGTGTCTAGTTGTGGAGTTTCTAGTTGTGAAGTTTCTGGTTGTGGAGTTTCTAGTGGTGGAGTTTCAAGTTCGGGAGTCTCTAGTTGCGGAGTTTCTAGTAGCGGAGTTTCTAGTTGTGGAGTTTCTAGTTGGGAGTTTCTGGTTGTGGAGTTTCTAGATGTGGAGTTTCAAGTTGTGGAGTTTCTAGTTGCGGAGTCTCAAGTTGTGGAGTTTCTATTTGTGGAGTTTCAAGTTGTGGAGTTTTGAGTTGTGGAATCTCTAGCTGTAGATTTTCTAGTTGCGTAATTTAAGGTTGTGAGGTTTCAAGTTGTGGAGTTTCTAGTTGTGGAGTTTCTAGTTGTGGAGTCTCTAGTTGTGTAGTTTCTAGCTGCGGAGTTTCTAGTTGCGGAGTTTCTATTTGTGGAGTTTCTAGCAGCGGAGTTTCTAGTTGCAGAGTCTCTGGTTGTGGAGTTTCTAGTTGCGGAATCTCTAGCTGTGGAGTTTCTAGTTGTGGAGTTTCTAGTTGTGGAGTTTCCAGTTGTGGAGTTTTAGTTGTGGACTTTCTAGACATGAAATTTCTTGTAGCCGAGTCTCTATTTGTGGAGTTTGAAGTTGTGGAGTTTCTAGTTGTGGAGTTTTTTGTTGTGGAGTCCAT
The DNA here is from genome assembly GCF_043290135.1 of Rhipicephalus microplus. Taxonomy (NCBI): domain Eukaryota; kingdom Metazoa; phylum Arthropoda; class Arachnida; order Ixodida; family Ixodidae; genus Rhipicephalus; species Rhipicephalus microplus. The sequence goes on along the minus strand of NW_027464664.1, from coordinate 810,812 downwards.
AGTTGCAGAGTTTCTAGTTGTGGAGTTTCTAGTTGTGGAGTTTCAAGTTGTGGAGTCTCTAGTTGTGGAGTTTCTAGTTGCGGAGTATCTAGTTGTTGATTTTCCAGTTGTGGAGTTTCTAGTTGTGGAATTGCGGGGTCTCTGGTTGTGGAGTTTCTAGTTGTGGAGTTTCTAGTCGGGGAGTTTCGAGTTGTGGAGTCACTAGTTGTGGAGTTTCTAGTTGTGGAGTTTTCAGTTGTGGAGTATCTAGTTGTGGAGTTTCTAGTTGTAGAGTTTCCAGTTGTGAAGTATCTAGTTGTGGAGTTTCCAGTTGTGGAGTATCTAGTTGTGGAGTTTCAGGTTGTGGAGTTTCTAGTTGCGGAGTTTCTAGTTGCGAAGTTTTTAATAGCGGAGTATCTAGTTGTGGAGTTTCTAGTTGTGGAGTTGCGGAGTCTCTGGTTGTGGAGTTTCTATTTGTGGAGTTTCTAGTTGTGGAGTTTCGAGTTGTGGATTTTCCAGTTGTGAAGTATCTATTTGTGGAGTTTCCAATTGTGGAGTATCTAGTTGTGGAGTTTCAAGTTGTGGAGTTTCTAGTGGCGGAGTTTCTAGTTGTGGAGTTTCAAGTGGTGGAGTCTCTAGTTGCGGAGTTTATAGTTGCGGAGTTTCTAGTTGTGGAGTTTCTATTTGTGGAGTTTCTGGTTGTGGAGTTTCTAGTTGCAGTCTCTAGTTTTGGAGTTTCTAGTTGCGAATTCTCTAGTTGAGGAGTCTCTAGTTGTAGAGTTTCTAGTTGCGGAGTGTCTAGTTGTGGTGTTTCTAGCTGTGGAATTTCTCCTTGCGGAGTTTTCAAATGCGGAGTTTCTAGTTGCGGAGTTCTATAGTTACAGAGTCTCTAGTTGTCGAATTTTTAGTTGTGGAGTGTCTAGTTGTGGAGTTTCAAGTTGTGGAGTTTCTAGTAGAGTTTCGAATTGTGAAGTTTTTAGTTGTGGAGTTTCTAGTTGTGGAGTTTCTAGTTTCGGAGTTTCTAGTTGTGGAGTTTCTAGTTGTAGAGTCTCCAGTTGCGGAGTTTCTAGTTGTAGATTCTCTAGTTGTGGAGTCTCTAGTTTAGGAATTTCTAGTTGAAGAGTTTTTAGTTGTGGAGTGTCTAGCTGTGGAGTTTCAAGTTGTGGAGTTTCCAGTTGTAGAGTTGCGGAGTCTCTAGTTGTGGAGTTTCTAGTTGCAGAGTCTCTAGTTGTGGAGTTTCAAGTTGTGGAGTCTCTAGTTGTGGAGTTTCTATGTCCGAGTTTCCAGTTGCGGAGTCTCTAGTTGTGGAGTTTCTAGCTGTGGAGTTTCTAGTTGTGGAGTTTCCAGTTGTAGAGTTTTTAGTTGTGGACTTTCTAGACAAGAAATTTCTTGTAGCCGAGTCTCTGTTTGTGGAGCTTGTAGTGTTGGAGTTTCTAGTTGTGGAGTTTCTAGTTGTGGAGTCTCTAGTGGCAGAGTTTCTAGTTGTGGAGTTTCTGGTTGTGGAGTTTCTAGTTGTGAAGTTTCAAGTTGTGGAGTCTCTTGTTGTGGAGTCTCAAGTTGTGGAGTTTAAAGTTGTTGAGTTTCAAGTTGTGGAGTCTCTAGTTGTGGAGTTTCTAGTTGTGGAGTATCTAGTTGTGGAGTTTCCAGTTGTGGAGTTTATAGTTGTGGAGTTGCGGAGTCTCTGGTTGTGGAGTTTCTAGTTGTGGAGTTTCTAGTTGTGGTGTTTCGAGTTGTGGAGTCTCTAGTTGTGGAGTTTCTAGTTGTGGAGTTTCCAGTTGTGGAGTATCTAGTTGTGGAGTTTCCAGTTGTGAAGTATCTAGTTGTGGAGTTTCTAGTTGTGGAGTCTCTAGTTGCGGAGTTTCTAGTTGTGAAGTTTCTAGTTGTAGAGTTTCTAGTTTTGAAGTTTCTAGTTGTGGAATTTCTAGTTGTAGAGTCTCCTGTTGCGGAGTTTCTAGTTGCGGAGTTTCTAGTTGTGGATTTTTCAGTTGTGGAGTTTCTAGTTGTTGAGTTGCGGAGTCTCTAGTTGTTGAGTTTCTAGTTGCAGAGTCTCTAGTTGTGGAGTTTCAAGTTGTGGAGTTTCTAGTTGTGGAGTTTCGAGTTGTGGAGTTTCTAGTTGTGGAGTTTCTAGCTGCGGAGTTTCTAGGTGCAGAGTCTCTAGTTCTGGAGTTTCTAGTTGCGAATTCTCTAGTTGAGGAGTCTCTAGTTGTAAAGTTTCTAGTTGTTGAGTTTTTAGTTGTGCAGATTCTAGTTGTTGAGTTTCTAGTTTGAAGTCTCTAGTTGTGTAGTTTCTAGTTTAGGAGTTTCTAGTTGCAGAGTTTTTAGTTTTTGAGTGTCTAGTTGTGAAGTTTCAAGTTCTGGAGTTTCGAGTTGTGGAGTTTCGAGTTGTGGAGTTTTGAGTTGTGGAGTTTCAAGTTGTGGAGTTTCTAGTTGTGGAGTTTCTAGTTGCGGAATCTCTAGTTGTGGATTTTCTAGTTGCGGAACTTAAGGCTGTGAGGCTTCAAGTTGTGGAGTTTCTAGTTGTGGAGTTTCTAGTTGTGGAGTTTCTAGTTGTGGAGTTTCTAGTTTCGGAGTTTCTAGTTGTGGAGTTTCTAGCTGCAGAGTTTCTAGTTGCAAGGTCTGTAGATGTCGAATTTCTAGTTCTAGAGTTTCTAGTTGTGGAGTCTCTAGTTGCAGAGTTTCTAGTAGTGGAGTTTCTATTTGTGGAGTTTCTGGTTGTGGAGTTTTAAGTTGTGGAGTTTCAAGTTGTGGAGACTCTAGTTGTGAAGTTTCTAGTTGTGGAGTCTCTAGTTGCGGAGTTTCTGGTTGTGTAGTTGCTAGTGTTGGAGTTTCTAGTTGTGGAGTTTCAGGTTGTGGAGTTTCTAGTTGCAGAGATTCTAGTTGCAGAGTCTCTGGTGGTGGAGGTTCTAGTTATGGAGTTTCTAGTTGTGGAGTTTCTAGTCGTGGAGTATCTAGTTGTGGAGTTTCCAGTTGTGGAGTTTCCAGTTGTGGAGTTTTTAGTTGTGGAGTTGCGGAGTCTCTTGTTAAGGAGTTTCAAGTTGTGGAGTCTCTAGTTGCGGAGTTTCTAGTTGCGGAGTTTCTAGTTGTGGAGTTGCTAGTTGTGGAATTTCTAGGTGTGAAGTTCCTGGTTGTGGAGTTTCTAGTTGCAGAGTCTCTAGTTGTGCAGTTTCAAGTTGTGGAGTCTCTAGTTGTGGAGTTTCTAGTTGCCGAGTTTCCAGTTGTGGAGTATCTAGTAGTGGAGTTTCCAGTTGTGGAGTTTCTAGTTGTGGAGTTTCTAGTTGCGGAGTCCCTAGTTGTGGAGTTTCTAGTTGCGGAGTCTCAAGATGTGGAGTTTCTAGTTGTTGAGTTTTTAGTTGTGGAGTATCTAGTTGTTGAGTTTCTAGTTTGAAGTCTCTAGTTGTAGATTCTCTAGTTTTGGAGTCTCTAGTTTAGGAATTTCTAGTTGAAGAGTTTTTAGTTGTGGAGTGTCTAGTTGTGGAGTTTCCAGTTGTGGAGTTTCTAGTTGAGGAGTTTCAAGTTGTGGAGTTTCTAGTTGTGGAGTCTCTAGTTGCGGAGTTTCTAGTTGTGAAGTTTCTAGTTGTGGAGATTCTAGTTTTGGAGTTTCTAGTTGTGGAGTTTCTAGTTGTAGAGTCTCCTGTTGCGGAGTTTCTAGTTGCGTAGTTTCTAATTGTGGAGTCTCTAGTTGCGGAGTTTCTAGTTGTGAAGTTTCTAGTTGTGGAGTTTCTAGTTGTGGAGTTTCTAGTTGTAGAGTCCTTAGTTGTGGAGTTTCTACTTGCGGAGTTTCTAGTTGTGGAGTTTCAAGTTGCGGAGTCCCAAGCTGTGGAGTTTCTAGTTGTTGAGTTTTTAGTTGTGGAGTTTTTAGTTGTTGAGTTTCTAGTTTGAAGTCTCTAGTTGTAGATTCTCTAGTTGTGGAGTCTCTAGTTTAGGAGTTTCTAGTGGAAGGGTTTTAGTTGTGAAGTGTTTAGTTGTGGAGTTTCCAGTTGTGGAGTTTCGAGTTGTGGAGTTTCTAGTTGCAGAGTCTCTAGTTGTGGAGTTTCAAGTTGTGGAGTCTCTAGTTGTGGAGTTTCTAGTTGCCGAGTTTCCAGTTGTGGAGTATCTAGTAGTGGAGTTTCCAGTTGTGGAATTTCTAGTTTTGGAGTTTCTAGTTGCGGAGTCCCTAGTTGTGGAGTTTCCAGCTGCGGAGTCTCAAGCTGTGGAGTTTCTAGTTGTTGAGTTTTTAGTTGTGGAGTTTCTAGTTGTTGAGTTTCTAGTTTGAAGTCTCTAGTTGTAGATTCTCTAGTTGTGGAGTCTCTAGTTTAGGAATTTCTAGTTGAAGAGTTTTTAGTTGTGGAGTTTCCAGTTGTGGAGTTTCGAGTTGTGAAGTTGCGGAGTCTCTAGTTGTGGAGTTTCTAGTTGCAGAGTCTCTAGTTGTGCAGTTTCTAGTTGCGGAGTCCCTAGTTGTGGAGTTTCTAGTTGCGGAGTCTCAAGATGTGGAGTTTCTAGTTTTTGAGTTTTTAGTTGTGGAGTTTCTAAATGTTGACTTTCTAGTTTGAAGTCTCTAGTTGTAGATTCTCTAGTTGTGGAGTCTCTAGTTTAGGAATTTCTAGTTGAAGAGTTTTTAGCTTTGGAGTTTCTAGTTGTGGAGTTTTGAGTTGTGGAGTTTCTAGCTGCAGAGTTTCTAGTGGCAGAGTCTCTGGTTGTGGAGTTTCTAGTTGCGGAGTCTTTAGTTGTGGAGTTTCTAGTTGTAGAGTTTCTAGTTGTGGAGTTTCAAGTTGTGGAGTTTCTAGGTGTGAAGTTCCTGGTTGTGGAGTTTCTAGTTGCAGAGATTCTAGTTGCGGAGTCTATGGTTGTAGAGGTTCTACTTGTGGAGTTTGTAGTTATGAAGTTTCAGTTGTGGAGTTTTTAGTTGTGGAGTCTCAAGTTGTGGAGTTTAAAGTGGCGGAGTCTCAAGTTGTGGAATTTCTAGCTGTAGAGTTTTAGTTGTGGAGTTTCTAGTTGTTGAGTTTCTAGTTTTGAAGACTCTAGTTGTGGAGTCTCTAGTTATGGAGTCTCTAGTTTAGTAGTTTCTAGTTGTAGAGTTTTTAGTTGTAGATTGTCTAGTTGTGGAGTTTCAAGTTGTGGAGTTTTGAGTTGTGGAGTTTCTAGTTGTAGAGTTTTTAGTTGTGGAGTGTCTAGTCGTGGAGTTTCCAGTTGTGGAGTTTTCAGTTGTGGAGTTTCGAGTTGTGGAGTTTTGAGTTGTGGAGTTTCTAGTTGTGGAGTTTCTAGTTGCGGAATCTCTAGCTGTGGATTTTCTAGTTGCGGAACTTAAGGTTGTGAGGTTTCAAGTTGTGGAATTTGTAGTTGTGGAGTTTTTAGTTGTGAAGTTTCTAGTTGTGGAGTCTCTAGTTGTGGAGTTTCTAGCTGCGGAGTTTGTAGTTGTGGAGTTTCTAGTTGTGGAGTTTTTAGTTGTGGAGTCTCTAGTTGCGGAGTTCCTAGTTGTGGAGTTTCTAGTTGTGGAGTTTCTAGTTGTAGAGTTTCTGGTTGTGGAGTTTCTAGTTGTGAAGTTTCAAGTTGTGGAGTTTCTAGTTGTGGAGTCTCAAGTTGTGGAGTTTGAAATTGTAGAGTTTCAAGTTGGGGAGTCTCTAGTTGTGGAGTTTCTAGTTGTGGAGTATCTAGTTATGGAGTTTCCAGTTGTGGAGTTTCTAGTTGTGGACTTTCGGAGACTCTAGTTGTGGAGTTTCTAGTTGTGGAGTTTCGAGTTGTGGAGTCTCTAGTTGTGGAGTTTCTAGTTGTGGAGTTTCCAGTTGTGGAGTTTCCAGTTGTGGAGTTTATAGTTGTTGAGTTTCTAGTTGTGAAGTCTCTAGTTTTGCAGTTTCTAGTTGTAAAGCTTTTATTTGTGGAGTTACTCGATATGGAATTTCTTGTTGCCGAGTCTCTATTTTTGGAGTTTCTAGTTGTGGAGTTTGTAGTTGTGGAGTTTCAAGTTGTGGAGTCTCTAGTTGCGGAGTTTATAGTTGCGGAGTTTCTAGTTGTGGAGTTTCTAGATGTGGAGTTTCTGGTTGTGGAGTTTCTAGTTGTGGAGTTTCAAGTTGTGGAGTTTCTAGTGGCGGAGTCTCAAGTTGTGGAGTTTCTAGTTGTGGAGTTTCAAGTTGTGGAGTTTTGAGTTGTGAAATTTCGAGTTGTGGAGTTTCTAGTTGTGGAGTTTCTAGTTGTGGAGTTTCTAGTTGTGGAGTTTCTAGCTGCGGAGTTTCTAGTTGCAGTCTCTAGTTTTGGAGTTTCTAGTTGCGAATTCTCTAGTTGAGGAGTGTCTAGTTTTAGAGTTTCTAGTTGCGGAGTGTCTAGTTGTGGTGTTTCTAGCTGTGGAATTTCTTGTTGCGGAGTTTTTAAATGCGGAGTTTCTAGTTGCGGAGTTCTATAGTTACAGAGTCTCTAGTTGTCGAATTTTTAGTTGTGGAGTGTCTAGTTGTGGAGTTTCAAGTTGTGGAGTTTCTAGTAGAGTTTCGAATTGTGAAGTTTTTCGTTGTGGAGTTTCTAGTTGTGGAGTTTCTAGTTTTGGAGTTTCTAGTTGTGGAGTTTCTAGTTGTAGAGTCTCCAGTTGCGGAGTTTCTAGTTGCGGAGTTTCTAGTTGGGGAGTTTCTAGTTGTGGAGTTTCTAGTTGTGGATTTTCTAGTTGTGGAGTAACTAGTTGTGGATTTTCCAGTTGTAGAGTTTCTAGTTGTGGAGTTGCGGAGTCTCTAGTTGTGGAGTTTCTAGTTGCAGAGTCTCTAGTTGTGGAGTTTCAAGTTGTGGAGTCTCTAGTTGTGGAGTTTCTAGTTGCCGAGTTTCCAGTTGTGGAGTATCTAGTACTGTAGTTTCCAGTTGTGGAGTTTCTAGTTGTGGAATTTCTAGTTGCGGAGTCCCTAGTTGTGGAGTTTCTAGTTGCGGAATCTCAAGATGTGGAGTTTCTAGTTGTTGAGTTTTTAGTTGTGCAGTTTCTAGTTGTTGAGTTTCTAGATTGAAGACTCTTGTTGTAGATTCTCTAGTTGTGGAGTCTCCAGTTTAGGAATTTCTAGTTGAAGAGTTTTTAGTTGTGGAGTATCTAGTTGTGGAGTTTCGAGTTGTAGAGTTGCGGAGTCTCTAGTTGTGGAGTTTCTAGTTGCAGAGTCTCTAGTTGTGCAGTTTCAAGTTGTGGAGTCTCTAGTTGTGGAGTTTCTAGTTGCCGAGTTTCCAGTTGTGGAGTATCTAGTAGTGGAGTTTCCAGTTGTGGAGTTTCTAGTTGTGGAGTTTCTAGTTGCGGAGTCCCTAGTTGTGGAGTTTCTAGTTGCGGAGTCTCAAGATGTGCAGTTTCTAGTTGTTGAGTTTTTAGTTGTGGACTATCTAGTTGTTGAGTTTCTAGTTTGAAGTCTCTAGTTGTAGATTCTCTAGTTTTGGAGTCTCTAGTTTAGGAATTTCTAGTTGAAGAGTTTTTAGTTGTGCAGTGTCTAGTTGTGGAGTTTCCAGTTGTGGAGTTTCTAGTTGAGGAGTTTCAAGTTGTGGAGTTTCTAGTTGTGGAGTCTCTAGTTGCGGAGTTTCTAGTTGTGAAGTTTCTAGTTGTGGAGATTCTAGTTTTGGAGTTTCTAGTTGTGGAGTTTCTAGTTGTAGAGTCTCCTGTTGCGGAGTTTCTAGTTGCGTAGTTTCTAATTGTGGAGTCTCTAGTTGCGGAGTTTCTAGTTGTGAAGTTTCTAGTTGTGGAGTTTCTAGTTGTGGAGTTTCTAGTTGTAGAGTCCTTAGTTGTGGAGTTTCTAGTTGCGGAGTTTCTAGTTGTGGAGTTTCAAGTTGCGGAGTCCCAAGCTGTGGAGTTTCTAGTTGTTGAGTTTTTAGTTGTGGAGTTTTTAGTTGTTGAGTTTCTAGTTTGAAGTCTCTAGTTGTAGATTCTCTAGTTGTGGAGTCTCTAGTTTAGGAGTTTCTAGTGGAAGGGTTTTAGTTGTGAAGTGTTTAGTTGTGGAGTTTCCAGTTGTGGAGTTTCGAGTTGTGGAGTTTCTAGTTGCGGAGTCTCTAGTTGTGGAGTTTCAAGTTGTGGAGTCTCTAGTTGTGGAGTTTCTAGTTGCCGAGTTTCCAGTTGTGGAGTATCTAGTAGTGGAGTTTCCAGTTGTGGAATTTCTAGTTTTGGAGTTTCTAGTTGCGGAGTCCCTAGTTGTGGAGTTTCCAGCTGCGGAGTCTCAAGCTGTGGAGTTTCTAGTTGTTGAGTTTTTAGTTGTGGAGTTTCTAGTTGTTGAGTTTCTAGTTTGAAGTCTCTAGTTATAGATTCTCTAGTTGTGGAGTCTCTAGTTTAGGAATTTCTAGTTGAAGAGTTTTTAGTTGTGGAGTTTCCAGTTGTGGAGTTTCGAGTTGTGAAGTTGCGGAGTCTCTAGTTGTGGAGTTTCTAGTTGCAGAGTCTCTAGTTGTGCAGTTTGTAGTTGCGGAGTCCCTAGTTGTGGAGTTTCTAGTTGCGGAGTCTCAAGATGTGGAGTTTCTAGCTGCGGAGTTTGTAGTTGTGGAGTTTCTAGTTGTGGAGTTTTTAGTTGTGGAGTCTCTAGTTGCGGAGTTCCTAGTTGTGGAGTTTCTAGTTGTGGAGTTTCTAGTTGTAGAGTTTCTGGTTGTGGAGTTTCTAGTTGTGAAGTTTCAAGTTGTGGAGTTTCTAGTTGTGGAGTCTCAAGTTGTGGAGTTTGAAATTGTAGAGTTTCAAGTTGGGGAGTCTCTAGTTGTGGAGTTTCTAGTTGTGGAGTATCTAGTTATGGAGTTTCCAGTTGTGGAGTTTCTAGTTGTGGACTTTCGGAGACTCTAGTTGTGGAGTTTCTAGTTGTGGAGTCTCTAGTTGTGGAGTTTCTAGTTGTGGAGTTTCCAGTTGTGGAGTTTCCAGTTGTGGAGTTTATAGTTGTTGAGTTTCTAGTTGTGAAGTCTCTAGTTTTGCAGTTTCTAGTTGTAAAGCTTTTATTTGTGGAGTTACTCGATATGGAATTTCTTGTTGCCGAGTCTCTATTTTTGGAGTTTCTAGTTGTGGAGTTTGTAGTTGTGGAGTTTCAAGTTGTGGAGTCTCTGGTTGCGGAGTTTATAGTTGCGGAGTTTCTAGTTGTGGAGTTTCAAGATGTGGAGTTTCTGGTTGTGGAGTTTCTAGTTGTGGAGTTTCAAGTTGTGGAGTTTCTAGTGGCGGAGTCTCAAGTTGTGGAGTTTCTAGTTGTGGAGTTTCAAGTTGTGGAGTTTTGAGTTGTGAAATTTCGAGTTGTGGAGTTTCTAGTTGTGGAGTTTCTAGTTGTGGAGTTTCTAGTTGTGGAGTTTCTAGCTGTGGAATTTCTTGTTGCGGAGTTTTTAAATGCGGAGTTTCTAGTTGCGGAGTTCTATAGTTACAGAGTCTCTAGTTGTCGAATTTTTAGTTGTGGAGTGTCTAGTTGTGGAGTTTCAAGTTGTGGAGTTTCTAGTAGAGTTTCGAATTGTGAAGTTTTTAGTTGTGGAGTTTCTAGTTGTGGAGTTTCTAGTTTTGGAGTTTCTAGTTGTGGAGTTTCTAGTTGTAGAGTCTCCAGTTGCGGAGTTTCTAGTTGCGGAGTTTCTAGTTGGGGAGTTTCTAGTTGTGGAGTTTCTAGTTGTGGATTTTCTAGTTGTGGAGTAACTAGTTGTGGATTTTCCAGTTGTAGAGTTTCTAGTTGTGGAGTTGCGGAGTCTCTAGTTGTGGAGTTTCTAGTTGCAGAGTCTCTAGTTGTGGAGTTTCAAGTTGTGGAGTCTCTAGTTGTGGAGTTTCTAGTTGCCGAGTTTCCAGTTGTGGAGTATCTAGTACTGTAGTTTCCAGTTGTGGAGTTTCTAGTTGTGGAATTTCTAGTTGCGGAGTCCCTAGTTGTGGAGTTTCTAGTTGCGGAATCTCAAGATGTGGAGTTTCTAGTTGTTGAGTTTTTAGTTGTGGAGTTTCTAGTTTTTGAGTTTCTAGATTGAAGACTCTTGTTGTAGATTCTCTAGTTGTGGAGTCTCCAGTTTAGGAATTTCTAGTTGAAGAGTTTTTAGTTGTGGAGTATCTAGTTGTGGAGTTTCGAGTTGTAGAGTTGCGGAGTCTCTAGTTGTGGAGTTTCTAGTTGCAGAGTCTCTAGTTGTGCAGTTTCAAGTTGTGGAGTCTCTAGTTGTGGAGTTTCTAGTTGCCGAGTTTCCAGTTGTGGAGTATCTAGTAGTGGAGTTTCCAGTTGTGGAGTTTCTAGTTGTGGAGTTTCTAGTTGCGGAGTCCCTAGTTGTGGAGTTTCTAGTTGCGGAGTCTCAAGATGTGGAGTTTCTAGTTGTTGAGTTTTTAGTTGTGGAGTATCTAGTTGTTGAGTTTCTAGTTTGAAGTTTCTAGTTGTAGATTCTCTAGTTTTGGAGTCTCTAGTTTAGGAATTTCTAGTTGAAGAGTTTTTAGTTGTGGAGTGTCTAGTTGTGGAGTTTCCAGTTGTGGAGTTTCTAGTTGAGGAGTTTCAAGTTGTGGAGTTTCTAGTTGTGGAGTCTCTAGTTGCGGAGTTTCTAGTTGTGAAGTTTCTAGTTGTGGAGATTCTAGTTTTGGAGTTTCTAGTTGTAGAGTCCTTAGTTGTGGAGTTTCTACTTGCGGAGTTTCTAGTTGTGGAGTTTCAAGTTGCGGAGTCCCAAGCTGTGGAGTTTCTAGTTGTTGAGTTTTTAGTTGTGGAGTTTTTAGTTGTTGAGTTTCTAGTTTGAAGTCTCTAGTTGTAGATTCTCTAGTTGTGGAGTCTCTAGTTTAGGAGTTTCTAGTGGAAGGGTTTTAGTTGTGAAGTGTTTAGTTGTGGAGTTTCCAGTTGTGGAGTTTCGAGTTGTGGAGTTTCTAGTTGCAGAGTCTCTAGTTGTGGAGTTTCAAGTTGTGGAGTCTCTAGTTGTGGAGTTTCTAGTTGCCGAGTTTCCAGTTGTGGAGTATCTAGTAGTGGAGTTTCCAGTTGTGGAATTTCTAGTTTTGGAGTTTCTAGTTGCGGAGTCCCTAGTTGTGGAGTTTCCAGCTGCGGAGTCTCAAGCTGTGGAGTTTCTAGTTGTTGAGTTTTTAGTTGTGGAGTTTCTAGTTGTTGAGTTTCTAGTTTGAAGTCTCTAGTTGTAGATTCTCTAGTTGTGGAGTCTCTAGTTTAGGAATTTCTAGTTGAAGAGTTTTTAGTTGTGGAGTTTCCAGTTGTGGAGTTTCGAGTTGTGAAGTTGCGGAGTCTCTAGTTGTGGAGTTTCTAGTTGCAGAGTCTCTAGTTGTGCAGTTTCTAGTTGCGGAGTCCCTAGTTGTGGAGTTTCTAGTTGCGGAGTCTCAAGATGTGGAGTTTCTAGTTTTTGAGTTTTTAGTTGTGGAGTTTCTAAATGTTGACTTTCTAGTTTGAAGTCTCTAGTTGTAGATTCTCTAGTTGTGGAGTCTCTAGTTTAGGAATTTCTAGTTGAAGAGTTTTTAGCTTTGGAGTTTCTAGTTGTGGAGTTTTGAGTTGTGGAGTTTCTAGCTGCAGAGTTTCTAGTGGCAGAGTCTCTGGTTGTGGAGTTTCTAGTTGCGGAGTCTTTAGTTGTGGAGTTTCTAGTTGTAGAGTTTCTAGTTGTGGAGTTTCAAGTTGTGGAGTTTCTAGGTGTGAAGTTCCTGGTTGTGGAGTTTCTAGTTGCAGAGATTCTAGTTGCGGAGTCTATGGTTGTAGAGGTTCTACTTGTGGAGTTTGTAGTTATGAAGTTTCAGTTGTGGAGTTTTTAGTTGTGGAGTCTCAAGTTGTGGAGTTTAAAGTGGCGGAGTCTCAAGTTGTGGAATTTCTAGCTGTAGAGTTTTAGTTGTGGAGTTTCTAGTTGTTGAGTTTCTAGTTTTGAAGACTCTAGTTGTGGAGTCTCTAGTTATGGAGTCTCTAGTTTAGTAGTTTCTAGTTGTAGAGTTTTTAGTTGTAGATTGTCTAGTTGTGGAGTTTCAAGTTGTGGAGTTTTGAGTTGTGGAGTTTCTAGTTGTAGAGTTTTTAGTTGTGGAGTGTCTAGTCGTGGAGTTTCCAGTTGTGGAGTTTTCAGTTGTGGAGTTTCGAGTTGTGGAGTTTTGAGTTGTGGAGTTTCTAGTTGTGGAGTTTCTAGTTGCGGAATCTCTAGCTGTGGATTTTCTAGTTGCGGAACTTAAGGTTGTGAGGTTTCAAGTTGTGGAATTTGTAGTTGTGGAGTTTTTAGTTGTGAAGTTTCTAGTTGTGGAGTCTCTAGTTGTGGAGTTTCTAGCTGCGGAGTTTGTAGTTGTGGAGTTTCTAGTTGTGGAGTTTTTAGTTGTGGAGTCTCTAGTTGCGGAGTTCCTAGTTGTGGAGTTTCTAGTTGTGGAGTTTCTAGTTGTAGAGTTTCTGGTTGTGGAGTTTCTAGTTGTGAAGTTTCAAGTTGTGGAGTTTCTAGTTGTGGAGTCTCAAGTTGTGGAGTTTGAAATTGTAGAGTTTCAAGTTGGGGAGTCTCTAGTTGTGGAGTTTCTAGTTGTGGAGTATCTAGTTATGGAGTTTCCAGTTGTGGAGTTTCTAGTTGTGGACTTTCGGAGACTCTAGTTGTGGAGTTTCTAGTTGTGGAGTTTCGAGTTGTGGAGTCTCTAGTTGTGGAGTTTCTAGTTGTGGAGTTTCCAGTTGTGGAGTTTCCAGTTGTGGAGTTTATAGTTGTTGAGTTTCTAGTTGTGAAGTCTCTAGTTTTGCAGTTTCTAGTTGTAAAGCTTTTATTTGTGGAGTTACTCGATATGGAATTTCTTGTTGCCTAGTCTCTATTTTTGGAGTTTCTAGTTGTGGAGTTTGTAGTTGTGGAGTTTCAAGTTGTGGAGTCTCTAGTTGCGGAGTTTATAGTTGCGGAGTTTCTAGTTGTGGAGTTTCTAGATGTGGAGTTTCTGGTTGTGGAGTTTCTAGTTGTGGAGTTTCAAGTTGTGGAGTTTCTAGTGGCGGAGTCTCAAGTTGTGGAGTTTCTAGTTGTGGAGTTTCAAGTTGTGGAGTTTTGAGTTGTGAAATTTCGAGTTGTGGAGTTTCTAGTTGTGGAGTTTCTAGTTGTGGAGTTTCTAGTTGTGGAGTTTCTAGCTGCGGAGTTTCTAGTTGCAGTCTCTAGTTTTGGAGTTTCTAGTTGCGAATTCTCTAGTTGAGGAGTGTCTAGTTTTAGAGTTTCTAGTTGCGGAGTGTCTAGTTGTGGTGTTTCTAGCTGTGGAATTTCTTGTTGCGGAGTTTTTAAATGCGGAGTTTCTAGTTGCGGAGTTCTATAGTTACAGAGTCTCTAGTTGTCGAATTTTTAGTTGTGGAGTGTCTAGTTGTGGAGTTTCAAGTTGTGGAGTTTCTAGTAGAGTTTCGAATTGTGAAGTTTTTAGTTGTGGAGTTTCTAGTTGTGGAGTTTCTAGTTTTGGAGTTTCTAGTTGTGGAGTTTCTAGTTGTAGAGTCTCCAGTTGCGGAGTTTCTAGTTGCGGAGTTTCTAGTTGGGGAGTTTCTAGTTGTGGAGTTTCTAGTTGTGGATTTTCTAGTTGTGGAGTAACTAGTTGTGGATTTTCCAGTTGTAGAGTTTCTAGTTGTGGAGTTGCGGAGTCTCTAGTTGTGGAGTTTCTAGTTGCAGAGTCTCTAGTTGTGGAGTTTCAAGTTGTGGAGTCTCTAGTTGTGGAGTTTCTAGTTGCCGAGTTTCCAGTTGTGGAGTATCTAGTACTGTAGTTTCCAGTTGTGGAGTTTCTAGTTGTGGAATTTCTAGTTGCGGAGTCCCTAGTTGTGGAGTTTCTAGTTGCGGAATCTCAAGATGTGGAGTTTCTAGTTGTTGAGTTTTTAGTTGTGGAGTTTCTAGTTGTTGAGTTTCTAGATTGAAGACTCTTGTTGTAGATTCTCAAGTTGTGGAGTCTCCAGTTTAGGAATTTCTAGTTGAAGAGTTTTTAGTTGTGGAGTATCTAGTTGTGGAGTTTCGAGTTGCAGAGTTGCGGAGTCTCTAGTTGTGGAGTTTCTAGTTGCAGAGTCTCTAGTTGTGCAGTTTCAAGTTGTGGAGTCTCTAGTTGTGGAGTTTCTAGTTGCCGAGTTTCCAGTTGTGGAGTATCTAGTAGTGGAGTTTCCAGTTGTGGAGTTTCTAGTTGTGGAGTTTCTAGTTGCGGAGTCCCTAGTTGTGGAGTTTCTAGTTGCGGAGTCTCAAGATGTGGAGTTTCTAGTTGTTGAGTTTTTAGTTGTGGAGTATCTAGTTGTTGAGTTTCTAGTTTGAAGTCTCTAGTTGTAGATTCTCTAGTTTTGGAGTCTCTAGTTTAGGAATTTCTAGTTGAAGAGTTTTTAGTTGTGGAGTGTCTAGTTGTGGAGTTTCCAGTTGTGGAGTTTCTAGTTGAGGAGTTTCAAGTTGTGGAGTTTCTAGTTGTGGAGTCTCTAGTTGCGGAGTTTCTAGTTGTGAAGTTTCTAGTTGTGGAGATTCTAGTTTTGGAGTTTCTAGTTGTGGAGTTTCTAGTTGTAGAGTCTCCTGTTGCGGAGTTTCTAGTTGCGTAGTTTCTAATTGTGGAGTCTCTAGTTGCGGAGTTTCTAGTTGTGAAGTTTCTAGTTGTGGAGTTTCTAGTTGTGGAGTTTCTAGTTGTAGAGTCCTTAGTTGTGGAGTTTCTAGTTGCGGAGTTTCTAGTTGTGGAGTTTCAAGTTGCGGAGTCCCAAGCTGTGGAGTTTCTAGTTGTTGAGTTTTTAGTTGTGGAGTTTTTAGTTGTTGAGTTTCTAGTTTGAAGTCTCTAGTTGTAGATTCTCTAGTTGTGGAGTCTCTAGTTTAGGAGTTTCTAGTGGAAGGGTTTTAGTTGTGAAGTGTTTAGTTGTGGAGTTTCCAGTTGTGGAGTTTCGAGTTGTGGAGTTTCTAGTTGCAGAGTCTCTAGTTGTGGAGTTTCAAGTTGTGGAGTCTCTAGTTGTGGAGTTTCTAGTTGCCGAGTTTCCAGTTGTGGAGTATCTAGTAGTGGAGTTTCCAGTTGTGGAATTTCTAGTTTTGGAGTTTCTAGTTGCGGAGTCCCTAGTTGTGGAGTTTCCAGCTGCGGAGTCTCAAGCTGTGGAGTTTCTAGTTGTTGAGTTTTTAGTTGTGGAGTTTCTAGTTGTTGAGTTTCTAGTTTGAAGTCTCTAGTTGTAGATTCTCTAGTTGTGGAGTCTCTAGTTTAGGAATTTCTAGTTGAAGAGTTTTTAGTTGTGGAGTTTCCAGTTGTGGAGTTTCGAGTTGTGAAGTTGCGGAGTCTCTAGTTGTGGAGTTTCTAGTTGCAGAGTCTCTAGTTGTGCAGTTTCTAGTTGCGGAGTCCCTAGTTGTGGAGTTTCTAGTTGCGGAGTCTCAAGATGTGGAGTTTCTAGTTTTTGAGTTTTTAGTTGTGGAGTTTCTAAATGTTGACTTTCTAGTTTGAAGTCTCTAGTTGTAGATTCTCTAGTTGTGGAGTCTCTAGTTTAGGAATTTCTAGTTGAAGAGTTTTTAGCTTTGGAGTTTCTAGTTGTGGAGTTTTGAGTTGTGGAGTTTCTAGCTGCAGAGTTTCTAGTGGCAGAGTCTCTGGTTGTGGAGTTTCTAGTTGCGGAGTCTTTAGTTGTGGAGTTTTTAGTTGTAGAGTTTCTAGTTGTGGAGTTTCAAGTTGTGGAGTTTTTAGTTGTGGACTTTCTAGACATGAATTTTCTCGTAGCCGAGTCTCTATTTGTGGAGCTTGTAGTTGTGGAGTTTCTAGTTGTGGAGTTTCTAGTTGTGGAGTCTCTAGTTGCAGAGTTTCTAGTTGTGGAGTTTCTAGTTGTAGAGTTTCTAGTTGTGGAGTTTCTGGTTGTGGAGTTTCTAGTTGTGGAGTTTCAAGTTGTGGAGTTCCAAGTTGCGGAGTCTCTAGTTGTGGAGTTTCTAGTTGTGGAGTTTTTAGTTGTGCACTTTCTAGACATTAATTTTCTTGTAGCCGAGTCTCTATTTGTGGAGCTTGTAGTTGTGGAGTTTGTAGTTGTGGAGTTTCTAGTTGTGGAGTCTCTAGTTGCAGAGTTTCTAGTTGTGGAGTTTCTAGTTGTGGAGTTTCTGGTTGTGGAGTTTCTAGTTGTAGAGTTTCAAGTTGTGGAGTTTCTAGTTGTGGAGTCTCCAGTTGTGGAGTTTAAAGTTGTGGAGTTTCAAGTTGTGGAGTCTCTAGTTGTGGAGTTTCTAGTTGCGGAGTATCTAGTTGTGGAGTTTCCAGTTGTGTAGTTTCTAGTTGTGGAGTTGCGGAGTCTCTGGTTGTGGAGTTTCTAGTTGTGGAGTTTCTAGTTGTGGAGTTTCGAGTTGTGGAGTCTCTAGTTGTCGAGTTTCTAGTTGTGGAGTTTCCAGTTGTGGAGAATCTAGTTGTGGAGTTTCTAGTTGTGGAGTTTCTAGTTGTGGAGTTTCTGGTTGTGGAGTTTCTAGTTGTAGAGTTTCAAGTTGTGGAGTTTCTAGTTGTGGAGTCTCAAGTTGTGGAGTTTAAAGTTGTGGAGTTTCAAGTTGTGGAGTCTCTAGTTGTGGAGTTTCTAGTTGTGGAGTATCTAGTTGTGGAGTTTCCAGTTGTGTAGTTTCTAGTTGTGGAGTTGCGGAGTCTCTGGTTGTGGAGTTTCTAGTTGTGGAGCTTCTAGTTATGGAGTTTCTAGTTGTGGAGTTTCTAGTCGTGGAGTATCTAGTTGTGGAGTTTCCAGTTGTGGAGTTTTTAGTTGTGGAGTTGCAGAGTCTCTTGTTAAGGAGTTTCAAGTTGTGGAGTCTCTAGTGGCGGAGTTTCTAGTTGTGGAGTTTCTAGTTGTGGAGTTGCTAGTTGTGGAATTTCTAGGTGTGAAGTTCCTGGTTGTGGAGTTTCTAGTTGCAGAGATTCTAGTTGCGGAGTCTATGGTTGTAGAGGTTCTACTTGTGGAGTTTGTAGTTATGAAGTTTCAGTTGTGGAGTTTTTAGTTGTGGAGTCTCAAGTTGTGGAGTTTAAAGTGGTGGAGTCTCAAGTTGTGGAATTTCTAGCTGTAGAGTTTTAGTTGTGGAGTTTCTAGTTGTTGAGTTTCTAGTTTTGAAGACTCTAGTTGTGGAGTCTCTAGTTATGGAGTCTCTAGTTTAGTAGTTTCTAGTTGTAGAGTTTTTAGTTGTAGATTGTCTAGTTGTGGAGTTTCAAGTTGTGGAGTTTTGAGTTGTGGAGTTTCTAGTTGTAGAGTTTTTAGTTGTGGAGTGTCTAGTCGTGGAGTTTCCAGTTGTGGAGTTTTCAGTGGTGGAGTTTCGAGTTGTGGAGTTTATTGTTGTGGAGTTTTGAGTTGTGGAGTTTCTAGTTGTGGAGTTTCTAGTTGCGGAATCTCTAGCTGTGGATTTTCTAGTTGCGGAACTTAAGGTTGTGAGGTTTCAAGTTGTGGAGTTTCTAGTTGTGGAGTTTTTAGTTGTGAAGTTTCTAGTTGTGGAGTCTCTAGTTGTGGAGTTTCTAGCTGCGGAGTTTGTAGTTGTGGAGTTTCTAGTTGTGGAGTTTTTAGTTGTGGAGTCTCTAGTTGCGGAGTTCCTAGTTGTGGAGTTTCTAGTTATGGAGTTTCTAGTTGTAGAGTTTCTGGTTGTGGAGTTTCTAGTTGTGGAGTTTCAAGTTGTGGAGTTTCTAGTTGTGGAGTCTCAAGTTGTGGAGTTTGAAGTTGTAGAGTTTCAAGTTGGGGAGTCTCTAGTTGTGGAGTTTCTAGTTGTGGAGTATCTAGTTATGGAGTTTCCAGTTGTGGAGTTTCTAGTTGTGGACTTTCGGAGACTCTAGTTGTGGAGTTTCTAGTTGTGGAGTTTCGAGTTGTGGAGTCTCTAGTTGTGGAGTTTCTAGTTGTGGAGTTTCCAGTTGTGGAGTATCTTGTTGTGGAGTTTCCAGTTGTGGAGTTTATAGTTGTTGAGTTTCTGGTTGTGAAGTCTCTAGTTTTGCAGTTTCTAGTTGTAAAGCTTTTATTTGTGGAGTTACTCTATATGGAATTTCTTGTTGCCGAGTCTCTATTTTTGGAGTTTCTAGTTGTGGAGTTTCTAGTTGTGGAGTTTCAAGTTGCGGAGTCTCTAGTTGCGGAGTTTATAGTTGCGGAGTTTCTAGTTGTGGAGTTTCTAGTTGTGGAGTTTCTGGTTGTGGAGTTTCTAGTTGTGGAGTTTCAAGTTGTGGAGTTTCTAGTTGCGGAGTCTCAAGTTGTGGAGTTTCTAGTTGTGGAGTTTCAAGTTGTGGAGTTTTGAGTTGTGAAATTTTGAGTTGTGGAGTTTCTAGTTGTGGAGTTTCTAGTTGTGGAGTTTCTAGTTGTGGAGTTTCTAGCTGCGGAGTTTCTAGTTGCAGTCTCTAGTTTTGGAGTTTCTAGTTGCGAATTCTCTAGTTGAGGAGTCTCTAGTTTTAGAGTTTCTAGTTGCGGCGTGTCTAGTTGTGGTGTTTCTAGCTGTGGAATTTCTTGTTGCGGAGTTTTTAAATGCGGAGTTTCTAGTTGCGGAGTTCTATAGTTACAGAGTCTCTAGTTGTCGAATTTTTAGTTGTGGAGTGTCTAGTTGTGGAGTTTCAAGTTGTGGAGTTTTTAGTGGAGTTTCGAATTGTGAAGTTTTTAGTTGTGGAGTTTCTAGTTGCGGAGTTTCTAGTTTTGGAGTTTCTAGTTGTGGAGTTTCTAGTTGTAGAGTCTCCAGTTGCGGAGTTTCTAGTTGCGGAGTTTCTAGTTGGGGAGTTTCTAGTTGTGGAGTTTCTAGTTGTGGATTTTCTAGTTGTGGAGTAACTAGTTGTGGATTTTCCAGTTGTGGAGTTTCTAGTTGTGGAGTTGCGGAGTCTCTAGTTGTGGAGTTTCTAGTTGCAGAGTCTCTAGTTGTGGAGTTTCAAGTTGTGGAGTCTGTAGTTTAGGAGTTTCTAGTTGCCGAGTTTCCAGTTGTGGAGTATCTAGTACTGTAGTTTCCAGTTGTGGAGTTTCTAGTTGTATTTCTAGTTGGGGAGTCCCTAGTTGTGGAGTTTCTAGTTGCGGAATCTCAAGATGTGGAGTTTCTAGTTGTTGAGTTTTTAGTTGTGGAGTTTCTAGTTGTTGAGTTTCTAGATTGAAGACTCTTGTTGTAGATTCTCTAGTTGTGGAGTCTCTAGTTTAGGAATTTCTAGTTGAAGAGTTTTTAGTTGTGGAGTGTCTAGTTGTCGAGTTTCGGGTTGTAGAGTTGCGGAGTCTCTAGTTGTGGAGTTTCTAGTTGCAGAGTCTCTAGTTGTGCAGTTTCAAGTTGTGGAGTCTCTAGTTGTGGAGTTTCTACTTGCCGAGTTTCCAGTTGTGGAGTATCTAGTAGTGGAGTTTCCAGTTGTGGAGTTTCTAGTTGTGGAGTTTCTAGTTGCGGAGTCCCTAGTTGTGGAGTTTCTAGTTGCGGAGTCTCAAGATGTGGAGTTTCTAGTTGTTGAGTTTTTAGTTGTTGAGTTTCTAGTTGTTGAGTTTCTAGTTTGAAGTCTCTAGTTGTAGATTGTCTAGTTTTGGAGTCTCTAGTTTAGGAATTTCTAGTTGAAGAGTTTTTAGTTGTGGAGTGTCTAGTTTTGGAGTTTCCAGTTGTGGAGTTTCTAGTTGAGGAGTTTCTAGTTGCAGAGTCTCTAGTTGTGGAGTTTCAAGTTGGGGAGTCTCTAGTTGTGGAGTTTCTAGTTGCCGAGTTTCCAGTTGTGGAGTATCTAGTAGTGGAGTTTCCAGTTGTGGAATTTCCAGTTTTGGAGTTTATAGTTGCGGAGTCCCTAGTTGTGGAGTTTCCAGTTGCAGAGTCTCAAGCTGTGGAGTTTTTAGTTGTTGAGTTTTTAGTTGTGGAGTTTCTAGTTGTTGAGTTTCTAGTTTGAAGTCTCTAGTTGTAGATTCTCTAGTTGTGGAGTCTCTAGTTTAGGAATTTCTAGTTGAAGAGTTTTTAGTTGTGGAGTTTCCAGTTGTGGAGTTTCGAGTTGTGGAGTTGCGGAGTCTCTAGTTGTGGAGTTTCTAGTTGCAGAGTCTGTAGTTGTGCAGTTTCTAGTTGCGGAGTCCCTAGTTGTGGAGTTTCTAGTTGCGGAGTCTCAAGATGTGGAGTTTCTAGTTTTTGAGTTTTTAGTTGTGGAGTTTCTAAATGTTGACTTTCTAGTTTGAAGTCTCTAGTTGTAGATTCTCTAGTTGTGGAGTCTCTAGTTTAGGAATTTTTAGTTGAAGAGTTTGTAGCTTTGGAGTTTCTAGTTGTGGAGTTTTGAGTTGTGGAGTTTCTAGCTGCAGAGTTTCTAGTTGCAGAGTCTCTGGTTGTGGAGTTTCTAGTTGCGGAGTCTCTAGTTGTGGAGTTTCTAGTTGTGTAGTTTCTAGTTGTGGAGTTTCAAGTTGTGGAGTTTTTAGTTGTGGACTTTCTAGACAGAAATTTTCTCGTAGCCGAGTCTCTATTTGTGGAGCTTGTAGTTGTGGAGTTTTTAGTTGTGGAGTTTCTAGTTGTGGAGTCTCTAGTTGCAGAGTTTCTAGTTGTGGAGTTTCTAGTTGTAGAGTTTCTAGTTGTGGAGTTTCTGGTTGTGGAGTTTCTAGTTGTGGAGTTTCAAGTTGTGGAGTTTCTAGTTGTGGAGTCTCAAGTTGTGGAGTTTCCAGTTGTGGAGTTTCAAGTTGTGGAGTCTCTAGTTGTGGAGTTTCTAGTTGTGGAGTTTCTAGTTGTGGAGTTTTTAGTTGTGGACTTTCTAGACATTAATTTTCTTGTAGCCGAGTCTCTATTTGTGGAGCTTGTAGTTGTGGAGTTTGTAGTTGTGGAGTTTCTAGTTGTGGAGTCTCTAGTTGCAGAGTTTCTAGTTGTGGAGTTTCTAGTTGCGGAGTTTCTAGTTGTGGAGTTTCTGGTTGTGGAGTTTCTAGTTGTAGAGTTTCTAGTTGTGGAGTTTCGAGTTGTGGATTTTCCAGTTGTGAAGTATCTATTTGTGGAGTTTCCAATTGTGGAGTATCTAGTTGTGGAGTTTCAAGTTGTGGAGTTTCTAGTGGCGGAGTTTCTAGTTGTGGAGTTTCAAGTGGTGGAGTCTCTAGTTGCGGAGTTGCGGAGTCTCTGCTTGTGGAGTTTCTAGTTGTGGAGCTTCTAGTTATGGAGTTTCTAGTTGTGGAGTTTCTAGTCGTGGAGTATCTAGTTGTGGAGTTTCCAGTTGTGGAGTTTTTAGTTGTGGAGTTGCAGAGTCTCTTGTTAAGGAGTTTCAAGTTGTGGAGTCTCTAGTGGCGGAGTTTCTAGTTGTGGAGTTTCTAGTTGTGGAGTTGCTAGTTGTGGAATTTCTAGGTGTGAAGTTCCTGGTTGTGGAGTTTCTAGTTGCAGAGATTCTAGTTGCGGAGTCTATGGTTGTAGAGGTTCTACTTGTGGAGTTTGTAGTTATGAAGTTTCAGTTGTGGAGTTTTTAGTTGTGGAGTCTCAAGTTGTGGAGTTTAAAGTGGTGGAGTCTCAAGTTGTGGAATTTCTAGCTGTAGAGTTTTAGTTGTGGAGTTTCTAGTTGTTGAGTTTCTAGTTTTGAAGACTCTAGTTGTGGAGTCTCTAGTTATGGAGTCTCTAGTTTAGAAGTTTCTAGTTGTAGAGTTTTTAGTTGTAGATTGTCTAGTTGTGGAGTTTCAAGTTGTGGAGTTTTGAGTTGTGGAGTTTCTAGTTGTAGAGTTTTTAGTTGTGGAGTGTCTAGTCGTGGAGTTTCCAGTTGTGGAGTTTTCAGTGGTGGAGTTTCGAGTTGTGGAGTTTATTGTTGTGGAGTTTTGAGTTGTGGAGTTTCTAGTTGTGGAGTTTCTAGTTGCGGAATCTCTAGCTGTGGATTTTCTAGTTGCGGAACTTAAGGTTGTGAGGTTTCAAGTTGTGGAGTTTCTAGTTGTGGAGTTTTTAGTTGTGAAGTTTCTAGTTGTGGAGTCTCTAGTTGTGGAGTTTCTAGCTGCGGAGTTTGTAGTTGTGGAGTTTCTAGTTGTGGAGTTTTTAGTTGTGGAGTCTATAGTTGCGGAGTTCCTAGTTGTGGAGTTTCTAGTTATGGAGTTTCTAGTTGTAGAGTTTCTGGTTGTGGAGTTTCTAGTTGTGGAGTTTCAAGTTGTGGAGTTTCTAGTTGTGGAGTCTCAAGTTGTGGAGTTTGAAGTTGTAGAGTTTCAAGTTGGGGAGTCTCTAGTTGTGGAGTTTCTAGTTGTGGAGTATCTAGTTATGGAGTTTCCAGTTGTGGAGTTTCTAGTTGTGGACTTTCGGAGACTCTAGTTGTGGAGTTTCGAGTTGTGGAGTCTCTAGTTGTGGAGTTTCTAGTTGTGGAGTTTCCAGTTGTGGAGTATCTTGTTGTGGAGTTTCCAGTTGTGGAGTTTATAGTTGTTGAGTTTCTGGTTGTGAAGTCTCTAGTTTTGCAGTTTCTAGTTGTAAAGCTTTTATTTGTGGAGTTACTCTATATGGAATTTCTTGTTGCCGAGTCTCTATTTTTCGAGTTTCTAGTTGTGGAGTTTCTAGTTGTGGAGTTTCAAGTTGCGGAGTCTCTAGTTGCGGAGTTTATAGTTGCGGAGTTTCTAGTTGTGGAGTTTCTAGTTGTGGAGTTTCTGGTTGTGGAGTTTCTAGTTGTGGAGTTTCAAGTTGTGGAGTTTCTAGTTGCGGAGTCTCAAGTTGTGGAGTTTCTAGTTGTGGAGTTTCAAGTTGTGGAGTTTTGAGTTGTGAAATTTCGAGTTGTGGAGTTTCTAGTTGTGGAGTTTCTAGTTGTGGAGTTTCTAGTTGTGGAGTTTCTAGCTGCGGAGTTTCTAGTTGCAGTCTCTAGTTTTGGAGTTTCTAGTTGCGAATTCTCTAGTTGAGGAGTCTCTAGTTTTAGAGTTTCTAGTTGCGGAGTGTCTAGTTGTGGTGTTTCTAGCTGTGGAATTTCTTGTTGCGGAGTTTTTAAATGCGGAGTTTCTAGTTGCGGAGTTCTATAGTTACAGAGTCTCTAGTTGTCGAATTTTTAGTTGTGGAGTGTCTAGTTGTGGAGTTTCAAGTTGTGGAGTTTTTAGTGGAGTTTCGAATTGTGAAGTTTTTAGTTGTGGAGTTTCTAGTTGCGGAGTTTCTAGTTTTGGAGTTTCTAGTTGTGGAGTTTCTAGTTGTAGAGTCTCCAGTTGCGGAGTTTCTAGTTGCGGAGTTTCTAGTTGGGGAGTTTCTAGTTGTGGAGTTTCTAGTTGTGGATTTTCTAGTTGTGGAGTAACTAGTTGTGGATTTTCCAGTTGTGGAGTTTCTAGTTGTGGAGTTGCGGAGTCTCTAGTTGTGGAGTTTCTAGTTGCAGAGTCTCTAGTTGTGGAGTTTCAAGTTGTGGAGTCTGTAGTTTAGGAGTTTCTAGTTGCCGAGTTTCCAGTTGTGGAGTATCTAGTACTGTAGTTTCCAGTTGTGGAGTTTCTAGTTGTGGAATTTCTAGTTGGGGAGTCTCTAGTTGTGGAGTTTCTAGTTGCGGAATCTCAAGATGTGGAGTTTCTAGTTGTTGAGTTTTTAGTTGTGGAGTTTCTAGTTGTTGAGTTTCTAGATTGAAGACTCTTGTTGTAGATTCTCTAGTTGTGGAGTCTCTAGTTTAGGAATTTCTAGTTGAAGAGTTTTTAGTTGTGGAGTGTCTAGTTGTGGAGTTTCGGGTTGTAGAGTTGCGGAGTCTCTAGTTGTGGAGTTTCTAGTTGCAGAGTCTCTAGTTGTGCAGTTTCAAGTTGTGGAGTCTCTAGTTGTGGAGTTTCTACTTGCCGAGTTTCCAGTTGTGGAGTATCTAGTAGTGGAGTTTCCAGTTGTGGAGTTTCTAGTTGTGGAGTTTCTAGTTGCGGAGTCCCTAGTTGTGGAGTTTCTAGTTGCGGAGTCTCAAGATGTGGAGTTTCTAGTTGTTGAGTTTTTAGTTGTTGAGTTTCTAGTTGTTGAGTTTCTAGTTTGAAGTCTCTAGTTGTAGATTGTCTAGTTTTGGAGTCTCTAGTTTAGGAATTTCTAGTTGAAGAGTTTTTAGTTGTGGAGTGTCTAGTTTTGGAGTTTCCAGTTGTGGAGTTTCTAGTTGAGGAGTTTCTAGTTGCAGAGTCTCTAGTTGTGGAGTTTCAAGTTGGGGAGTCTCTAGTTGTGGAGTTTCTAGTTGCCGAGTTTCCAGTTGTGGAGTATCTAGTAGTGGAGTTTCCAGTTGTGGAATTTCCAGTTTTGGAGTTTATAGTTGCGGAGTCCCTAGTTGTGGAGTTTCCAGTTGCAGAGTCTCAAGCTGTGGAGTTTTTAGTTGTTGAGTTTTTAGTTGTGGAGTTTCTAGTTGTTGAGTTTCTAGTTTGAAGTCTCTAGTTGTAGATTCTCTAGTTGTGGAGTCTCTAGTTTAGGAATTTCTAGTTGAAGAGTTTTTAGTTGTGGAGTTTCCAGTTGTGGAGTTTCGAGTTGTGGAGTTGCGGAGTCTCTAGTTGTGGAGTTTCTAGTTGCAGAGTCTCTAGTTGTGCAGTTTCTAGTTGCGGAGTCCCTAGTTGTGGAGTTTCTAGTTGCGGAGTCTCAAGATGTGGAGTTTCTAGTTTTTGAGTTTTTAGTTGTGGAGTTTCTAAATGTTGACTTTCTAGTTTGAAGTCTCTAGTTGTAGATTCTCTAGTTGTGGAGTCTCTAGTTTAGGAATTTCTAGTTGAAGAGTTTGTAGCTTTGGAGTTTCTAGTTGTGGAGTTTTGAGTTGTGGAGTTTCTAGCTGCAGAGTTTCTAGTTGCAGAGTCTCTGGTTGTGGAGTTTCTAGTTGCGGAGTCTCTAGTTGTGGAGTTTCTAGTTGTGGAGTTTCTAGTTGTGGAGTTTCAAGTTGTGGAGTTTTTAGTTGTGGACTTTCTAGACAGGAATTTTCTCGTAGCCGAGTCTCTATTTGTGGAGCTTGTAGTTGTGGAGTTTTTAGTTGTGGAGTTTCTAGTTGTGGAGTCTCTAGTTGCAGAGTTTCTAGTTGTGGAGTTTCTAGTTGTAGAGTTTCTAGTTGTGGAGTTTCTGGTTGTGGAGTTTCCAGTTGTGGAGTTTCAAGTTGTGGAGTCTCTAGTTGTGGAGTTTCTAGTTGTGGAGTTTCTAGTTGTGGAGTTTTTAGTTGTGGACTTTCTAGACATTAATTTTCTTGTAGCCGAGTCTCTATTTGTGGAGCTTGTAGTTGTGGAGTTTGTAGTTGTGGAGTTTCTAGTTGTGGAGTCTCTAGTTGCAGAGTTTCTAGTTGTGGAGTTTCTAGTTGCGGAGTTTCTAGTTGTGGAGTTTCTGGTTGTGGAGTTTCTAGTTGTAGAGTTTCTAGTTGTGGAGTTTCGAGTTGTGGATTTTCCAGTTGTGAAGTATCTATTTGTGGAGTTTCCAATTGTGGAGTATCTAGTTGTGGAGTTTCAAGTTGTGGAGTTTCTAGTGGCGGAGTTTCTAGTTGTGGAGTTTCAAGTGGTGGAGTCTCTAGTTGCGGAGTTTATAGTTGCGGAGTTTCTAGTTGTGGAGTTTCTATTTGTGGAGTTTCTGGTTGTGGAGTTTCTAGTTGCAGTCTCTAGTTTTGGAGTTTCTAGTTGCGAATTCTCTAGTTGAGGAGTCTCTAGTTGTAGAGTTTCTAGTTACGGAGTGTCTAGTTGTGGTGTTTCTAGCTGTGGAATTTCTCCTTGCGGAGTTTTCAAATGCGGAGTTTCTAGTTGCGGAGTTCTATAGTTACAGAGTCTGTAGTTGTCGAATTTTTAGTTGTGGAGTGTCTAGTTGTGGAGTTTCAAGTTGTGGAGTTTCTAGTAGAGTTTCGAATTGTGAAGTTTTTAGTTGTGGAGTTTCTAGTTGTGGAGTTTCTAGTTTCGGAGTTTCTAGTTGTGGAGTTTCTAGTTGTAGAGTCTCCAGTTGCGGAGTTTCTAGTTGTAGATTCTCTAGTTGTGGAGTCTCTAGTTTAGGAATTTCTAGTTGAAGAGTTTTTAGTTGTGGAGTGTCTAGCTGTGGAGTTTCAAGTTGTGGAGTTTCCAGTTGTAGAGTTGCGGAGTCTCTAGTTGTGGAGTTTCTAGTTGCAGAGTCTCTAGTTGTGGAGTTTCAAGTTGTGGAGTCTCTAGTTGTGGAGTTTCTATGTCCGAGTTTCCAGTTGCGGAGTCTCTAGTTGTGGAGTTTCTAGCTGTGGAGTTTCTAGTTGTGGAGTTTCCAGTTGTAGAGTTTTTAGTTGTGGACTTTCTAGACAAGAAATTTCTTGTAGCCGAGTCTCTGTTTGTGGAGCTTGTAGTGTTGGAGTTTCTAGTTGTGGAGTTTCTAGTTGTGGAGTCTCTAGTGGCAGAGTTTCTAGTTGTGGAGTTTCTGGTTGTGGAGTTTCTAGTTGTGAAGTTTCAAGTTGTGGAGTCTCTTGTGGTGGAGTCTCAAGTTGTGGAGTTTAAAGTTGTTGAGTTTCAAGTTGTGGAGTCTCTAGTTGTGGAGTTTCTAGTTGTGGAGTATCTAGTTGTGGAGTTTCCAGTTGTGGAGTTTATAGTTGTGGAGTTGCGGAGTCTCTGGTTGTGGAGTTTCTAGTTGTGGAGTTTCTAGTTGTGGTGTTTCGAGTTGTGGAGTCTCTAGTTGTGGAGTTTCTAGTTGTGGAGTTTCCAGTTGTGGAGTATCTAGTTGTGGAGTTTCCAGTTGTGAAGTATCTAGTTGTGGAGTTTCTAGTTGTGGAGTCTCTAGTTGCGGAGTTTCTAGTTGTGAAGTTTCTAGTTGTAGAGTTTCTAGTTTTGAAGTTTCTAGTTGTGGAATTTCTAGTTGTAGAGTCTCCTGTTGCGGAGTTTCTAGTTGCGGAGTTTCTAGTTGTGGATTTTTCAGTTGTGGAGTTTCTAGTTGTTGAGTTGCGGAGTCTCTAGTTGTTGAGTTTCTAGTTGCAGAGTCTCTAGTTGTGGAGTTTCAAGTTGTGGAGTTTCTAGTTGTGGAGTTTCGAGTTGTGGAGTTTCTAGTTGTGGAGTTTCTAGCTGCGGAGTTTCTAGGTGCAGAGTCTCTAGTTCTGGCGTTTCTAGTTGCGAATTCTCTAGTTGAGGAGTCTCTAGTTGTAAAGTTTCTAGTTGTTGAGTTTTTAGTTGTGCAGATTCTAGTTGTTGAGTTTCTAGTTTGAAGTCTCTAGTTGTGTAGTTTCTAGTTTAGGAGTTTCTAGTTGCAGAGTTTTTAGTTTTTGAGTCTCTAGTTGTGAAGTTTCAAGTTCTGGAGTTTCGAGTTGTGGAGTTTCGAGTTGTGGAGTTTTGAGTTGTGGAGTTTCAAGTTGTGGAGTTTCTAGTTGTGGAGTTTCTAGTTGCGGAATCTCTAGTTGTGGATTTTCTAGTTGCGGAACTTAAGGCTGTGAGGCTTCAAGTTGTGGAGTTTCTAGTTGTGGAGTTTCTAGTTGTGGAGTTTCTAGTTGTGGAGTTTCTGGTTTCGGAGTTTCTAGTTGTGGAGTTTCTAGCTGCAGAGTTTCTAGTTGCAAGGTCTGTAGATGTCGAATTTCTAGTTCTAGAGTTTCTAGTTGTGGAGTCTCTAGTTGCAGAGTTTCTAGTAGTGGAGTTTCTATTTGTGGAGTTTCTGGTTGTGGAGTTTTAAGTTGTGGAGTTTCAAGTTGTGGAGACTCTAGTTGTGGAGTTTCTAGTTGTGGAGTCTCTAGTTGCGGAGTTTCTGGTTGTGTAGTTGCTAGTGTTGGAGTTTCTAGTTGTGGAGTTTCAGGTTGTGGAGTTTCTAGTTGCAGAGGTTCTAGTTGCAGAGTCTCTGGTTGTGGAGGTTCTAGTTATGGAGTTTCTAGTTGTGGAGTTTCTAGTCGTGGAGTATCTAGTTGTGGAGTTTCCAGTTGTGGAGTTTCCAGTTGTGGAGTTTTTAGTTGTGGAGTTGCGGAGTCTCTTGTTAAGGAGTTTCAAGTTGTGGAGTCTCTAGTTGCGGAGTTTCTAGTTGCGGAGTTTCTAGTTGTGGAGTTGCTAGTTGTGGAATTTCTAGGTGTGAAGTTCCTCGTTGTGGAGTTTCTAGTTGCAGAGATTCCAGTTGCGGAGTCTATGGTTGTAGAGGTTCTACTTGTGGAGTTTGTAGTTATGAAGTTTCAGTTGTGGAGTTTTTAGTTGTGGAGTCTCAAGTTGTGGAGTTTAAAGTGGCGGAGTCTCAAGTTGTGGAATTTCTAGCTGTAGAGTTTTAGTTGTGGAGTTTCTAGTTGTTGAGTTTCTAGTTTTGAAGACTCTAGTTGTGGAGTCTCTAGTTATGGAGTCTCTAGTTTAGTAGTTTCTAGTTGTAGAGTTTTTAATTGTAGATTGTCTAGTTGTGGAGTTTCAAGTTGTGGAGTTTTGAGTTGTGGAGTTTCTAGTTGTAGAGTTTTTAGTTGTGGAGTGTCTAGTCGTGGAGTTTCCAGTTGTGGAGTTTTCAGTTGTGGAGTTTCGAGTTGTGGAGTTTCAAGTTGTGGAGTTTCTAGTTTTGGAGTCTCTAGTTGCGGAGTTTCTAGTTGTGAACTTTCTAGTTGTAGAGTTTCTAGTTTTGGAGTTTCTAGTTGGGGAGTTTCTAGTTGTAGAGTCTCCTGTTGCGGAGTTTCTAGTTGCGGAGTTTCTAATTGTGGAGTCTCTAGTTGCGGAGTTTCTAGTTGTGAAGTTTCTAGTTGTGGAGTTTCTAGTTGTGGAGTTTCTAGTTGTAGAGTCCTTAGTTGTGGAGTTTCTAGTTGCGGAGTTTCTAGTTGTGGAGTTTCAAGTTGCGGAGTCCCAAGCTGTGGAGTTTCTAGTTGTTGAGTTTTTAGTTGTGGAGTTTTTAGTTGTTGAGTTTCTAGTTTGAAGTCTCTAGTTGTAGATTCTCTAGTTGTGGAGTCTCTAGTTTAGGAGTTTCTAGTGGAAGGGTTTTAGTTGTGAAGTGTCTAGTTGTGGAGTTTCCAGTTGTGGAGTTTCGAGTTGTGGAGTTTCTAGTTGCAGAGTCTCTAGTTGTGGAGTTTCAAGTTGTGGAGTCTCTAGTTGTGGAGTTTCTAGTTGCCGAGTTTCCAGTTGTGGAGTATCTAGTAGTGGAGTTTCCAGTTGTGGAATTTCTAGTTTTGGAGTTTCTAGTTGCTGAGTCCCTAGTTGTGGAGTTTCCAGTTGCAGAGTCTCAAGCTGTGGAGTTTCTAGTTGTTGAGTTTTTAGTTGTGGAGTTTCTAGTTGTTGAGTTTCTAGTTTGAAGTCATTAGTTGTAGATTCTCTAGTTGTGGAGTCTCTAGTTTAGGAATTTCTAGTTGAAGAGTTTTTAGTTGTGGAGTTTCCAGTTGTGGAGTTTCCAGTTGTGGAGTTGCGGAGTCTCTAGTTGTGGAGTTTCTAGTTGCAGAGTCTCTAGTTGTGCAGTTTCTAGTTGCGGAGTCCCTAGTTGTGGAGTTTCTAGTTGCGGAGTCTCAAGATGTGGAGTTTCTAGTTTTTGAGTTTTTAGTTGTGGAGTTTCTAAATGTTGACTTTCTAGTTTGATGTCTCTAGTTGTAGATTCTCTAGTTGTGGAGTCTCTAGTTTAGGAATTTCTAGTTGAAGAGTTTGTAGCTTTGGAGTTTCTAGTTGTGGAGTTTTGTTTGTGGAGTTTCTAGCTGCAGAGTTTCTAGTTGCAGAGTCTCTGGTTGTGGAGTTTCTAGTTGCGGAGTCTCTAGTTGTGGAGTTTCTAGTTGTGGAATTTCTAGTTGTGGAGTTTCAAGTTGTGGAGTTTTTAGTTGTGGACTTTCTAGACATGAATTTTCTCGTAGCCGAGTCTCTATTTGTGGAGCTTGTAGTTGTGGAGTTTCTAGTTGTGGAGTCTCTAGTTGCAGAGTTTCTAGTTATGGAGTTTCTAGTTGTAGAGTTTCTAGTTGTGGAGTTTCTGGTTGTGGAGTTTCTAGTTGTGGAGTTTCAAGTTGTGGAGTTTCTAGTTGTGGAGTCTCAAGTTGTGGAGTTTAAAGTTGTGGAGTTTCAAGTTGTGGAGTCTCTAGTTGTG
Source organism: Rhipicephalus microplus (assembly GCF_043290135.1). Lineage (NCBI taxonomy): Eukaryota > Metazoa > Arthropoda > Arachnida > Ixodida > Ixodidae > Rhipicephalus > Rhipicephalus microplus. The sequence goes on along the minus strand of NW_027464664.1, from coordinate 781,352 downwards.
GAGTTTCTAGTTGTGGAGTTTCTAGTTGTGGAGTTTTTAGTTGTGGACTTTCTAGACATTAATTTTCTTGTAGCCGAGTCTCTATTTGTGGAGCTTGTAGTTGTGGAGTTTGTAGTTGTGGAGTTTCTAGTTGTGGAGTCTCTAGTTGCAGAGTTTCTAGTTGTGGAGTTTCTAGTTGTGGAGTTTCTAGTTGTGGAGTTTCTGGTTGTGGAGTTTCTAGTTGTAGAGTTTCAAGTTGTGGAGTTTCTAGTTGTGGAGTCTCAAGTTGTCGAGTTTAAGGTTGTGGAGTTTCAAGTTGTGGAGTCTCTAGTTGTGGAGTTTCTAGTTGCGGAGTATCTAGTTGTGGAGTTTCCAGTTGTGTAGTTTCTAGTTGTGGAGTTGCGGAGTCTCTGGTTGTGGAGTTTCTAGTTGTGGAGTTTCTAGATGTGGAGTTTCGAGTTGTGGAGTCTCTAGTTGTCGAGTTTCTAGTTGTGGAGTTTCCAGTTGTGGAGAATCTAGTTGTGGAGTTTTCAGTTGTGAAGTATCTAGTTGTGGAGTTTCCAGTTGTGGAGTATTTAGTTGTGAACTTTAAGTTATGGAGTTTCTAGTTGCGGAGTTTTTAATAGCGGAGTTTCTAGTTGTGAAGTTTCAAGTTGCGGAGTCTCAAGTTGTGGAGTTTCCAGTTGTGGAGTTTTTAGTTGTGGAGTTTCTAGTTGTTGAGTTTCTAGTTGTGAGTGTCTAGTTTTGCAGTTTCTAGTTGTGTAGTTTCTAGATATGGAATTTCTAGTTGCCGAGTCTGTATTTGTGGAGTTTGTAGTTGCGGAGTTTCTAGTTGTGGAGTCTCTAAATGCGGAGTTTCCAGTTGTGGAGTTTCTAGTTATGGAGTTTCTGGTTGTGGATTTTCTAGTTGAGGAGTTTCAAGTTGTGGAGTTTCTAGTTGTGGAGTCTCTAGTTGCGGAGTTTCTAGTTGTGAAGTTTCTAGATGTGCAGTTTCTATTTTTGGAGTTTCTAGTTGTGGAGTTTCTAGTTGTAGAGTCTCCTGTTGCGGAGTTTCCAGTTGCGGAGTTTCTAGTTGGGGAGTTTCTAGTTGTGGAGTTTCTAGTTGTGAAGTTTCTAGTTGTGTAGTCTCAAGTTGTGGAGTTTAAACTTGTGGAGTTTCAAGTTGTGGAGTCTATAGTTGTGGAGTTCCTAGTTGTAGATTTTCTAGTTGTGGAGTATTTAGTTGTGGATTTCCAGTTGTGGTGTTTCTAGTAGTTGAGTGGCGGAGTCGCTAGTTGTTGAGTTTCTAGTTGCAGAGTCTCTAGTTGTGGAGTTTCTTGTAGTCGAGTTTCCAGTTGTGGAGTATCTAGTAGTGGAGTTTCGAGTTGTGGAGTTTCTAGTTGTGGAGTTTCTAGTTGCCGAGTCCCTAGTTGTGGAGTTTCTAAATGCGGAGTTTCTAGTTGTGGAGTTTGAAGTTGCGGAGTCTCAAGCTGTGGAGTTTCTAGTTGTTGAGTTTTTAGTTGTGGAGTTTCTAGTTGTTGAGTTTCTAGTTTGAAATCTCTAGTTGTAGATTCTCTAGTTGTGGAGTCTCTAGTTTAGGAGTTTCTTGTTGAAGAGTTTTTAGTTGTGGAGTGTCTAGTTGTGGAGTTTCCAGTTGTGGAGTTTCTAGTTGAGGAGTTTCAAGTTGTGGAGTTTCTAGTTGTGGAGTCTCTAGTTGCGGAGTTTCTAGTTGTGAACTTTCTAGTTGTGGAGTTTCTAGTTTTGGAGTTTCTAGTTGTGGAGTTTCTAGTTGTAGAGTCTCCTGTTGCGGAGTTTCTAGTTGCGGAGTTTCTAATTGTGGAGTCTCTAGTTGCGGAGTTTCTAGTTGTGAAGTTTCTAGTTGTGGAGTTTCTAGTTGTGGAGTTTCTAGTTGTAGAGTCCTTAGTTGTGGAGTTTCTAGTTGCGGAGTTTCTAGTTGTGGAGTTTCAAGTTGCGGAGTCCCAAGCTGTGGAGTTTCTAGTTGTTGAGTTTTTAGTTGTGGAGTTTTTAGTTGTTGAGTTTCTAGTTTGAAGTCTCTAGTTGTAGATTCTCTAGTTGTGGAGTCTCTAGTTTAGGAGTTTCTAGTGGAAGGGTTTTAGTTGTGAAGTGTCTAGTTGTGGAGTTTCCAGTTGTGGAGTTTCGAGTTGTGGAGTTTCTAGTTGCAGAGTCTCTAGTTGTGGAGTTTCAAGTTGTGGAGTCTCTAGTTGTGGAGTTTCTAGTTGCCGAGTTTCCAGTTGTGGAGTATCTAGTAGTGGAGTTTCCAGTTGTGGAATTTCTAGTTTTGGAGTTTCTAGTTGCGGAGTCCCTAGTTGTGGAGTTTCCAGTTGCAGAGTCTCAAGCTGTGGAGTTTCTAGTTGTTGAGTTTTTAGTTGTGGAGTTTCTAGTTGTTGAGTTTCTAGTTTGAAGTCTCTAGTTGTAGATTCTCTAGTTGTGGAGTCTCTAGTTTAGGAATTTCTAGTTGAAGAGTTTTTAGTTGTGGAGTTTCCAGTTGTGGAGTTTCGAGTTGTGGAGTTGCGGAGTCTCTAGTTGTGGAGTTTCTAGTTGCAGAGTCTCTAGTTGTGCAGTTTCTAGTTGCGGAGTCCCTAGTTGTGGAGTTTCTAGTTGCGGAGTCTCAAGATGTGGAGTTTCTAGTTTTTGAGTTTTTAGTTGTGGAGTTTCTAAATGTTGACTTTCTAGTTTGAAGTCTCTAGTTGTAGATTCTCTAGTTGTGGAGTCTCTAGTTTAGGAATTTCTAGTTGAAGAGTTTGTAGCTTTGGAGTTTCTAGTTGTGGAGTTTTGAGTTGTGGAGTTTCTAGCTGCAGAGTTTCTAGTTGCAGAGTCTCTGGTTGTGGAGTTTCTAGTTGCGGAGTCTCTAGTTGTGGAGTTTCTAGTTGTGGAATTTCTAGTTTTGGAGTTTCTAGTTGCTGAGTCCCTAGTTGTGGAGTTTCCAGTTGCAGAGTCTCAAGCTGTGGAGTTTCTAGTTGTTGAGTTTTTAGTTGTGGAGTTTCTAGTTGTTGAGTTTCTAGTTTGAAGTCTCTAGTTGTAGATTCTCTAGTTGTGGAGTCTCTAGTTTAGGAATTTCTAGTTGAAGAGTTTTTAGTTGTGGAGTTTCCAGTTGTGGAGTTTCCAGTTGTGGAGTTGCGGAGTCTCTAGTTGTGGAGTTTCTAGTTGCAGAGTCTCTAGTTGTGCAGTTTCTAGTTGCGGAGTCCCTAGTTGTGGAGTTTCTAGTTGCGGAGTCTCAAGATGTGGAGTTTCTAGTTTTTGAGTTTTTAGTTGTGGAGTTTCTAAATGTTGACTTTCTAGTTTGATGTCTCTAGTTGTAGATTCTCTAGTTGTGGAGTCTCTAGTTTAGGAATTTCTAGTTGAAGAGTTTGTAGCTTTGGAGTTTCTAGTTGTGGAGTTTTGTTTGTGGAGTTTCTAGCTGCAGAGTTTCTAGTTGCAGAGTCTCTGGTTGTGGAGTTTCTAGTTGCGGAGTCTCTAGTTGTGGAGTTTCTAGTTGTGGAATTTCTAGTTGTGGAGTTTCAAGTTGTGGAGTTTTTAGTTGTGGACTTTCTAGACATGAATTTTCTCGTAGCCGAGTCTCTATTTGTGGAGCTTGTAGTTGTGGAGTTTCTAGTTGTGGAGTCTCTAGTTGCAGAGTTTCTAGTTATGGAGTTTCTAGTTGTAGAGTTTCTAGTTGTGGAGTTTCTGGTTGTGGAGTTTCTAGTTGTGGAGTTTCAAGTTGTGGAGTTTCTAGTTGTGGAGTCTCAAGTTGTGGAGTTTAAAGTTGTGGAGTTTCAAGTTGTGGAGTCTCTAGTTGTGGAGTTTCTAGTTGTGGAGTTTCTAGTTGTGAAGTTTTTAGTTGTGGACTTTCTAGACATTAATTTTCTTGTAGCCGAGTCTCTATTTGTGGAGCTTGTAGTTGTGGAGTTTGTAGTTGTGGAGTTTCTAGTTGTGGAGTCTCTAGTTGCAGAGTTTCTAGTTGTGGAGTTTCTAGTTGTGGAGTTTCTAGTTGTGGAGTTTCTGGTTGTGGAGTTTCTAGTTGTAGAGTTTCAAGTTGTGGAGTTTCTAGTTGTGGAGTCTCAAGTTGTCGAGTTTAAGGTTGTGGAGTTTCAAGTTGTGGAGTCTCTAGTTGTGGAGTTTCTAGTTGCGGAGTATCTAGTTGTGGAGTTTCCAGTTGTGTAGTTTCTAGTTGTGGAGTTGCGGAGTCTCTGGTTGTGGAGTTTCTAGTTGTGGAGTTTCTAGATGTGGAGTTTCGAGTTGTGGAGTCTCTAGTTGTCGAGTTTCTAGTTGTGGAGTTTCCAGTTGTGGAGAATCTAGTTGTGGAGTTTTCAGTTGTGAAGTATCTAGTTGTGGAGTTTCCAGTTGTGGAGTATTTAGTTGTGAACTTTAAGTTATGGAGTTTCTAGTTGCGGAGTTTTTAATAGCGGAGTTTCTAGTTGTGAAGTTTCAAGTTGCGGAGTCTCAAGTTGTGGAGTTTCCAGTTGTGGAGTTTTTAGTTGTGGAGTTTCTAGTTGTTGAGTTTCTAGTTGTGAGTGTCTAGTTTTGCAGTTTCTAGTTGTGTAGTTTCTAGATATGGAATTTCTAGTTGCCGAGTCTGTATTTGTGGAGTTTGTAGTTGCGGAGTTTCTAGTTGTGGAGTCTCTAAATGCGGAGTTTCCAGTTGTGGAGTTTCTAGTTATGGAGTTTCTGGTTGTGGATTTTCTAGTTGAGGAGTTTCAAGTTGTGGAGTTTCTAGTTGTGGAGTCTCTAGTTGCGGAGTTTCTAGTTGTGAAGTTTCTAGATGTGCAGTTTCTATTTTTGGAGTTTCTAGTTGTGGAGTTTCTAGTTGTAGAGTCTCCTGTTGCGGAGTTTCCAGTTGCGGAGTTTCTAGTTGGGGAGTTTCTAGTTGTGGAGTTTCTAGTTGTGAAGTTTCTAGTTGTGTAGTCTCAAGTTGTGGAGTTTAAACTTGTGGAGTTTCAAGTTGTGGAGTCTATAGTTGTGGAGTTCCTAGTTGTAGATTTTCTAGTTGTGGAGTATTTAGTTGTGGATTTCCAGTTGTGGTGTTTCTAGTAGTTGAGTGGCGGAGTCGCTAGTTGTTGAGTTTCTAGTTGCAGAGTCTCTAGTTGTGGAGTTTCTTGTAGTCGAGTTTCCAGTTGTGGAGTATCTAGTAGTGGAGTTTCGAGTTGTGGAGTTTCTAGTTGTGGAGTTTCTAGTTGCCGAGTCCCTAGTTGTGGAGTTTCTAAATGCGGAGTTTCTAGTTGTGGAGTTTGAAGTTGCGGAGTCTCAAGCTGTGGAGTTTCTAGTTGTTGAGTTTTTAGTTGTGGAGTTTCTAGTTGTTGAGTTTCTAGTTTGAAATCTCTAGTTGTAGATTCTCTAGTTGTGGAGTCTCTAGTTTAGGAGTTTCTTGTTGAAGAGTTTTTAGTTGTGGAGTGTCTAGTTGTGGAGTTTCCAGTTGTGGAGTTTCTAGTTGAGGAGTTTCAAGTTGTGGAGTTTCTAGTTGTGGAGTCTCTAGTTGCGGAGTTTCTAGTTGTGAACTTTCTAGTTGTGGAGTTTCTAGTTTTGGAGTTTCTAGTTGTGGAGTTTCTAGTTGTAGAGTCTCCTGTTGCGGAGTTTCTAGTTGCGGAGTTTCTAATTGTGGAGTCTCTAGTTGCGGAGTTTCTAGTTGTGAAGTTTCTAGTTGTGGAGTTTCTAGTTGTGGAGTTTCTAGTTGTAGAGTCCTTAGTTGTGGAGTTTCTAGTTGCGGAGTTTCTAGTTGTGGAGTTTCAAGTTGCGGAGTCCCAAGCTGTGGAGTTTCTAGTTGTTGAGTTTTTAGTTGTGGAGTTTTTAGTTGTTGAGTTTCTAGTTTGAAGTCTCTAGTTGTAGATTCTCTAGTTGTGGAGTCTCTAGTTTAGGAGTTTCTAGTGGAAGGGTTTTAGTTGTGAAGTGTCTAGTTGTGGAGTTTCCAGTTGTGGAGTTTCGAGTTGTGGAGTTTCTAGTTGCAGAGTCTCTAGTTGTGGAGTTTCAAGTTGTGGAGTCTCTAGTTGTGGAGTTTCTAGTTGCCGAGTTTCCAGTTGTGGAGTATCTAGTAGTGGAGTTTCCAGTTGTGGAATTTCTAGTTTTGGAGTTTCTAGTTGCGGAGTCCCTAGTTGTGGAGTTTCCAGTTGCAGAGTCTCAAGCTGTGGAGTTTCTAGTTGTTGAGTTTTTAGTTGTGGAGTTTCTAGTTGTTGAGTTTCTAGTTTGAAGTCTCTAGTTGTAGATTCTCTAGTTGTGGAGTCTCTAGTTTAGGAATTTCTAGTTGAAGAGTTTTTAGTTGTGGAGTTTCCAGTTGTGGAGTTTCGAGTTGTGGAGTTTCGGAGTCTCTAGTTGTGGAGTTTCTAGTTGCAGAGTCTCTAGTTGTGCAGTTTCTAGTTGCGGAGTCCCTAGTTGTGGAGTTTCTAGTTGCGGAGTCTCAAGATGTGGAGTTTCTAGTTTTTGAGTTTTTAGTTGTGGAGTTTCTAAATGTTGACTTTCTAGTTTGAAGTCTCTAGTTGTAGATTCTCTAGTTGTGGAGTCTCTAGTTTAGGAATTTCTAGTTGAAGAGTTTGTAGCTTTGGAGTTTCTAGTTGTGGAGTTTTGAGTTGTGGAGTTTCTAGCTGCAGAGTTTCTAGTTGCAGAGTCTCTGGTTGTGGAGTTTCTAGTTGCGGAGTCTCTAGTTGTGGAGTTTCTAGTTGTGGAATTTCTAGTTTTGGAGTTTCTAGTTGCTGAGTCCCTAGTTGTGGAGTTTCCAGTTGCAGAGTCTCAAGCTGTGGAGTTTCTAGTTGTTGAGTTTTTAGTTGTGGAGTTTCTAGTTGTTGAGTTTCTAGTTTGAAGTCTCTAGTTGTAGATTCTCTAGTTGTGGAGTCTCTAGTTTAGGAATTTCTAGTTGAAGAGTTTTTAGTTGTGGAGTTTCCAGTTGTGGAGTTTCCAGTTGTGGAGTTGCGGAGTCTCTAGTTGTGGAGTTTCTAGTTGCAGAGTCTCTAGTTGTGCAGTTTCTAGTTGCGGAGTCCCTAGTTGTGGAGTTTCTAGTTGCGGAGTCTCAAGATGTGGAGTTTCTAGTTTTTGAGTTTTTAGTTGTGGAGTTTCTAAATGTTGACTTTCTAGTTTGATGTCTCTAGTTGTAGATTCTCTAGTTGTGGAGTCTCTAGTTTAGGAATTTCTAGTTGAAGAGTTTGTAGCTTTGGAGTTTCTAGTTGTGGAGTTTTGTTTGTGGAGTTTCTAGCTGCAGAGTTTCTAGTTGCAGAGTCTCTGGTTGTGGAGTTTCTAGTTGCGGAGTCTCTAGTTGTGGAGTTTCTAGTTGTGGAATTTCTAGTTGTGGAGTTTCAAGTTGTGGAGTTTTTAGTTGTGGACTTTCTAGACATGAATTTTCTCGTAGCCGAGTCTCTATTTGTGGAGCTTGTAGTTGTGGAGTTTCTAGTTGTGGAGTCTCTAGTTGCAGAGTTTCTAGTTATGGAGTTTCTAGTTGTAGAGTTTCTAGTTGTGGAGTTTCTGGTTGTGGAGTTTCTAGTTGTGGAGTTTCAAGTTGTGGAGTTTCTAGTTGTGGAGTCTCAAGTTGTGGAGTTTAAAGTTGTGGAGTTTCAAGTTGTGGAGTCTCTAGTTGTGGAGTTTCTAGTTGTGGAGTTTCTAGTTGTGGAGTTTTTAGTTGTGGACTTTCTAGACATTAATTTTCTTGTAGCCGAGTCTCTATTTGTGGAGCTTGTAGTTGTGGAGTTTGTAGTTGTGGAGTTTCTAGTTGTGGAGTCTCTAGTTGCAGAGTTTCTAGTTGTGGAGTTTCTAGTTGTGGAGTTTCTAGTTGTGGAGTTTCTGGTTGTGGAGTTTCTAGTTGTAGAGTTTCAAGTTGTGGAGTTTCTAGTTGTGGAGTCTCAAGTTGTCGAGTTTAAGGTTGTGGAGTTTCAAGTTGTGGAGTCTCTAGTTGTGGAGTTTCTAGTTGCGGAGTATCTAGTTGTGGAGTTTCCAGTTGTGTAGTTTCTAGTTGTGGAGTTGCGGAGTCTCTGGTTGTGGAGTTTCTAGTTGTGGAGTTTCTAGATGTGGAGTTTCGAGTTGTGGAGTCTCTAGTTGTCGAGTTTCTAGTTGTGGAGTTTCCAGTTGTGGAGAATCTAGTTGTGGAGTTTTCAGTTGTGAAGTATCTAGTTGTGGAGTTTCCAGTTGTGGAGTATTTAGTTGTGAACTTTAAGTTATGGAGTTTCTAGTTGCGGAGTTTTTAATAGCGGAGTTTCTAGTTGTGAAGTTTCAAGTTGCGGAGTCTCAAGTTGTGGAGTTTCCAGTTGTGGAGTTTTTAGTTGTGGAGTTTCTAGTTGTTGAGTTTCTAGTTGTGAGTGTCTAGTTTTGCAGTTTCTAGTTGTGTAGTTTCTAGATATGGAATTTCTAGTTGCCGAGTCTGTATTTGTGGAGTTTGTAGTTGCGGAGTTTCTAGTTGTGGAGTCTCTAAATGCGGAGTTTCCAGTTGTGGAGTTTCTAGTTATGGAGTTTCTGGTTGTGGATTTTCTAGTTGAGGAGTTTCAAGTTGTGGAGTTTCTAGTTGTGGAGTCTCTAGTTGCGGAGTTTCTAGTTGTGAAGTTTCTAGATGTGCAGTTTCTATTTTTGGAGTTTCTAGTTGTGGAGTTTCTAGTTGTAGAGTCTCCTGTTGCGGAGTTTCCAGTTGCGGAGTTTCTAGTTGGGGAGTTTCTAGTTGTGGAGTTTCTAGTTGTGAAGTTTCTAGTTGTGTAGTCTCAAGTTGTGGAGTTTAAACTTGTGGAGTTTCAAGTTGTGGAGTCTATAGTTGTGGAGTTCCTAGTTGTAGATTTTCTAGTTGTGGAGTATTTAGTTGTGGATTTCCAGTTGTGGTGTTTCTAGTAGTTGAGTGGCGGAGTCGCTAGTTGTTGAGTTTCTAGTTGCAGAGTCTCTAGTTGTGAAGTTTCTTGTAGTCGAGTTTCCAGTTGTGGAGTATCTAGTAGTGGAGTTTCGAGTTGTGGAGTTTCTAGTTGTGGAGTTTCTAGTTGCCGAGTCCCTAGTTGTGGAGTTTCTAAATGCGGAGTTTCTAGTTGTGGAGTTTGAAGTTGCGGAGTCTCAAGCTGTGGAGTTTCTAGTTGTTGAGTTTTTAGTTGTGGAGTTTCTAGTTGTTGAGTTTCTAGTTTGAAATCTCTAGTTGTAGATTCTCTAGTTGTGGAGTCTCTAGTTTAGGAGTTTCTTGTTGAAGAGTTTTTAGTTGTGGAGTGTCTAGTTGTGGAGTTTCCAGTTGTGGAGTTTCTAGTTGAGGAGTTTCAAGTTGTGGAGTTTCTAGTTGTGGAGTCTCTAGTTGCGGAGTTTCTAGTTGTGAACTTTCTAGTTGTGGAGTTTCTAGTTTTGGAGTTTCTAGTTGTGGAGTTTCTAGTTGTAGAGTCTCCTGTTGCGGAGTTTCTAGTTGCGGAGTTTCTAATTGTGGAGTCTCTAGTTGCGGAGTTTCTAGTTGTGAAGTTTCTAGTTGTGGAGTTTCTAGTTGTGGAGTTTCTAGTTGTAGAGTCCTTAGTTGTGGAGTTTCTAGTTGCGGAGTTTCTAGTTGTGGAGTTTCAAGTTGCGGAGTCCCAAGCTGTGGAGTTTCTAGTCGTTGAGTTTTTAGTTGTGGAGTTTTTAGTTGTTGAGTTTCTAGTTTGAAGTCTCTAGTTGTAGATTCTCTAGTTGTGGAGTCTCTAGTTTAGGAGTTTCTAGTGGAAGGGTTTTAGTTGTGAAGTGTCTAGTTGTGGAGTTTCCAGTTGTGGAGTTTCGAGTTGTGGAGTTTCTAGTTGCAGAGTCTCTAGTTGTGGAGTTTCAAGTTGTGGAGTCTCTAGTTGTGGAGTTTCTAGTTGCCGAGTTTCCAGTTGTGGAGTATCTAGTAGTGGAGTTTCCAGTTGTGGAATTTCTAGTTTAGGAGTTTCTAGTTGCGGAGTCCCTAGTTGTGGAGTTTCCAGTTGCAGAGTCCCAAGCTGTGGAGTTTCTAGTTGTTGAGTTTTTAGTTGTGGAGTTTCTAGTTGTTGAGTTTCTAGTTTGAAGTCTCTAGTTGTAGATTCTCTAGTTGTGGAGTCTCTAGTTTAGGAATTTCTAGTTGAAGAGTTTTTAGTTGTGGAGTTTCCAGTTGTGGTGTTTCGAGTTGTGGAGTTGCGGAGTCTCTAGTTGTGGAGTTTCTAGTTGCAGAGTCTCTAGTTGTGCAGTTTCTAGTTGCGGAGTCCCTAGTTGTGGAGTTTCTAGTTGCGGAGTCTCAAGATGTGGAGTTTCTAGTTTTTGAGTTTTTAGTTGTGGAGTTTCTAAATGTTGACTTTCTAGTTTGAAGTCTCTAGTTGTAGATTCTCTAGTTGTGGAGTCTCTAGTTTAGGAATTTCTAGTTGAAGAGTTTGTAGCTTTGGAGTTTCTAGTTGTGGAGTTTTGAGTTGTGGAGTTTCTAGCTGCAGAGTTTCTAGTTGCAGAGTCTCTGGTTGTGGAGTTTCTAGTTGCGGAGTCTCTAGTTGTGGAGTTTCTAGTTGTGAAGTTTCTAGTTGTGGAGTTTCAAGTTGTGGAGTTTTTAGTTGTGGACTTTCTAGACAGGAATTTTCTCGTAGCCGAGTCTCTATTTGTGGAGCTTGTAGTTGTAGAGTTTCTAGTTGTGGAGTTTCTAGTTGTGGAGTCTCTAGTTGCAGAGTTTCTAGTTGTGGAGTTTCTAGTTGTAGAGTTTCTAGTTGTGGAGTTTCTGGTTGTGGAGTTTCTAGTTGTGGAGTTTCAAGTTGTGGAGTTTCTAGTTGTGGAGTCTCAAGTTGTGGAGTTTAATGTTGTGGAGTTTCAAGTTGTGGAGTCTCTAGTTGTGGAGTTTCTAGTTGTGGAGTTTCTAGTTGGGGAGTTTTTAGTTGTGGACTTTCTAGACATTAATTTTCTTGTAGCCGAGTCTCTATTTGTGGAGCTTGTAGTTGTGGAGTTTGTAGTTGTGGAGTTTCTAGTTGTGGAGTCTCTAGTTGCAGTTTCTAGTTGTGGAGTTTCTAGTTGTGGAGTTTCTAGTTGTGGAGTTTCTGGTTGTGGAGTTTCTAGTTGTAGAGTTTCAAGTTGTGGAGTTTCTAGTTGTGGAGTCTCAAGTTGTGGAGTTTAAAGTTGTGGAGTTTCAAGTTGTGGAGTCTCTAGTTGTGGAGTTTCCAGTTGTGTAGTTTCTAGTTGTGGAGTTGCGGAGTCTCTGGTTGTGGAGTTTCTAGTTGTGGAGTTTCGAGTTGTGGAGTCTCTAGTTGTCGAGTTTCTAGTTGTGGAGTTTCCAGTTGTGGAGAATCTAGTTGTGGAGTTTTCAGTTGTGAAGTATCTAGTTGTGGAGTTTCCAGTTGTGGAGTATTTAGTTGTGAAGTTTAAGTTATGGAGTTTCTAGTTGCGGAGTTTTTAATAGCGGAGTTTCTAGTTGTGAAGTTTCAAGTTGCGGAGTCTCAAGTTGTGGAGTTTCCAGTTGTGGAGTTTCCAGTTGTGGAGTTTTTAGTTGTGGAGTTTCTAGTTGTTGAGTTTCTAGTTGTGAGTGTCTAGTTTTGCAGTTTCTAGTTGTGTAGTTTCTAGATATAGAATTTCTAGTTGCCGAGTCTGTATTTGTGGAGTTTGTAGTTGCGGAGTTTGTAGTTGTGGAGTTTCTAGTTGTGGAGTCTCTAAATGCGGAGTTTCCAGTTGTGGAGTTTCTAGTTATGGAGTTTCTGGTTGTGGAGTTTCTAGTTGAGGAGTTTCAAGTTGTGGAGTTTCTAGTTGTGGAGTCTCTAGTTGCGGAGTTTCTAGTTGTGAAGTTTCTAGATGTGCAGTTTCTATTTTTGGAGTTTCTAGTTGTGGAGTTTCTAGTTGTAGAGTCTCCTGTTGCGGATTTTCCAGTTGCGGAGTTTCTAGTTGTGGAGTTTCTAGTTGTGGAGTATCTAGTTATGTAGTTTCCAGTTGTGGAGTTTCTAGTTGTGGACATTCGGAGACTCTAGTTGTGGAGTTTCTAGTTGTGGAGTTTCTAGTTGTGGAGTTTCGAGTTGTGGAGTCTCTAGTTGTGGAGTTTCTAGTTGTGGAGTTTCCAGTTGTGGAGTTTCCAGTTGTGGAGTTTATAGTTGTTGAGTTTCTAGTTGTGAAGTCTCTAGTTTTGCAGTTTCTAGTTGTAAAGCTTTTATTTGTGGAGTTACTCTATATGGAATTTCTTGTTGCCGAGTCTCTATTTTTGGAGTTTCTAGTTGTGGAGTTTCTAGTTGTGGAGTTTCAAGTTGCGGAGTCTCTAGTTGCGGAGTTTATAGTTGCGGAGTTTCTAGTTGTGGAGTTTCTAGTTGTGGAGTTTCTGGTTGTGGAGTTTCTAGTTGTGGAGTTTCAAGTTGTGGAGTTTCTAGTTGCGGAGTCTCAAGTTGTGGAGTTTCTAGTTGTGGAGTTTCAAGTTGTGGAGTTTTGAGTTGTGAAATTTCGAGTTGTGGAGTTTCTAGTTGTGGAATTTCTAGTTGTGCAGTTTCTAGTTGTGGAGTTTCTAGCTGCGGAGTTTCTAGTTGCAGTCTCTAGTTTTGGAGTTTCTAGTTGCGAATTCTCTAGTTGAGGAGTCTCTAGTTTTAGAGTTTCTAGTAGCGGAGTGTCTAGTTGTGGTGTTTCTAGCTGTGGAATTTCTTGTTGCGGAGTTTTAAATGCGGAGTTTCTAGTTGCGGAGTTCTATAGTTACAGAGTCTCTAGTTGTCGAATTTTTAGTTGTGGAGTGTCTAGTTGTGGAGTTTCAAGTTGTGGAGTTTTTAGTGGAGTTTCGAATTGTGAAGTTTTTAGTTGTGGAGTTTCTAGTTGTGGAGTTTCTAGTTTTGGAGTTTCTAGTTGTGGAGTTTCTAGTTGTAGAGTCTCCAGTTGCGGAGTTTCTAGTTGCGGTGTTTCTAGTTGGGGAGTTTCTAGTTGTGGAGTTTCTAGTTGTGGATTTTCTAGTTGTGGAGTAACTAGTTGTGAATTTTCCAGTTGTGGAGTTTCTAGTTGTGGAGTTGCGGAGTCTCTAGTTGTGGAGTTTCTAGTTGCAGAGTCTCTAGTTGTAGAGTTTCAAGTTGTGGAGTCTCTAGTTTAGGAGTTTCTAGTTGCCGAGTTTCCAGTTGTGGAGTATCTAGTACTGTAGTTTCCAGTTGTGGAGTTTCTAGTTGTGGAATTTCTAGTTGCGGAGTCCCTAGTTGTGGAGTTTCTAGTTGCGGAATCTCAAGATGTGGAGTTTCTAGTTGTTGAGTTTTTAGTTGTGGAGATTCTAGTTGTTGAGTTTCTAGCTTGAAGACTCTTGTTGTAGATTCTCTAGTAGTGGAGTCTCTAGTTTAGGAATTTCTAGTTGAAGAGTTTTTAGTTGTGGAGTGTCTAGTTGTGGAGTTTCGGGTTGTAGAGTTGCGGAGTCTCTAGTTGTGGAGTTTCTAGTTGCAGAGTCTCTAGTTGTGCAGTTTCAAGTTGTGGAGTCTCTAGTTGTGGAGTTTCTAGTTGCCGAGTTTCCAGTTGTGGAGTATCTAGTAGTGGAGTTTCTAGTTGCAGAGTCTCTATTTGTGCAGTTTCTAGTTGCGGAGTCCCTAGTTGTGGAGTTTCTAGTTGCGGAGTCTCAAGATGTGGAGTTTCTAGTTTTTGAGTTTTAAGTTGTGGAGTTTCTAAATGTTGACTTTCTAGTTTGATGTCTCTAGTTGTAGATTCTCTAGTTGTGGAGTCTCTAGTTTAGGAATTTCTAGTTGAAGAGTTTGTAGCTTTGGAGTTTCTAGTTGTGGAGTTTTGAGTTGTGGAGTTTCTAGCTGCAGAGTTTCTAGTTGCAGAGTCTCTGGTTGTGGAGTTTCTAGTTGCGGAGTCTCTAGTTGTGGAGTTTCTAGTTGTGGAGTTTCTAGTTGTGGAGTTTCAAGTTGTGGAGTTTTTAGTTGTGGACTTTCTAGACATGAATTTTCTCGTAGCCGAGTCTCTATTTGTGGAGCTTGTAGTTGTGGAGTTTCTAGTTGTGGAGTTTCTAGTTGTGGAGTCTCTAGTTGCAGAGTTTCTAGTTGTGGAGTTTCTAGTTGTAGAGTTTCTAGTTGTGGAGTTTCTGGTTGTGGAGTTTCTAGTTGTGGAGTTTCAAGTTGTGGAGTTTCTAGTTGTGGAGTCTCAAGTTGTGGAGTTTAAAGTTGTGGAGTTTCAAGTTGTGGAGTCTCTAGTTGTGGAGTTTCTAGTTGTGGAGTTTCTAGTTGTGGAGTTTTCAGTTGTGGACTTTCTAGACATTAATTTTCTTGTAGCCGAGTCTCTATTTGTGGAGCTTGTAGTTGTGGAGTTTGTAGTTGTGGAGTTTCTAGTTGTGGAGTCTCTAGTTGCAGAGTCTCTAGTTGTGGAGTTTCTAATTGTGGAGTTTCTAGTTGTGGAGTTTCTGGTTGTGGAGTTTCTAGTTGTAGAGTTTCTAGTTGTAGAGTTTCAAGTTGTGGAGTTTCTAGTTGTGGAGTCTCAAGTTGTCGAGTTTAAGGTTGTGGAGTTTCAAGTTGTGGAGTCTCTAGTTGTGGAGTTTCTAGTTGCGGAGTATCTAGTTGTGGAGTTTCCAGTTGTGTAGTTTCTAGTTGTGAAGTTGCGGAGTCTCTGGTTGTGGAGTTTCTAGTTGTGGAGTTTCTAGTTGTGGAGTTTCGAGTTGTGGAGTCTCTAGTTGTCGAGTTTCTAGTTGTGGAGTTTCCAGTTGTGGAGAATCTAGTTGTGGAGTTTTCAGTTGTGAAGTATCTAGTTGTGGAGTTTCCAGTTGTGGAGTATTTAGTTGTGAACTTTAAGTTATGGAGTTTCTAGTTGCGGAGTTTTTAATAGCGGAGTTTCTAGTTGTTGAGTTTCTAGTTGTGAGTGTCTAGTTTTGCAGTTTCTAGTTGTGTACTTTCTAGATATGGAATTTCTAGTTGCCGAGTCTGTATTTGTGGAGTTTGTAGTTGCGGAGTTTCTAGTTGTGGAGTTTCTAGTTGTGGAGTCTCTAAATGCGGAGTTTCCAGTTGTGGAGTTTCTAGTTATGGAGTTTCTGGTTGTGGAGTTTCTAGTTGAGGAGTTTCAAGTTGTGGAGTTTCTAGTTGTGGAGTCTCTAGTTGCGGAGTTTCTAGTTGTGAAGTTTCTAGATGTGCAGTTTCTATTTTTGGAGTTTCTAGTTGTGGAGTTTCTAGTTGTAGAGTCTCCTGTTGCGGAGTTTCCAGTTGCGGAGTTTCTAGTTGGGGAGTTTCTAGTTGTGGAGTTTCTAGTTGTGAAGTTTCTAGTTGTGTAGTCTCAAGTTGTGGAGTTTAAACTTGTGGAGTTTCAAGTTGTGGAGTCTATAGTTGTGGAGTTCCTAGTTGTAGATTTTCTAGTTGTGGAGTATTTAGTTGTGGATTTGCAGTTGTGGAGTTTCTAGTAGTTGAGTGGCGGAGTCGCTAGTTGTTGAGTTTCTAGTTGCAGAGTCTCTAGTTGTGGAGTTTCTTGTAGTCGAGTTTGCAGTTGTGGAGTATCTAGTAGTGGAGTTTCGAGTTGTGGAGTTTCTAGTTGTGGAGTTTCTAGTTGCCGAGTCCCTAGTTGTGGAGTTTCTAAATGCGGAGTTTCTAGTTGTGGAGTTTGAAGTTGCGGAGTCTCAAGCTGTGGAGTTTCTAGTTGTTGAGTTTTTAGTTGTGGAGTTTCTAGTTGTTGAGTTTCTAGTTTGAAATCTCTAGTTGTAGATTCTCTAGTTGTGGAGTCTCTAGTTTAGGAGTTTCTTGTTGAAGAGTTTTTAGCTGTGGAGTGTCTAGTTGTGGAGTTTCCAGTTGTGGAGTTTCTAGTTGAGGAGTTTCAAGTTGTGGAGTTTCTAGTTGTGGAGTCTCTAGTTGCGGAGTTTCTAGTTGTGAACTTTCTAGTTGTGGAGTTTCTAGTTTTGGAGTTTCTAGTTGTGGAGTTTCTAGTTGTAGAGTCTCCTGTTGCGGAGTTTCTAGTTGCGGAGTTTCTAATTGTGGAGTCTCTAGTTGCGGAGTTTCTAGTTGTGAAGTTTCTAGTTGTGGAGTTTCTAGTTGTGGAGTTTCTAGTTGTAGAGTCCTTAGTTGTGGAGTTTCTAGTTGCGGAGTTTCTAGTGTTGGAGTTTCAAGTTGCGGAGTCCCAAGCTGTGGAGTTTCTAGTTGTTGAGTTTTTAGTTGTGGAGTTTTTAGTTGTTGAGTTTCTAGTTTGAAGTCTCTAGTTGTAGATTCTCTAGTTGTGGAGTCTCTAGTTTAGGAGTTTCTAGTGGAAGGGTTTTAGTTGTGAAGTGTCTAGTTGTGGAGTTTCCAGTTGTGGAGTTTCCAGTTGTGGAGTTTCTAGTTGCAGAGTCTCTAGTTGTGGAGTTTCAAGTTGTGGAGTCTCTAGTTGTGGAGTTTCTAGTTGCCGAGTTTCCAGTTGTGGAGTATCTAGTAGTGGAGTTTTCAGTTGTGGAATTTCTAGTTTTGGAGTTTCTAGTTGCGGAGTCCCTAGTTGTGGAGTTTCCAGTTGCAGAGTCTCAAGCTGTGGAGTTTCTAGTTGTTGAGTTTTTAGTTGTGGAGTTTCTAGTTGTTGAGTTTCTAGTTTGAAGTCTCTAGTTGTAGATTCTCTAGTTGTGGAGTCTCTAGTTTAGGAATTTCTAGTTGAAGAGTTTTTAGTTGTGGAGTTTCCAGTTGTGGAGTTTCGAGTTGTGGAGTTGCGGAGTCTCTAGTTGTGGAGTTTCTAGTTGCAGAGTCTCTAGTTGTGCAGTTTCTAGTTGCGGAGTCCCTAGTTGTGGAGTTTCTAGTTGCGGAGTCTCAAGATGTGGAGTTTCTAGTTTTTGAGTTTTTAGTTGTGGAGTTTCTAAATGTTGACTTTCTAGTTTGAAGTCTCTAGTTGTAGATTCTCTAGTTGTGGAGTCTCTAGTTTAGGAATTTCTAGTTGAAGAGTTTGTAGCTTTGGAGTTTCTAGTTGTGGAGTTTTGAGTTGTGGAGTTTCTAGCTGCAGAGTTTCTAGTTGCAGAGTCTCTGGTTGTGGAGTTTCTAGTAGCGGAGTCTCTAGTTGTGGAGTCTAGTTGTGGAGTTTCTAGTTGTGGAGTTTCAAGTTGTGGAGTTTTTAGTTGTGGACTTTCTAGACAGGAATTTTCTCGTAGCCGAGTCTCTATTTGTGGAGCTTGTAGTTGTGGAGTTTCTAGTTGTGGAGTTTCTAGTTGTGGAGTCTCTAGTTGCAGAGTTTCTAGTTGTGGAGTTTCTAGTTGTAGAGTTTCTAGTTGTGGAGTTTCTGGTTGTGGAGTTTCTAGTTGTGGAGTTTCAAGTTGTGGAGTTTCTAGTTGTGGAGTCTCAAGTTGTGGAGTTTAAAGTTGTGGAGTTTCAAGTTGTGGAGTCTCTAGTTGTGGAGTTTCTAGTTGTGGAGTTTCTAGTTGTGGAGTTTTTAGTTGTGGACTTTCTAGACATTAATTTTCTTGTAGCCGAGTCTCTATTTGTGGAGCTTGTAGTTGTGGAGTTTGTAGTTGTGGAGTTTCTAGTTGTGGAGTCTCTAGTTGCAGTTTCTAGTTGTGGAGTTTCTAGTTGTGGAGTTTCTAGTTGTGGAGTTTCTGGTTGTGGAGTTTCTAGTTGTAGAGTTTCAAGTTGTGGAGTTTCTAGTTGTGGAGTCTCAAGTTGTGGAGTTTAAAGTTGTGGAGTTTCAAGTTGTGGAGTCTCTAGTTGTGGAGTTTCTAGTTGCGGAGTATCTAGTTGTGGAGTTTCCAGTTGTGTAGTTTCTAGTTGTGGAGTTGCGGAGTCTCTGGTTGTGGAGTTTCTAGTTGTGGAGTTTCTAGTAGTGGAGTTTCGAGTTGTGGAGTCTCTAGTTGTCGAGTTTCTAGTTGTGGAGTTTCCAGTTGTGGAGAATCTAGTTGTGGAGTTTTCATTTGTGAAGTATCTAGTTCTGGAGTTTCCAGTTGTGGAGTATTTAGTTGTGAACTTTAAGTTATGGAGTTTCTAGTTGCGGAGTTTTTAATAGCGGAGTTTCTAGTTGTGAAGTTTCAAGTTGCGGAGTCTCAAGTTGTGGAGTTTCCAGTTGTGGAGTTTCCAGTTGTGGAGTTTTTAGTTGAGGAGTTTCTAGTTGTTGAGTTTCTAGTTGTGAGTGTCTAGTTTTGCAGTTTCTAGTTGTGTAGTTTCTAGATATGGAATTTCTAGTTGCCGAGTCTGTATTTGTGGAGTTTGTAGTTGCGGAGTTTCTAGTTGTGGAGTTTCTAGTTGTGGAGTCTCTAAATGCGGAGTTTCCAGTTGTGGAGTTTCTAGTTATGGAGTTTCTGGTTGTGGAGTTTCTAGTTGAGGAGTTTCAAGTTGTGAAGTTTCTAGTTGTGGAGTCTCTAGTTGCGGAGTTTCTAGTTGTGAAGTTTCTAGATGTGCAGTTTCTATTTTTGGAGTTTCTAGTTGTGGAGTTTCTAGTTGTAGAGTCTCCTGTTGCGGAGTTTCCAGTTGCGGAGTTTCTAGTTGTGGAGTTTCTAGTTGTGGAGTATCTAGTTATGGAGTTTCCAGTTGTGGAGTTTCTAGTTGTGGACTTTCGGAGACTCTAGTTGTGGAGTTTCTAGTTGTGGAGTTTCTAGTTGTGGAGTTTCTAGTTGTGGAGTCTCTAGTTGTGGAGTTTCTAGTTGTGGAGTTTCCAGTTGTGGAGTATCTTGTTGTGGAGTTTCCAGTTGTGGAGTTTATAGTTGTTGAGTTTCTAGTTGTGAAGTCTCTAGTTTTGCAGTTTCTAGTTGTAAAGCTTTTATTTGTGGAGTTACTCTATATGGAATTTCTTGTTGCCGAGTCTCTATTTTTGGAGTTTCTAGTTGTGGAGTTTCTAGTTGTGGAGTTTCAAGTTGCGGAGTCTCTAGTTGCGCAGTTTATAGTTGCGGAGTTTCTAGTTGTGGAGTTTCTAGTTGTGGAGTTTCTGGTTGTGGAGTTTCTAGTTGTGGAGTTTCAAGTTGTGGAGTTTCTAGTTGCGGAGTCTCAAGTTGTGGAGTTTTGAGTTGTGAAATTTCGAGTTGTGGAGTTTCTAGTTGTGGAGTTTCTAGTTGTGGAGTTTCTAGTTGTGGAGTTTCTAGCTGCGGAGTTTCTAGTTGCAGTCTCTAGTTTTGGAGTTTCTAGTTGCGAATTCTCTAGTTGAGGAGTCTCTAGTTTTAGAGTTTCTAGTTGCGGAGTGTCTAGTTGTGGTGTTTCTAGCTGTGGAATTTCTTGTTGCGGAGTTTTTAAATGCGGAGTTTCTAGTTGCGGAGTTCTATAGTTACAGAGTCTCTAGTTGTCGAATTTTTAGTTGTGGAGTGTCTAGTTGTGGAGTTTCAAGTTGTGGAGTTTTTAGTGGAGTTTCGAATTGTGAAGTTTTTAGTTGTGGAGTTTCTAGTTGTGGAGTTTCTAGTTTTGGAGTTTCTAGTTGTGGAGTTTCTAGTTGTAGAGTCTCCAGTTGCGGAGTTTCTAGTTGCGGAGTTTCTAGTTGGGGAGTTTCTAGTTGTGGAGTTTCTAGTTGTGGATTTTCTAGTTGTGGAGTAACTAGTTGTGAATTTTCCAGTTGTGGAGTTTCTAGTTGTGGAGTTGCGGAGTCTCTAGTTGTGGAGTTTCTAGTTGCAGAGTCTCTAGTTGTGGAGTTTCAAGTTGTGGAGTCTCTAGTTTAGGAGTTTCTAGTTGCCGAGTTTCCAGTTGTGGAGTATCTAGTACTGTAGTTTCCAGTTGTGGAGTTTCTAGTTGTGGAATTTCTAGTTGCGGAGTCCCTAGTTGTGGAGTTTCTAGTTGCGGAATCTCAAGATGTGGAGTTTCTAGTTGTTGAGTTTTTAGTTGTGGAGTTTCTAGTTGTTGAGTTTCTAGATTGAAGACTCTTGTTGTAGATTCTCTAGTAGTGGAGTCTCTAGTTTAGGAATTTCTAGTTGAAGAGTTTTTAGTTGTGGAGTGTCTAGTTGTGGAGTTTCGGGTTGTAGAGTTGCGGAGTCTCTAGTTGTGGAGTTTCTAGTTGCAGAGTCTCTAGTTGTGCAGTTTCAAGTTGTGGAGTCTCTAGTTGTGGAGTTTCGAGTTGCCGAGTTTCCAGTTGTGGAGTATCTAGTAGTGGAGTTTCCAGTTGTGGAGTTTCTAGTTGTGGAGTTTCTGGTTGCGGAGTCCCTAGTTGTGGAGTTTCTAGTTGCGGAGTCTCAAGATGTGGAGTTTCTAGTTGTTGAGTTTTTAGTTGTGGAGTTTCTAGTTGTTGAGTTTCTAGTTTGAAGTCTCTAGTTGTAGATTCTCTAGTTTTGGAGTCTCTAGTTTAGGAATTTCTGGTTGTGGAGTTTCTAGTTGCGGAGTCTCTAGTTGTGGAGTTTCTAGTTGTGGAGTTTCTAGTTGTGGAGTTTCAAGTTGTGGAGTTTTTAGTTGTGGACTTTCTAGACATGAATTTTCTCGTAGCCGAGTCTCTATTTGTGGAGCTTGTAGTTGTGGAGTTTCTAGTTGTGGAGTTTCTAGTTGTGGAGTCTCTAGTTGCAGAGTTTCTAGTTGTGGAGTTTCTAGTTGTAGAGTTTCTAGTTGTGGAGTTTCTGGTTGTGGAGTTTCTAGTTGTGGAGTTTCAAGTTGTGGAGTTTCTAGTTGTGGAGTCTCAAGTTGTGGAGTTTAAAGTTGTGGAGTTTCAAGTTGTGGAGTCTCTAGTTGTGGAGTTTCTAGTTGTGGAGTTTCTAGTTGTGGAGTTTTTAGTTGTGGACTTTCTAGACATTAATTTTCTTGTAGCCGAGTCTCTATTTGTGGAGCTTGTAGTTGTGGAGTTTGTAGTTGTGGAGTTTCTAGTTGTGGAGTCTCTAGTTGCAGAGTTTCTAGTTGTGGAGTTTCTAGTTGTGGAGTTTCTAGTTGTGGAGCTTCTGGTTGTGGAGTTTCTAGTTGTAGAGTTTCAAGTTGTGGAGTTTCTAGTTGTGGAGTCTCAAGTTGTCGAGTTTAAGGTTGTGGAGTTTCAAGTTGTGGAGTCTCTAGTTGTGGAGTTTCTAGTTGCGGAGTATCTAGTTGTGGAGTTTCCAGTTGTGTAGTTTCTAGTTGTGGAGTTGCGGAGTCTCTGGTTGTGGAGTTTCTAGTTGTGGAGTTTCTAGTTGTGGAGTTTCGAGTTGTGGAGTCTCTAGTTGTAGAGTTTCTAGTTGTATTTCCAGTTGTGGAGAATCTAGTTGTGGAGTTTTCAGTTGTGAAGTATCTAGTTGTGGAGTTTCCAGTTGTGGAGTATTTAGTTGTGAACTTTAAGTTATGGAGTTTCTAGTTGCGGAGTTTTTAAAAGCGGAGTTTCTAGTTGTGAAGTTTCAAGTTGCGGAGTCTCAAGTTGTGGAGTTTCCAGTTGTGGAGTTTCCAGTTGTGGAGTTTTTAGTTGAGGAGTTTCTAGTTGTTGAGTTTCTAGTTGTGAGTGTCTAGTTTTGCAGTTTCTAGTTGTGTAGTTTCTAGATATGGAATTTCTAGTTGCCGAGTCTGTATTTGTGGAGTTTGTAGTTGCGGAGTTTCTAGTTGTGGAGTTTCTAGTTGTGGAGTCTCTAAATGCGGAGTTTCCAGTTGTGGAGTTTCTAGTTATGGAGTTTCTGGTTGTGGAGTTTCTAGTTGAGGAGTTTCAAGATGTGAAGTTTCTAGTTGTGGAGTCTCTAGTTGCGGAGTTTCTAGTTGTGAAGTTTCTAGATGTGCAGTTTCTATTTTTGGAGTTTCTAGTTGTGGAGTTTCTAGTTGTAGAGTCTCCTGTTGCGGAGTTTCCAGTTGCGGAGTTTCTAGTTGTGGAGTTTCTAGTTGTGGAGTATCTAGTTATGGAGTTTCCAGTTGTGGAGTTTCTAGTTGTGGACTTTCGGAGACTCTAGTTGTGGAGTTTCTAGTTGTGGAGTTTCTAGTTGTGGAGTTTCTAGTTGTGGAGTCTCTAGTTGTGGAGTTTCTAGTTGTGGAGTTTCCAGTTGTGGAGTATCTTGTTGTGGAGTTTCCAGTTGTGGAGTTTATAGTTGTTGAGTTTCTAGTTGTGAAGTCTCTAGTTTTGCAGTTTCTAGTTGTAAAGCTTTTATTTGTGGAGTTACTCTATATGGAATTTCTTGTTGCCGAGTCTCTATTTTTGGAGTTTCTAGTTGTGGAGTTTCTAGTTGTGGAGTTTCAAGTTGCGGAGTCTCTAGTTGCGGAGTTTATAGTTGCGGAGTTTCTAGTTGTGGAGTTTCTAGTTGTGGAGTTTCTGGTTGTGGAGTTTCTAGTTGTGGAGTTTCAAGTTGTGGATTTCCAGTTGTGGAGTTTCTAGTAGTTGAGTGGCGGAGTCGCTAGTTGTTGAGTTTCTAGTTGCAGAGTCTCTAGTTGTGGAGTTTCTTGTAGTCGAGTTTCCAGTTGTGGAGTATCTAGTAGTGGAGTTTCGAGTTGTGGAGTTTCTAGTTGTGGAGTTTCTAGTTGCCGAGTCCCTAGTTGTGGAGTTTCTAAATGCGGAGTTTCTAGTTGTGGAGTTTGAAGTTGCGGAGTCTCAAGCTGTGGAGTTTCTAGTTGTTGAGTTTTTAGTTGTGGAGTTTCTAGTTGTTGAGTTTCTAGTTTGAAATCTCTAGTTGTAGATTCTCTAGTTGTGGAGTCTCTAGTTTAGGAGTTTCTTGTTGAAGAGTTTTTAGTTGTGGAGTGTCTAGTTGTGGAGTTTCCAGTTGTGGAGTTTCTAGTTGAGGAGTTTCAAGTTGTGGAGTTTCTAGTTGTGGAGTCTCTAGTTGCGGAGTTTCTAGTTGTGAACTTTCTAGTTGTGGAGTTTCTAGTTTTGGAGTTTCTAGTTGTGGAGTTTCTAGTTGTAGAGTCTCCTGTTGCGGAGTTTCTAGTTGCGGAGTTTCTAATTGTGGAGTCTCTAGTTGCGGAGTTTCTAGTTGTGAAGTTTCTAGTTGTGGAGTTTCTAGTTGTGGAGTTTCTAGTTGTTGAGTCCTTAGTTGTGGAGTTTCTAGTTGCGGAGTTTCTAGTTGTGGAGTTTCAAGTTGCGGAGTCCCAATCTGTGGAGTTTCTAGTTGTTGAGTTTTTAGTTGTGGAGTTTTTAGTTGTTGAGTTTCTAGTTTGAAGTCTGTAGTTGTAGATTCTCTAGTTGTGGAGTCTCTAGTTTAGGAGTTTCTAGTGGAAAGGTTTTAGTTGTGAAGTGTCTAGCTGTGGAGTTTCCAGTTGTGCAGTTTCGAGTTGTGGAGTTTCTAGTTGCAGAGTCCCTAGTTGTGGAGTTTCCAGTTGCAGAGTCTCAAGCTGTGGAGTTTCTAGTTGTTGAGTTTTTAGTTGTGGAGTTTCTAGTTGTTGAGTTTCTAGTTTGAAGTGTCTAGTTGTAGATTCTCTAGTTGTGGAGTCTCTAGTTTAGGAATTTCTAGTTGAAGAGTTTTTAGTTGTGGAGTTTCCAGTTGTGGAGTTTCGAGTTGTGGAGTTGCGGAGTCTCTAGTTGTGGAGTTTCTAGTTGCAGAGTCTCTAGTTGTGCAGTTTCTAGTTGCGGAGTCCCTAGTTGTGGAGTTTCTAGTTGCGGAGTCTCAAGATGTGGAGTTTCTAGTTTTTGAGTTTTTAGTTGTGGAGTTTCTAAATGTTGACTTTCTAGTTTGAAGTCTGTAGTTGTAGATTCTCTAGTTGTGGAGTCTCTAGTTTAGGAATTTCTAGTTGAAGAGTTTGTAGCTTTGGAGTTTCTAGTTGTGGAGTTTTGAGTTGTGGAGTTTCTAGCTGCAGAGTTTCTAGTTGCAGAGTCTCTGGTTGTGGAGTTTCTAGTTGCGGAGTCTCTAGTTGTGGAGTTTCTAGTTGTGGAGTTTCTAGTTGTGGAGTTTCAAGTTGTGGAGTTTTTAGTTGTGGACTTTCTAGACAGGAATTTTCTCGTAGCCGAGTCTCTATTTGTGGAGCTTGTAGTTGTGGAGTTTCTAGTTGTGGAGTTTCTAGTTGTGGAGTCTCTAGTTGCAGAGTTTCTAGTTGAGGAGTTTCAAGTTGTGGAGTTTCTAGTTGTGGAGTCTCTAGTTGCGGAGTTTCTAGTTGTGAAGTTTCTAGATGTGCAGTTTCTATTTTTGGAGTTTCTAGTTGTGCAGTTTCTAGTTGTAGAGTCTCCTGTTGCGGAGTTTCCAGTTGCGGAGTTTCTAGTTGGGGAGTTTCTAGTTGTGGAGTTTCTAGTTGGGAAGTTTCTAGTTGTGTAGTCTCAAGTTGTGGAGTTTAAACTTGTGGAGTTTCAAGTTGTGGAGTCTATAGTTGTGGAGTTCCTAGTTGTAGATTTTCTAGTTGTGGAGTATTTAGTTGTGGATTTCCAGTTGTGGAGTTTCTAGTAGTTGAGTGGCGGAGTCGCTAGTTGTTGAGTTTCTAGTTGCAGAGTCTCTAGTTGTGGAGTTTCTTGTAGTCAAGTTTCCAGTTGTGGAGTATCTAGTAGTGGAGTTTCGAGTTGTGGAGTTTCTAGTTGTGGAGTTTCTAGTTGCCGAGTCCCTAGTTGTGGAGTTTCTAAATGCGGAGTTTCTAGTTGTGGAGTTTGAAGTATCGGAGTCTCAAGCTGTGGAGTTTCTAGTTGTTGAGTTTTTAGTTGTGGAGTTTCTAGTTGTTGAGTTTCTAGTTTGAAATCTCTAGTTGTAGATTCTCTAGTTGTGGAGTCTCTAGTTTAGGAGTTTCTTGTTGAAGAGTTTTTAGTTGTGGAGTGTCTAGTTGTGGAGTTTCCAGTTGTGGAGTTTCTAGTTGAGGAGTTTCAAGTTGTGGAGTTTCTAGTTGTGGAGTCTCTAGTTGCGGAGTTTCTAGTTGTGAACTTTCTAGTTGTGGAGTTTCTAGTTTTGGAGTTTCTAGTTGTGGAGTTTCTAGTTGTAGAGTCTCCTGTTGCGGAGTTTCTAGTTGCGGAGTTTCTAATTGTGGAGTCTCTAGTTGCGGAGTTTCTAGTTGTGAAGTTTCTAGTTGTGGAGTTTCTAGTTGTGGAGTTTCTAGTTGTTGAGTCCTTAGTTGTGGAGTTTCTAGTTGCGGAGTTTCTAGTTGTGGAGTTTCAAGTTGCGGAGTCCCAATCTGTGGAGTTTCTAGTTGTTGAGTTTTTAGTTGTGGAGTTTTTAGTTGTTGAGTTTCTAGTTTGAAGTCTGTAGTTGTAGATTCTCTAGTTGTGGAGTCTCTAGTTTAGGAGTTTCTAGTGGAATGGTTTTAGTTGTGAAGTGTCTAGCTGTGGAGTTTCCAGTTGTGCAGTTTCGAGTTGTGGAGTTTCTAGTTGCAGAGTCCCTAGTTGTGGAGTTTCCAGTTGCAGAGTCTCAAGCTGTGGAGTTTCTAGTTGTTGAGTTTTTAGTTGTGGAGTTTCTAGTTGTTGAGTTTCTAGTTTGAAGTCTCTAGTTGTAGATTCTCTAGTTGTGGAGTCTCTAGTTTAGGAATTTCTAGTTGAAGAGTTTTTAGTTGTGGAGTTTCCAGTTGTGGAGTTTCGAGTTGTGGAGTTGCGGAGTCTCTAGTTGTGGAGTTTCTAGTTGCAGAGTCTCTAGTTGTGCAGTTTCTAGTTGCGGAGTCCCTAGTTGTGGAGTTTCTAGTTGCGGAGTCTCAAGATGTGGAGTTTCTAGTTTTTGAGTTTTTAGTTGTGGAGTTTCTAAATGTTGACTTTCTAGTTTGAAGTCTCTAGTTGTAGATTCTCTAGTTGTGGAGTCTCTAGTTTAGGAATTTCTAGTTGAAGAGTTTGTAGCTTTGGAGTTTCTAGTTGTGGAGTTTCGAGTTGTGGAGTTTCTAGCTGCAGAGTTTCTAGTTGCAGAGTCTCTGGTTGTGGAGTTTCTAGTTGCGGAGTCTCTAGTTGTGGAGTTTCTAGTTGTGGAGTTTCTAGTTGTGGAGTTTCAAGTTGTGGAGTTTTTAGTTGTGGACTTTCTAGACAGGAATTTTCTCGTAGCCGAGTCTCTATTTGTGGAGCTTGTAGTTGTGGAGTTTCTAGTTGTGGAGTTTCTAGTTGTGGAGTCTCTAGTTGCAGAGTTTCTAGTTGTGGAGTTTCTAGTTGTAGAGTTTCTAGTTGTGGAGTTTCTGGTTGTGGAGTTTCTAGTTGTGGAGTTTCAAGTTGTGGAGTTTCTAGTTGTGGAGTCTCAAGTTGTGGAGTTTAAAGTTGTGGAGTTTCAAGTTGTGGAGTCTCTAGTTGTGGAGTTTCTAGTTGTGGAGTTTCTAGTTGTGGAGTTTTTAGTTGTGGACTTTCTAGACATTAATTTTCTTGTAGCCGAGTCTCTATTTGTGGAGCTTGTAGTTGTGGAGTTTGTAGTTGTGGAGTTTCTAGTTGTGGAGTCTCTAGTTGCAGTTTCTAGTTGTGGAGTTTCTAGTTGTGGAGTTTCTAGTTGTGGAGTTTCTGGTTGTGGAGTTTCTAGTTGTAGAGTTTCAAGTTGGGGAGTCTCTAGTTGTGGAGTTTCTAGTTGCGGAGTCTCTAGTTGTAGAGTTTCTAGTTGTGGAGTTTCTAGTTGTGGAGTTTTTAGTTCTGGAGTTTTTAGTTGTGGAGTTTCTAGATATGAAATTTCTAGTTGCCGAGTCTCTATTGGTGGAGTTTGTAGTTGTGGAGTTTCTAGTTGTGGAGTTTTTATTTGTGGAGTCTCTAGTTGTGGAGTTTCTAGTTGTCGAGTTTCTAGTTGTGGAGTATCTAGTAGTGAAGTTTCCAGTTGTGGAGTTTCTAGTTGCGGTGTTTCCAGTTGTGGAGTTTCAAGTTGCGGAGTCTCAAGCTGTGGAGTTTCTAGTTGTGGAGTTTGAGTTGTGCAGTTTCTAGTTTTCGAGTTTCTAGTTTGAAGTCTCTAGTTGTGGAGTTTCTAGTTTAGGAGTTTCTAGTTGTAGAGTTTTTAGTTTTTGAGTGTCTAGTTGTGAAGTTTCAAGTTCTGGAGTTTCGAGTTGTGGAGTTTCTAGTTGTTGAGTTTCTAGTTGTGGAGTTTCTAGTTGCGGAGTTTCTAGTTGTGGAGTTTCTAGCTGCGGAGTTTCTAGTTGCAAAGTCTCTAGATGTGGAATTTCTAGTTGTAGAGTTTCTAGTTGTGGAGTCTCTAGTTGCGGAGTTTCTAGTTGTGGAGTTTCTAGTTGTGGAGTTTCTGGTTGCGGAGTTTTTAGTTGTGGAGTTTCAAGTTGTGGAGACTCTAGTTGTGGAGTTTCTAGTTGTGGAGTCTCTAGTTGCGGAGTTTCTAGTTGTGGAGTTGCTAGTGTTGGAGTTTCTAGTAGTGGAGTTTCAGGTTGTGGAGTTTCTAGTTGCAGAGATTCTAGTTGCGGTGCCTCTGGTTGTGGAGGTTCTAGTTATGGAGTTTCTAGTTGTGGAGTTTCTAGTCGTGGAGTTTTTAGTTGTGGAGTCTAGGGTTGTGGAATTTAAAGTGGCGGGTTCTCAAGTTGTGGAATTTCTAGTTGTAGAGTTTTTAGTTGTGGAGCTTCTAAATGTTGAGTTTCTAGTTTTGAAGTCTCTAGTTGTGGAGTCTCTAGTTATGGAGTCTCTAGTTTAGGAGTTTCTAGTTGTAGAGTTTCAAGTTGTGGAGTTTTAAGTTGTGGAGTTTCGAGTTGTGGAGTTTCTAGTTGTGGAGTTTCTAGTTTTGGAGTTTCTAGTTGCGAATTCTCTAGTTGAAGAGTCTCTAGTTGTAGAGTTTCTAGTTGTGGAGTTTCTAGTTGTGGAGTTTCAAGTTGTGGACTTTCATGTTGTTGAGTTTCTAGTTTGAAGTCTCTAGTTGTAGTCTCTAGTTGTGGAGTCTCTAGTTTAGAACTTTCTAGTTGTAGAGTTTTTAGTTGTGGAGTGTCTAGTTGTGGAGTTTCCAGTTGTGGAGTTTCCAGTTGTGGAGTTTCCAGTTGTGGAGTTTCTTGTTGTGGAAGTTTGAGTTGTGGAGTTTCTAGTTGCGGAATCTCTAGCTGTGGATTTTCTAGTTGCGGAACTTAGGGTTGTGAGGTTTCAAGTTGTGGAGTTTCTAGTTGTGGAGTTTCTAGCTGTGGAGTTTCTAGTTATGGAGTCTCCTGTTGTGGAGTTTCTAGTTGTGCAGTTTCTAGTTGTGGAGTTTCTAGTTGTGCAGTTTCTAGATATGGAATTTCTAGTTGCCGAGTCTCTATTGGTGGAGTTTGTAGTTGTGGAGTTTCTATTTGTGGAGTTTCTAGCTGCAGAGTTTCTAGTTGCAGAGTCTCTGGCTGTGGAGTTTCTAGTTGCGGAGTCTCTAGTTGTAGAGTTTCTAGTTGTGGAGTTTCTAGTTGTGGAGTTTCTAGATATGGAATTTCTAGTTGCCGAGTCTCTATTGGTGGAGTTTGTAGTTGTGGAGTTTCTAGTTGTGGAGTTTTTAGTTGTGGAGTGTCTAGTTGCGGAGTTTCTAGTTGTGGAGTTTCTAGTTGTGGAGTTTCTAGTTGTAGAGTTCCTGGTTGTGGAGTTTCCAGTTGTGGAGTCCCTAGTTGTGGAGTTTCTAGTTGCGCAGTCTCAAGCTGTGGAGTTTCAAGTTGTGGAGTTTCTAGTTGTGGAGTCTCAAGTTGTGGAGTTTAAAGTTGTGGAGTTTCAAGTTGTGGAGTCTCTAGTTGTGGAGTTTCTAGTTGCAGAGTATCTAGTTGTGCAGTTTCCAGTTGTGGAGTTTCTAGTTGTGAAGTTGCGGAGTCTCTGGTTGTGGAGTTTTTAGTTGTGGAGTCTCTAGTTGTGGAGTTTATAGTTGTGGAGTTTTTAGTTGTGGAGTATCTAGTTGTAGAGTTTCCAGTTGTGAAGTATCTAGTTGTGGAGTTTCCAGTTGTGGAGTATCTAGTTGTGGAGTTTTAAATTGTGGAGTTTCCAGTTGTGGAGTTTCTAGTTGCGGTGTTTCCAGTTGTGGAGTTTCAAGTTGCGGAGTCTCAAGCTGTGGAGTTTCTAGTTGTGGAGTTTTAGTTGTGCAGTTTCTAGTTTTCGAGTTTCTAGTTTGAAGTCTCTAGTTGTGGAGTTTCTAGTTTAGGAGTTTCTAGTTGTAGAGTTTTTAGTTTTTGAGTGTCTAGTTGTGAAGTTTCAAGTTCTGGAGTTTCGAGTTGTGGAGTTTCGAATTGTGGAGTTTTGAGTTGTGGAGTTTCGAGTTGTGGAGTTTCTAGTTGTGCAGTTTCTAGTTGCGGAATCTCTTGTTGTGGATTTTCTAGTTGCGGAACTTAAGGCTGTGAGGTTTCAAGTTGTGGAGTTTCTAGTTGTGGAGTTTCTAGTTGTGGAGTTTCTAGTTGCGGAGTTTCTAGTTGTGGAGTTTCTAGCTGCGGAGTTTCTAGTTGCAAAGTCTCTAGATGTGGAATTTCTAGTTGTAGAGTTTCTAGTTGTGGAGTCTCTAGTTGCGGAGTTTCTAGTTGTGGAGTTTCTAGTTGTGGAGTTTCTGGTTGCGGAGTTTTTAGTTGTGGAGTTTCAAGTTGTGGAGACTCTAGTTGTGGAGTTTCTAGTTGTGGAGTCTCTAGTTGCGGAGTTTCTAGTTGTGGAGTTGCTAGTGTTGGAGTTTCTAGTAGTGGAGTTTCAGGTTGTGGAGTTTCTAGTTGCAGAGATTCTAGTTGCGGTGCCTCTGGTTGTGGAGGTTCTAGTTATGGTGTTTCTAGTTGTGGAGTTTCTAGTCGTGGAGTTTTTAGTTGTGGAGTCTAGGGTTGTGGAATTCAAAGTGGCGGGTTCTCAAGTTGTGGAATTTCTAGTTGTAGAGTTTTAGTTGTGGAGCTTCTAAATGTTGAGTTTCTAGTTTTGAAGTCTCTAGTTGTGGAGTCTCTAGTTATGGAGTCTCTAGTTTAGGAGTTTCTAGTTGTAGAGTTTCAAGTTGTGGAGTTTTGAGTTGTGGAGTTTCTAGTTGTGGAGTTTCTAGTTTTGGAGTTTCTAGTTGCGAATTCTCTAGTTGAAGAGTCTCTAGTTGTAGAGTTTCTAGTTGTGGAGTTTCTAGTTGTGGAGTTTCAAGTTGTGGACTTTCATGTTGTTGAGTTTCTAGTTTGAAGTCTCTAGTTGTAGTCTCTAGTTGTGGAGTCTCTAGTTTAGAACTTTCTAGTTGTAGAGTTTTTAGTTGTGGAGTGTCTAGTTGTGGAGTTTCCAGTTGTGGAGTTTCCAGTTGTGGAGTTTCCAGTTGTGGAGTTTCTTGTTGTGGAAGTTTGAGTTGTGGAGTTTCTAGTTGCGGAATCTCTAGCTGTGGATTTTCTAGTTGCGGAACTTAGGGTTGTGAGGTTTCAAGTTGTGGAGTTTCTAGTTGTGGAGTTTCTAGCTGTGGAGTTTCTAGTTGTGGAGTCTCCTGTTGTGGAGTTTCTAGTTGTGCAGTTTCTAGTTGTGGAGTTTTTATTTGTGGAGTTTCTAGATATGGAATTTCTAGTTGCCGAGTCTCTATTGGTGGAGTTTGTAGTTGTGGAGTTTCTATTTGTGGAGTTTCTAGCTGCAGAGTTTCTAGTTGCAGAGTCTCTGGCTGTGGAGTTTCTAGTTGCGGAGTCTCTAGTTGTAGAGTTTCTAGTTGTGGAGTTTCTAGTTGTGGAGTTTCTAGATATGGAATTTCTAGTTGCCGAGTCTCTATTGGTGAAGTTTGTAGTTGTGGAGTTTCTAGTTGTGGAGTTTTTAGTTGTGGAGTGTCTAGTTGCGGAGTTTCTAGTTGTGGAGTTTCTAGTTGTGGAGTTTCTAGTTGTAGAGTTCCTGGTTGTGGAGTTTCCAGTTGTGGAGTCCCTAGTTGTGGAGTTTCTAGTTGCGCAGTCTCAAGCTGTTGAGTTTCAAGTTGTGGAGTTTCTAGTTGTGGAGTCTCAAGTTGTGGAGTTTAAAGTTGTGGAGTTTCAAGTTGTGGAGTCTCTAGTTGTGGAGTTTCTAGTTGCAGAGTATCTAGTTGTGCAGTTTCCAGTTGTGGAGTATCTAGTTGTAGAGTTTCCAGTTGTGAAGTATCTAGTTGTGGAGTCTCTAGTTGTGGAGTTTCTAGTTGTGGAGTTTTTAGTTGTGGAGTATCTAGTTGTAGAGTTTCCAGTTGTGAAGTATCTAGTTGTGGAGTTTCCAGTTATGGAGTATCTAGTTGAGGAGTTTTAAATTGTGGAGTTTCTAGTTGCGGAGTTTCTAGTTGCGGAGTCTTTAATAGCGGAGTTTCTAGTTGTGAAGTTTCTAGTTGCAGAGTCTCAAGTTGTGGAGTTTCCAGTTGTGCAGTTTTTAGTTGTGGAGTTTTAGTTGTTGAGTTTCTAGTTGTGAAGTCTCTAGTTTTGCAGTTTCTAGCTGTGGAGTTTCTAGATATGGAATTTCTAGTTGCCGAGTCTGTATTTGTGGGGTTTGTAGTTGTGGAGTTTCTAGTTGTGGAGTTTCTAGTTGTGGAGTCTCTAGTTGCGGAGTTTCTAGTTGTAGATTTTCTAGTTGTGGAGTACCTAGTTGTGGATTTTCCAGTTCTGGAGTTTCTAGTTGTTGAGTTGCGGAGTATCTAGTTGTTGAGTTTCTAGTTGCAGAGTCTCTAGTTGTGGAGTTTCAAGTTGTGGAGTCTCTGGATGTGGAGTTTCTAGTTGTCGAGTTTCCAGTTGTGGAGTTGCTAGTGTTGGAGTTTCTAGTTGTGGAGTTTCAGGTTGTGGAGTTTCTAGTTGCAGAGATTCTAGTTGCGGTGCCTCTGGTTGTGGAGGTTCTAGTTATGGAGTTTCTAGTTGTGGAGTTTCTAGTCGTGGAGTTTTTAGTTGTGGAGTCTAGGGTTGTGGAATTTAAAGTGGCGGGTTCTCAAGTTGTGGAATTTCTAGTTGTAGAGTTTTTAGTTGTGGAGCTTCTAAATGTTGAGTTTCTAGTTTTGAAGTCTCTAGTTGTGGAGTCTCTAGTTATGGAGTCTCTAGTTTAGGAGTTTCTAGTTGTTGAGTTTCAAGTTGTGGAGTTTTTAGTTGTGGAGTTTCGAGTTTTGGAGTTTCTAGTTGCGAATTCTCTAGTTGAAGAGTCTCTAGTTGTAGAGTTTCTAGTTGTGGAGTTTCTAGTTGTGGAGTTTCAAGTTGTGGACTTTCATGTTGTTGACTTTCTAGTTTGAAGTCTCTAGTTGTAGTCTCTAGTTGTGGAGTCTCTAGTTTAGAACTTTCTAGTTGTAGAGTTTTTAGTTGTGGAGTGTCTAGTTGTGGAGTTTCCAGTTGTGGAGTTTCCAGTTGTGGAGTTTAGAGTTGTGGAGTTTCTTGTTGTGGAAGTTTGAGTTGTGGAGTTTCTAGTTGCGGAATCTCTAGCTGTGGATTTTCTAGTTGCGGAACTTAGGGTTGTGAGGTTTCAAGTTGTGGAGTTTCTAGTTGTGGAGTTTCTAGCTGTGGAGTTTCTAGTTGTGGAGTCTCCTGTTGTGGAGTTTCTAGTTGTGCAGTTTCTAGTTGTGGAGTTTTTAGTTGTGGAGTTTCTAGATATGGAATTTCTAGTTGCCGAGTCTCTATTGGTGGAGTTTGTAGTTGTGGAGTTTCTATTTGTGGAGTTTCTAGCTGCAGAGTTTCTAGTTGCAGAGTCTCTGGCTGTGGAGTTTCTAGTTGCGGAGTCTCTAGTTGTAGAGTTTCTAGTTGTGGAGTTTCTAGATATGGAATTTCTAGTTGCCGAGTCTCTATTGGTGGAGTTTGTAGTTGTGGAGTTTCTAGTTGTGGAGTTTTTAGTTGTGGAGTGTCTAGTTGCGGAGTTTCTAGTTGTGGAGTTTCTAGTTGTGGAGTTTCTAGTTGTAGGGTTCCTGGTTGTGGAGTTTCCAGTTGTGGAGTCCCTAGTTGTGGAGTTTCTAGTTGTGAAGTTGCGGAGTCTCTGGTTGTGGAGTTTTTAGTTGTGGAGTCTCTAGTTGTGGAGTTTCTAGTTGTGGAGTTTTTAGTTGTGGAGTATCTAGTTGTGGAGTTTCCAGTTGTGAAGTATCTAGTTGTGGAGTTTCCAGTTGTGGAGTATCTAGTTGTGGAGTTTTAAATTGTGGAGTTTCTAGTTGCGGAGTTTTTAATAGCGGAGTTTCTAGTTGTGAAGTTTCTAGTTGCAGAGTCTCAAGTTGTGGAGTTTCCAGTTGTGGAGTTTTTAGTTGTGGAGTTTTAGTTGTTGAGTTTCTAGTTGTGAAGTCTCTAGTTTTGCAATTTCTAGCTGTGGAGTTTCTAGATATGGAATTTCTAGTTGCTGAGTCTGTATTTGTGGGGTTTGTAGTTGTGGAGTTTCTAGTTGTGGAGTTTCTAGTTGTGGAGTCTCTAGTTGCGGAGTTTCTAGTTGTAGATTTTCTAGTTGTGGAGTATCTAGTTGTGGATTTTCCAGTTCTGGAGTTTCTAGTTGTTGAGTTGCGGAGTATCTAGTTGTTGAGTTTCTAGTTGCAGAGTCTCTAGTTGTGGAGTTTCAAGTTGTGGAGTCTCTGGAAGTGGAGTTTCTAGTTGTCGAGTTTCCAGTTGTGGAGTATCTAGTAGTGGAGTTTCGAGTTGTGGAGTTTCTAGTTGTGGAGTTTCTAGTTGTGGAGTCCCTAGTTGTGGAGTTTCTAGTTGCGGAGTCTCTGGTTGTGGAGTTTCAAGTTGCGGAGTCTCAAGCTGTAGAGTTTCTAGTTGTTAAGTTTTTAGTTGTGGAGTTTCCAGTTGTTGAGTTTCTAGTTTCAAGTCTCTAGTTGTAGATTCCCTAGTTGTGGAGTCTCTAGTTTAGGAGTTTCTAGTTTAAGAGTTTTTTGTTGTGCAGTGTCTAGTTGTGGAGTTTCCAGTAGTGGAGTTTCGAGTTGTGGAGTTTCGAGTTGCAGAGTCTTTAGTTGTGGAGTTTCAAGTTGTGGAGTCTCTAGTTGTGGAGTTTCTAGTTGCTGAGTTTCCAGTTGCGGAGTATCTAGTAGTGGAGTTTCCAGTTGTGGAGTTTCTAGTTGTGGAGTTTCTAGTTGCGGAGTCCCTAGTTGTGGAGTTTCTAGTTGCGGAGTCTCAAGCTGTGGAGTTTCTGGTTGTTGAGTTTTTCGTTGTGGAGTTTCTAGTGCTTGAGTTTCTAGTTTGAAGTCTCTAGTTGTAGATTCTCTAGTTGTAGAGTCTCTAGTTTAGGAATTTCTAGTTGAAGAGTTTTTAGTTGTGGAGTGCCTAGTTGTGGAGTTTCCGGTTGTGGAGTTTCGAGTTGTGAAGTTGCGGAGTCTCTAGTTGTGGAGTTTCTAGCTGCAGAGTCTCTAGTTGTGGAGTTTCAAGTTGTGGAGTCTCTAGTTGTGGAGTTTCTAGTTGCCGAGTTTTCAGTTGTGGAGTACCTAGTAGTGGAGTTTGTATTTGTGGAGTTTCTAGCTGCGGAGTTTCTAGTTGCAGAGTCTCTGGTTGTGGAGTTTCTAGTTGCGGAGTCTCTAGTTGTGGAGTTTCGAGTTTTGGAGTTTCTAGTGTTGGAGGTTTGAGTTGTGGAGTTTCTAGTTGTGGAGTTTCTAGTTGCGGAATCTCTAGCTGTGGATTTTCTAGTTGCGGAACCTAAAGTTGTTAGGTTTCAAGTTGTGGAGTCTCTAGTTGTGGAGTTTCTAGTTGTGGAGTTTCTAGTTGTGGAGTCTCTAGTTGTGTAGTTTCTAGCTGCGGAGTTTCTAGTTGCAGAGTTTTTATTTGTGGAGTTTCTACTTGCGGAGTTTCTAGTTGCAGAGTCTCTGGTTGTGGAGTTTCTAGTTGCGAAGTCTCTAGTTGTGGAGTTTCTGGTTGTGGAGTTTCTAATTTTGGAGTTTCAAGTTGTGGAGTTTCTAGTTGTGGAGTCTCAAGTTGTGGAGTTTAAAGTTGTGGAGTTTCAAGTTGTGGAGTCTCTAGTTGTGGAGTTTCTATTTGCGGAGTATCTAGTTGTGGAGTTTCCAGTTGTGGAGTTTCTAGTTGTGGAATTGCGGAGTCTCTAGTTGTGGAGTTTCAAGTTGTGGAGTCTAGTTGTGGAGTTTCTAGTTGTGGAGTTTCCAGTTGTGGAGTATCTAGTTGTGGAGTTTCCAGTTGTGTAGTTTCTAGTTGCGGAGTCTCTAGTTGTGAAGTTTCTAGTTGTGGAGTTTCCAGTTGTGGAGTATCTAGTTGTGGAGTTACTACTTGTGGAGTTTCTAGTTGCGGAGTTTCTAGCTGCGGAGTTTCTAGTTGCAGAGTCTCTGGTTGTGGAGTTTCTAGTTGCGGAGTCTCTAGTTGTGGAGTTTCGAGTTTTGGAGTTTCTAGTGTTGGAGTTTTGAGTTTAGGAGTTTCTAGTTGCGGAATCACTAGCTGTGGATTTTCTAGTTGCGGAACTTAAAGTTGTGAGGTTTCAAGTTGTGGAGTTTCAAGTTGTGGAGTTTCTAGTTGTGGAATTTCTAGTTGTGGAGTCTCTAGTTGTGTAGTTTCTAGCTGCGGAATTTCTATTTGTGGAGTTTCTAGTTGCGGAGTTTTCAGTTGTGGAGTATCTAGTAGTGGAGTTTCTATTTGTGGAGTTTCTAGCTGTGGAGTTTCTAGTTGCAGAGTCTCTGGTTGTGGAGTTTCTAGTTGCGGAGTCTCTATTTGTGGAGTTTCGAGTTTTGGAGTTTCTAGTGTTGGAGGTTTGAGTTGTGGAGTTTCTAGTTGTGGAGTTTCTAGTTGCGGAATCTCTAGCTGTGGATTTTCTAGTTGCGCAACCTAAAGTTGTGAGGTTTCAAGTTGTGGAGTCTCTAGTTGTGGAGTTTCTAGTTGTGGAGTTTCTAGTTGAGGAGTCTCTAGTTGTGTAGTTTCTAGCTGCGGAGTTTCTAGTTGCAGAGTTTCTATTTGTGGAGTTTCTACTTGCGGAGTTTCTAGTTGCAGAGTCTCTGGTTGTGGAGTTTCTAGTTGCGAAGTCTCTAGTTGTGGAGTTTCTTGTTGTGGAGTTTCCAGTTGTGGAGTTTTTAGTTGTGGAGTTTCTAGTTGTGGAGTTTCTGGTTGTGGAGTTTCTAATTTTGGAGTTTCAAGTTGTGGAGTTTCTAGTTGTGGAGTCTCAAGTTGTGGAGTTTAAAGTTGCGGAGTTTCAAGTTGTGGAATCTCTAGTTGTGGAGTTTCTAGTTGCGGAGTATCTAGCTGTGGAGTTTCCAGTTGTGGAGTTTCTAGTTGTGGAGTTGCGGAGTCTCTAGTTGTGGAGTTTCAAGTTGTGGAGACTAGTTGTGGAGTTTCTAGTTGTGGAGTTTCCAGTTGTGGAGTATCTAGTTGTGGAGTTTCCAGTTGTGGAGTTTCTAGTTGCGGAGTCTCTAGTTGTGAAGTTTCTAGTTGTGGAGTTTCCAGTTGTGGAGTGTCTAGCTGTGGAGTTACTACTTGTGGAGTTTCTAGTTGCGGAGTTTCTAGCTGTGGAGTTTCTAGTTGCGGAGTTTCTATTTGTGGAGTTTCTAGCTGCGGAGTTTCTAGTTGCAGAGTCTCTGGTTGTGGAGTTTCTAGTTGCGGAGTCTCTAGTTGTGGAGTTTCGAGTTTTGGAGTTTCTAGTGTTG
Source organism: Rhipicephalus microplus (assembly GCF_043290135.1). Lineage (NCBI taxonomy): Eukaryota > Metazoa > Arthropoda > Arachnida > Ixodida > Ixodidae > Rhipicephalus > Rhipicephalus microplus. Next base: position 745,594 of record NW_027464664.1, on the reverse strand, counting down.
GAGTTTTGAGTTTAGGAGTTTCTAGTTGCGGAATCACTAGCTGTGGATTTTCTAGTTGCGGAACTTAAAGTTGTGAGGTTTCAAGTTGTGCAGTTTCAAGTTGTGGAGTTTCTAGTTGTGGAATTTCTAGTTGTGGATTCTCTAGTTGTGTAGTTTCTAGCTGCGGAGTTTCTATTTGTGGAGTTTCTAGTTGCGGAGTTTCTAGTTGCAGAGTCTCTGGTTGTGGAGTTTCTAGTTACGGAGTCTCTAGTTGTGGAGTTTCTAGTTGTGGAGTTTCTAGTTGTGGAGTTCCGAGTTGTAAAGTTTCTAGTTGGGGAGATTCTAGTTGTGGAGTTTCTAGTTGTGGAGTCTCAAGTTGTGGAGTTTAAACTTGTGGAGTTTCAAGTTGTGGAGTCTATAGTTGTGGAGTTTCTAGTTGTGGATTTTCTAGTTGTGGAGTGTCTAGTTGTGGAGTTTCCAGTTGTGGAGTTTCGAGTTGTGGAGTTGCGGAATCTCTAGTTGTGGAGTTTCTAGTTGCAGAGTCTCTAGTTGTGGAGTTTCAAGTTGTGGAGTCTCTAGTTGTGGAGTTTCTAGTTGCCGAGTTTCCAGTTGTGGAGTATCTAGTAGTGGAGTTGCCAGTTGTGGAGTTTCCAGTTGTGGAGTTTCTAGTTGCGGAGTCCCTAGTTGTGGAGTTTCTAACTGCGTAGTCTCAAGATGTGGAATTTCTAGTTGTATAGTTTTTAGTTGTGGAGTTTCTAGTTGTTGAGTTTCTAGTTTGAAGTCTCTAGTTGTAGATTTTTTAGTTGTGGAGTCTCTAGTTTAGGAATTTCTAGTTGAAGAGTTTTTAGTTGTGGAGTGTCTAGTTGTGGAGTTTCCAGTTGTGTAGTTTCGAGTTGTGGAGTTGCGGAGTCTCTAGTTGTGGAGTTTCTAGTTGCAGAGTCTCTAGTTGTGGAGTTTCAAGTTGTGGAGTCTCTAGTTGTGGAGTTTCTAGTTGCCGAGTTTTCAGTTGTGGAGTATCTAGTAGTGGAGTTTCTATTTGTGCAGTTTCTAGCTGCGGAGTTTCTAGTTGCAGAGTCTCTGGTTGTGGAGTTTCTAGTTGCGGAGTCTCTAGTGGTGGAGTTTCGAGTTTTGGAGTTACTAGTGTTGGAGTTTTGAGTTGTGGAGTTTCTAGTTGTGGAGTTTCTAGTTGCGGAATCTCTAGCTGTGGATTTTCTAGTTGCGGAACCTAAAGTTGTGAGGTTTCAAGTTGTGGAGTCTCTAGTTGTGGAGTTTCTAGTACGGAGTATCTAGTTGTGGAGTTTCCAGTTGTGGAGTTTCTAGTTGTGGAGTTGCGGAGTCTCTAGTTGTGGAGTTTCTAGTTGCGGAGTCTCTAGTTGTGGAGTTTCAAGTTGTGGAGTTTCCAGTTGTGGAGTTTTTAGTTGTGGAGTTTTAGTTGTTGAGTTTCTAGTTGTGAAGTCTCTAGTTTTGCAGTTTCTAGCTGTGGAGTTTCTAGATATGGAATTTCTAGTTGCCGAGTCTGTATTTGTGGGGTTTGTAGTTGTGGAGTTTCTAGTTGTGGAGTTTCTAGTTGTGGAGTCTCTAGTTGCGGAGTTTCAAGTTGTAGATTTTCTAGTTGTGGAGTATCTAGTTGTGGATTTTCCAGTTCTAGAGTTTCTAGTTGTTGAGTTGCGGAGTATCTAGTTGTTGAGTTTCTAGTTGCAGAGTCTCTAGTTGTGGAGTTTCAAGTTGTGGAGTCTCTGGATGTGGAGTTTCTAGTTGTCGAGTTTCCAGTTGTGGAGTTGCTAGTGTTGGAGTTTCTAGTTGTGGAGTTTGAGGTTGTGGAGTTTCTAGTTGCAGAGATTCTAGTTGCGGTGCCTCTGGTTGTGGAGGTTCTAGTTATGGAGTTTCTAGTTGTGGAGTTTCTAGTCGTGGAGTTTTTAGTTGTGGTGTCTAGGGTTGTGGAATTTAAAGTGGCGGGTTCTCAAGTTGTGGAATTTCTAGTTGTAGAGTTTTTAGTTGTGGAGCTTCTAAATGTTGAGTTTCTAGTTTTGAAGTCTCTAGTTGTGGAGTCTCTAGTTATGGAGTCTCTAGTTTAGGAGTTTCTAGTTGTAGAGTTTCAAGTTGTGGAGTTTTGAGTTGTGGAGTTTCGGGTTTTGGAGTTTCTAGTTGCGAATTCTCTAGTTGAAGAGTCTCTAGTTGTAGAGTTTCTAGTTGTGGAGTTTCTAGTTGTGGAGTTTCAAGTTGTGGACTTTCATGTTGTTGAGTTTCTAGTTTGAAGTCTCTAGTTGTAGTCTCTAGTTGTGGAGTCTCTAGTTTAGAACTTTCTAGTTGTAGAGTTTTTAGTTGTGGAGTGTCTAGTTGTGGAGTTTCCAGTTGTGGAGTTTCCAGTTGTGGAGTTTCGAGTTGTGGAGTTTCTTGTTGTGGAAGTTTGAGTTGTGGAGTTTCTAGTTGCGGAATCTCTAGCTGTGGATTTTCTAGTTGCGGAACTTAGGGTTGTGAGGTTTCAAGTTGTGGAGTTTCTAGTTGTGGAGTTTCTAGCTGTGGAGTTTCTAGTTGTGGAGTCCCCTGTTGTGGAGTTTCTAGTTGTGCAGTTTCTAGTTGTGGAGTTTTTAGTTGTGGAGTTTCTAGATATGGAATTTCTAGTTGCCGAGTCTCTATTGGTGGAGTTTGTAGTTGTGGAGTTTCTATTTGTGGAGTTTCTAGCTGCAGAGTTTCTAGTTGCAGAGTCTCTGGCTGTGGAGTTTCTAGTTGCGGAGTCTCTAGTTGTAGAGTTTCTAGTTGTGGAGTTTCTAGTTGTGGAGTTTCTAGATATGGAATTTCTAGTTGCCGAGACTCTATTGGTGGAGTTTGTAGTTGTGGAGTTTCTAGTTGTGGAGTTTTTAGTTGTGGAGTGTCTAGTTGCGGAGTTTCTAGTTGTGGAGTTTCTAGTTGTGGAGTTTCTAGTTGTAGGGTTCCTGGTTGTGGAGTTTCCAGTTGTGGAGTCCCTAGTTGTGGAGTTTCTAGTTGTGAAGTTGCGGAGTCTCTGGTTGTGGAGTTTTTAGTTGTGGAGTGTCTAGTTGTGGAGTTTCCAGTTGTGAAGTATCTAGTTGTGGAGTTTCCAGTTGTGGAGTATCTAGTTGTGGAGTTTTAAATTGTGGAGTTTCTAGTTGCGGAGTTTTTAATAGCGGAGTTTCTAGTTGTGAAGTTTCTAGTTGCAGAGTCTCAAGTTGTGGAGTTTCCTGTTGTGGAGTTTTTAGTTGTGGAGTTTTAGTTGTTGAGTTTCTAGTTGTGAAGTCTCTAGTTTTGCAGTTTCTAGCTGTGGAGTTTCTAGATATGGAATTTCTAGTTGCCGAGTCTGTATTTGTGGGGTTTGTAGTTGTGGAGTTTCTAGTTGTGGAGTTTCTAGTTGTGGAGTCTCTAGTTGCGGAGTTTCTAGTTGTAGATTTTCTAGTTGTGGAGTATCTAGTTGTGGATTTTCCAGTTCTGGAGTTTCTAGTTGTTGAGTTGCGGAGTATCTAGTTGTTGAGTTTCTAGTTGCAGAGTCTCTAGTTGTGGAGTTTCAAGTTGTGGAGTCTCTGGATGTGGAGTTTCTAGTTGTCGAGTTTCCAGTTGTGGAGTATCTAGTAGTGGAGTTTCGAGTTGTGGAGTTTCTAGTTGTGGAGTTTCTAGTTGTGGAGTCCCTAGTTGTGGAGTTTCTAGTTGCGGAGTCTCTGGTTGTGGAGTTTCAAGTTGCGGAGTCTCAAGCTGTAGAGTTTCTAGTTGTTAAGTTTTTAGTTGTGGAGTTTCCAGTTGTTGAGTTTCTAGTTTCAAGTCTCTAGTTGTAGATTCCCTAGTTGTGGAGTCTCTAGTTTAGGAGTTTCTAGTTGAAGAGTTTTTTGTTGTGGAGTGTCTAGTTGTGGAGTTTCCAGTAGTGGAGTTTCGAGTTGTGGAGTTTCGAGTTGCAGAGTCTTTAGTTGTGGAGTTTCAAGTTGTGGAGTCTCTAGTTGTGGAGTTTCTAGTTGCTGAGTTTCCAGTTGCGGAGTATCTAGTAGTGGAGTTTCCAGTTGTGGAGTTTCTAGTTGTGGAGTTTCTAGTTGCGGAGTCCCTAGTTGTGGAGTTTCTAGTTGCGGAGTCTCAAGCTGTGGAGTTTCTGGTTGTTGAGTTTTTCGTTGTGGAGTTTCTAGTGCTTGAGTTTCTAGTTTGAAGTCTCTAGTTGTAGATTCTCTAGTTGTGGAGTCTCTAGTTTAGGAATTTCTAGTTGAAGAGTTTTTAGTTGTGGAGTGCCTAGTTGTGGAGTTTCCGGTTGTGGAGTTTCGAGTTGTGGAGTTGCGGAGTCTCTAGTTGTGGAGTTTCTAGTTGCAGAGTCTCTAGTTGTGGAGTTTCAAGTTGTGGAGTCTCTAGTAGTGGAGTTTCTAGTTGCCGAGTTTTCAGTTGTGGAGTACCTAGTAGTGGAGTTTGTATTTGTGGAGTTTCTAGCTGCGGAGTTTCTAGTTGCAGAGTCTCTGGTTGTGGAGTTTCTAGTTGCAGAGTCTCTAGTTGTAGAGTTTCTAGTTGTGGAGTTTCTAGTTGTGGAGTTTCTAGATATGGAATTTCTAGTTGCCGAGTCTCTATTGGTGGAGTTTGTAGTTGTGGAGTTTCTAGTTGTGGAGTTTTCAGTTGTGGAGTGTCTAGTTGCGGAGTTTCTAGTTGTGGAGTTTCTAGTTGTGGAGTTTCTAGTTGTAGAGTTCCTGGTTGTGGAGTTTCCAGTTGTGGAGTCCCTAGTTGTGGAGTTTCTAGTTGCGCAGTCTCAAGCTGTGGAGTTTCAAGTTGTGGAGTTTCTAGTTGTGGAGTCTCAAGTTGTGGAGTTTAAAGTTGTGGAGTTTCAAGTTGTGGAGTCTCTAGTTGTGGAGTTTCTAGTTGCAGAGTATCTAGTTGTGCAGTTTCCAGTTGTGGAGTTTCTAGTTGTGAAGTTGCGGAGTCTCTGGTTGTGGAGTTTTTAGTTGTGGAGTCTCTAGTTGTGGAGTTTCTAGTTGTGGAGTTTTTAGTTGTGGAGTATCTAGTTGTAGAGTTTCCAGTTGTGAAGTATCTAGTTGTGGAGTTTCCAGTTGTGGAGTATCTAGTTGAGGAGTTTTAAATTGTGGAGTTTCTAGTTGCGGAGTCTTTAATAGCGGAGTTTCTAGTTGTGAAGTTTCTAGTTGCAGAGTCTCAAGTTGTGGAGTTTCCAGTTGTGCAGTTTTTAGTTGTGGAGTTTTAGTTCTTGAGTTTCTAGTTGTGAAGTCTCTAGTTTTGCAGTTTCTAGCTGTGGAGTTTCTAGATATGGAATTTCTAGTTGCCGAGTCTGTATTTGTGGGGTTTGTAGTTGTGGAGTTTCTAGTTGTGGAGTTTCTAGTTGTGGAGTCTCTAGTTGCGGAGTTTCTAGTTGTAGATTTTCTAGTTGTGGAGTATCTAGTTGTGGATTTTCCAGTTCTGGAGTTTCTAGTTGTTGAGTTGCGGAGTATCTAGTTGTTGAGTTTCTAGTTGCAGAGTCTCTAGTTGTGGAGTTTCAAGTTGTGGAGTCTCTGGATGTGGAGTTTCTAGTTGTCGAGTTTCCAGTTGTGGAGTTGCTAGTGTTGGAGTTTCTAGTTGTGGAGTTTCAGGTTGTGGAGTTTCTAGTTGCAGAGATTCTAGTTGCGGTGCCTCTGGTTGTGGAGGTTCTAGTTATGGAGTTTCTAGTTGTGGAGTTTCTAGTCGTGGAGTTTTAGTTGTGGAGTCTAGGGTTGTGGAATTTAAAGTGGCGGGTTCTCAAGTTGTGGAATTTCTAGTTGTAGAGTTTTTAGTTGTGGAGCTTCTAAATGTTGAGTTTCTAGTTTTGAAGTCTCTAGTTGTGGAGTCTCTAGTTATGGAGTCTCTAGTTTAGGAGTTTCTAGTTGTAGAGTTTCAAGTTGTGGAGTTTTGAGTTGTGGAGTTTCGAGTTTTGGAGTTTCTAGTTGCGAATTCTCTAGTTGAAGAGTCTCTAGTTGTAGAGTTTCTAGTTGTGGAGTTTCTAGTTGTGGAGTTTCAAGTTGTGGACTTTCATGTTGTTGAGTTTCTAGTTTGAAGTCTCTAGTTGTAGTCTCTAGTTGTGGAGTCTCTAGTTTAGAACTTTCTAGTTGTAGAGTTTTTAGTTGTGGAGTGTCTAGTTGTGGAGTTTCCAGTTGTGGAGTTTCTAGTTGTGCAGTTTCTAGTTGTGGAGTTTTTAGTTGTGGAGTTTCTAGATATGGAATTTCTACTTGCCGAGTCTCTATTGGTGCAGTTTGTAGTTGTGGAGTTTCTATTTGTGGAGTTTCTAGCTGCAGAGTTTCTAGTTGCAGAGTCTCTGGCTGTGGAGTTTCTAGTTGCGGAGTCTCTAGTTGTAGAGTTTCTAGTTGTGGAGTTTCTAGTTGTGGAGTTTCTAGATATGGAATTTCTAGTTGCCGAGTCTCTATTGGTGGAGTTTGTAGTTGTGGAGTTTCTAGTTGTGGAGTTTTTAGTTGTGGAGCGTCTAGTTGCGGAGTTTCTAGTTGTGGAGTTTCTAGTTGTGGAGTTTCTAGTTGTAGGGTTCCTGGTTGTGGAGTTTCCAGTTGTGGAGTCCCTAGTTGTGGAGTTTCTAGTTGTGAAGTTGCGGAGTCTCTGGTTGTGGAGTTTTTAGTTGTGGAGTCTCTAGTTGTGGAGTTTCTAGTTGTGGAGTTTTTAGTTGTGGAGTATCTAGTTGTGGAGTTTCCAGTTGTGAAGTATCTAGTTGTGGAGTTTCCAGTTGTGGAGTATCTAGTTGTGGAGTTTTAAATTGTGGAGTTTCTAGTTGCGGAGTTTTTAATAGCGGAGTTTCTAGTTGTGAAGTTTCTAGTTGCAGAGTCTCAAGTTGTGGAGTTTCCAGTTGTGGAGTTTTTAGTTGTGGAGTTTTAGTTGTTGAGTTTCTAGTTGTGAAGTCTCTAGTTTTGCAGTTTCTAGCTGTGGAGTTTCTAGATATGGAATTTCTAGTTGCCGAGTCTGTATTTGTGGGGTTTGTAGTTGTGGAGTTTCTAGTTGTGGAGTCTCTAGTTGCGGAGTTTCTAGTTGCAGATTTTCTAGTTGTGGAGTATCTAGTTGTGGATTTTCCAGTTCTGGAGTTTCTAGTTGTTGAGTTGCGGAGTATCTAGTTGTTGAGTTTCTAGTTGCAGAGTCTCTAGTTGTGGAGTTTCAAGTTGTGGAGTCTCTGGATGTGGAGTTTCTAGTTGTCGAGTTTCCAGTTGTGGAGTATCTAGTAGTGGAGTTTCCAGTTGTGGAGTTTCTAGTTGTGGAGTTTCTAGTTGCGGAGTCCCTAGTTGTGGAGTTTCTAGTTGCGGAGTCTCAAGCTGTGGAGTTTCTGGTTGTTGAGTTTTTCGTTGTGGAGTTTCTAGTGCTTGAGTTTCTAGTTTGAAGTCTCTAGTTGTAGATTCTCTAGTTGTGGAGTCTCTAGTTTAGGAATTTCTAGTTGAAGAGTTTTTAGTTGTGGAGTGCCTAGTTGTGGAGTTTCCGGTTGTGGAGTTTCGAGTTGTGGAGTTGCGGAGTCTCTAGTTGTGGAGTTTCTAGTTGCAGAGTCTCTAGTTTTGGAGTTTCAAGTTGTGGAGTCTCTAGTTGTGGAGTTTCTAGTTGCCGAGTTTTCAGTTGTGGAGTACCTAGTAGTGGAGTTTGTATTTGTGGAGTTTCTAGCTGCGGAGTTTCTAGTTGCAGAGTCTCTGGTTGTGGAGTTTCTAGTTGCGGAGTCTCTAGTTGTGGAGTTTCGAGTTTTGGAGTTTCTAGTGTTGGAGGTTTGAGTTGTGGAGTTTCTAGTTGTGGAGTTTCTAGTTGCGGAATCTCTAGCTGTGGATTTTCTAGTTGCGGAACCTAAAGTTGTTAGGTTTCAAGTTGTGGAGTCTCTAGTTGTGGAGTTTCTAGTTGTGGAGTTTCTAGTTGTGGAGTCTCTAGTTGTGTAGTTTCTAGCTGCGGAGTTTCTAGTTGCAGAGTTTTTATTTGTGGAGTTTCTACTTGCGGAGTTTCTAGTTGCAGAGTCTCTGGTTGTGGAGTTTCTAGTTGCGAAGTCTCTAGTTGTGGAGTTTCTGGTTGTGGAGTTTCTAATTTTGGAGTTTCAAGTTGTGGAGTTTCTAGTTGTGGAGTCTCAAGTTGTGGAGTTTAAAGTTGTGGAGTTTCAAGTTGTGGAGTCTCTAGTTGTGGAGTTTCTATTTGCGGAGTATCTAGTTGTGGAGTTTCCAGTTGTGGAGTTTCTAGTTGTGGAATTGCGGAGTCTCTAGTTGTGGAGTTTCAAGTTGTGGAGTCTAGTTGTGGAGTTTCTAGTTGTGGAGTTTCCAGTTGTGGAGTATCTAGTTGTGGAGTTTCCAGTTGTGTAGTTTCTAGTTGCGGAGTCTCTAGTTGTGAAGTTTCTAGTTGTGGAGTTTCCAGTTGTGGAGTATCTAGTTGTGGAGTTACTACTTGTGGAGTTTCTAGTTGCGGAGTTTCTAGCTGTGGAGTTTCTAGTTGCAGAGTCTCTGGTTGTGGAGTTTCTAGTTGCGGAGTCTCTAGTTGTGGAGATTCGAGTTTTGGAGTTTCTAGTGTTGGAGTTTTGAGTTTAGGAGTTTCTAGTTGCGGAATCACTAGCTGTGGATTTTCTAGTTGCGGAACTTAAAGTTGTGAGGTTTCAAGATGTGGAGTTTCAAGTTGTGGAGTTTCTAGTTGTGGAATTTCTAGTTGTGGAGTCTCTAGTTGTGTAGTTTCTAGCTGCGGAGTTTCTATTTGTGGAGTTTCTAGTTGCGGAGTTTCTAGTTGCAGAGTCTCTGGTTGTGGAGTTTCTAGTTGTGGAGTCTCTAGTTGTGGAGTTTCTAGTTGCCGAGTTTTCAGTTGTGGAGTATCTAGTAGTGGAGTTTCTATTTGTGGAGTTTCTAGCTGCGGAGTTTCTAGTTGCAGAGTCTCTGGTTGTGGAGTTTCTAGTTGCGGAGTCTCTATTTGTGGAGTTTCGAGTTTTGGAGTTTCTAGTGTTGGAGGTTTGAGTTGTGGAGTTTCTAGTTGTGGAGTTTCTAGTTGCGGAATCTCTAGCTGTGGATTTTCTAGTTGCGCAACCTAAAGTTGTGAGGTTTCAAGTTGTGGAGTCTCTAGTTGTGGAGTTTCTAGTTGTGGAGTTTCTAGTTGAGGAGTCTCTAGTTGTGTAGTTTCTAGCTGCGGAGTTTCTAGTTGCAGAGTTTCTATTTGTGGAGTTTCTACTTGCGGAGTTTCTAGTTGCAGAGTCTCTGGTTGTGGAGTTTCTAGTTGCGAAGTCTGTAGTTGTGGAGTTTCTTGTTGTGGAGTTTCCAGTTGTGGAGTTTTTTGTTGTGGAGTTTCTAGTTGTGGAGTTTCTGGTTGTGGAGTTTCTAATTTTGGAGTTTCAAGTTGTGGAGTTTCTAGTTGTGGAGTCTCAAGTTGTGGAGTTTAAAGTTGCGGAGTTTCAAGTTGTGGAATCTCTAGTTGTGGAGTTTCTAGTTGCGGAGTATCTAGTTGTGGAGTTTCCAGTTGTGGAGTTTCTAGTTGTGGAGTTGCGGAGTCTCTAGTTGTGGAGTTTCAAGTTGTGGAGTCTAGTTGTGGAGTTTCTAGTTGTGGAGTTTCCAGTTGTGGAGTATCTAGTTGTGGAGTTTCCAGTTGTGGAGTTTCTAGTTGCGGAGTCTCTAGTTGTGAAGTTTCTAGTTGTGGAGTTTCCAGTTGTGGAGTGTCTAGCTGTGGAGTTACTACTTGTGGAGTTTCTAGTTGCGGAGTTTCTAGCTGTGGAGTTTCTAGTTGCGGAGTTTCTATTTGTGGAGTTTCTAGCTGCGGAGTTTCTAGTTTCAGAGTCTCTGGTTGTGGAGTTTCTAGTTGCGGAGTCTCTAGTTGTGGAGTTTCGAGTTTTGGAGTTTCTAGTGTTGGAGTTTTGAGTTTAGGAGTTTCTAGTTGCGGAATCACTAGCTGTGGATTTTCTAGTTGCGGAACTTAAAGTTGTGAGGTTTCAAGTTGTGCAGTTTCAAGTTGTGGAGTTTCTAGTTGTGGAATTTCTAGTTGTGGATTCTCTAGTTGTGTAGTTTCTAGCTGCGGAGTTTCTATTTGTGGAGTTTCTAGTTGCGGAGTTTCTAGTTGCAGAGTCTCTGGTTGCGGAGTTTCTAGTTGCGGAGTCTCTAGTTGTGGAGTTTCTAGTTGTGGAGTTTCTAGTTGTGGAGTTCCGAGTTGTAAAGTTTCTAGTTGGGGAGATTCTAGTTGTGGAGTTTCTAGTTGTGGAGTCTCAAGTTGTGGAGTTTAAACTTGTGGAGTTTCAAGTTGTGGAGTCTATAGTTGTGGAGTTTCTAGTTGTGGATTTTCTAGTTGTGGAGTGTCTAGTTGTGGAGTTTCCAGTTGTGGAGTTTCGAGTTGTGGAGTTGCGGAGTCTCTAGTTGTGGAGTTTCTAGTTGCAGAGTCTCTAGTTGTGGAGTTTCAAGTTGTGGAGTCTCTAGTTGTGGAGTTTCTAGTTGCCGAGTTTCCAGTTGTGGAGTATCTAGTAGTGGAGTTGCCAGTTGTGGAGTTTCCAGTTGTGGAGTTTCTAGTTGCGGAGTCCCTAGTTGTGGAGTTTCTAACTGCGGAGTCTCAAGATGTGGAGTTTCTAGTTGTATAGTTTTTAGTTGTGGAGTTTCTAGTTGTTGAGTTTCTAGTTTGAAGTCTCTAGTGTTAGATTTTTTAGTTGTGGAGTCTCTAGTTTAGGAATTTCTAGTTGAAGAGTTTTTAGTTGTGGAGTGTCTAGTTGTGGAGTTTCCAGTTGTGTAGTTTCGAGTTGTGGAGTTGCGGAGTCTCTAGTTGTGGAGTTTCTAGTTGCAGAGTCTCTAGTTGTGGAGTTTCAAGTTGTGGAGTCTCTAGTTGTGGAGTTTCTAGTTGCCGAGTTTTCAGTTGTGGAGTATCTAGTAGTGGAGTTTCTATTTGTGCAGTTTCTAGCTGCGGAGTTTCTAGTTGCAGAGTCTCTGGTTGTGGAGTTTCTAGTTGCGGAGTCTCTTGTGGTGGAGTTTCGAGTTTTGGAGTTACTAGTGTTGGAGTTTTGAGTTGTGGAGTTTCTAGTTGTGGAGTTTCTAGTTGCGGAATCTCTAGCTGTGGATTTTCTAGTTGCGGAACCTAAAGTTGTGAGGTTTCAAGTTGTGGAGTCTCTAGTTGTGGAGTTTCTAGTTGTGGAGTTTCTAGTTGTGGAGTCTCTAGTTGTGTAGTTTCTAGCTGCGGAGTTTCTAGTTGCGGAGTTTCTATTTGTGGATTTTCTACTTGCGGAGTTTCTAGTTGCAGAGTCTCTGGTTGTGGAGTTTCTAGTTGCGAAGTCTCTAGTTGTGGAGTTTCTTGTTGTGGAGTTTCCTGTTGTGGAGTTTTTAGTTGTGGAGTTTCTAGTTGTGGAGTTTCTGGTTGTGGAGTTTCTAATTTTGGAGTTTCAAGTTGTGGAGTTTTTAGTTGTGGAGTCTCAAGTTGTGGAGTTTAAAGTTGTGGAGTTTCAAGTTGTGGAGTCTCTAGTTGTGGAGTTTCTAGTACGGAGTATCTAGTTGTGGAGTTTCCAGTTGTGGAGTTTCAAGTTGTGGAGTTGCGGAGTCTCTAGTTGTGGAGTTTCTAGTTGCGGAGTCTCTAGTTGTGGAGTTTCAAGTTGTGGAGTTTCCAGTTGTGGAGTTTTTAGTTGTGGAGTTTTAGTTGTTGAGTTTCTAGTTGTGAAGTCTCTAGTTTTGCAGTTTCTAGCTGTGGAGTTTCTAGATATGGAATTTCTAGTTGCCGAGTCTGTATTTGTGGGGTTTGTAGTTGTGGAGTTTCTAGTTGTGGAGTTTCTAGTTGTGGAGTCTCTAGTTGCGGAGTTTCTAGTTGTAGATTTTCTAGTTGTGGAGTATCTAGTTGTGGATTTTCCAGTTCTGGAGTTTCTAGTTGTTGAGTTGCGGAGTATCTAGTTGTTGAGTTTCTAGTTGCAGAGTCTCTAGTTGTGGAGTTTCAAGTTGTGGAGTCTCTGGATGTGGAGTTTCTAGTTGTCGAGTTTCCAGTTGTGGAGTATCTAGTAGTGGAGTTTCGAGTTGTGGAGTTTCTAGTTGTGGAGTTTCTAGTTGTGGAGTCCCTAGTTGTGGAGTTTCTAGTTGCGGAGTCTCTGGTTGTGGAGTTTCAAGTTGCGGAGTCTCAAGCTGTAGAGTTTCTAGTTGTTAAGTTTTTAGTTGTGGAGTTTCCAGTTGTTGAGTTTCTAGTTTCAAGTCTCTAGTTGTAGATTCCCTAGTTGTGGAGTCTCTAGTTTAGGAGTTTCTAGTTGAAGAGTTTTTTGTTGTGGAGTGTCTAGTTGTGGAGTTTTCAGTAGTGGAGTTTCGAGTTGTGGAGTTTCGAGTTGCAGAGTCTTTAGTTGTGGAGTTTCAAGTTGTGGAGTCTCTAGTTGTGGAGTTTCTAGTTGCTGAGTTTCCAGTTGCGGAGTATCTAGTAGTGGAGTTTCCAGTTGTGGAGTTTCTAGTTGTGGATTTCTAGTTGTGGAGTCTCTAGTTGTGTAGTTTCTAGCTGCAGAGTTTCTATTTGTGGAGTTTCTAGTTGCGGAGTTTCTAGTTGCAGAGTCTCTAGTTGTGGAGTTTCAAGTTGTGGAGTCTCTAGTTGTGGAGTTTCTAGTTGCCGAGTTTTCAGTTGTGGAGTATCTAGTAGTGGAGTTTCTATTTGTGCAGTTTCTAGCTGTGGAGTTTCTAGTTGCAGAGTCTCTGGTTGTGGAGTTTCTAGTTGCGGAGTGTCTAGTGGTGGAGTTTCGAGTTTTGGAGTTACTAGTGTTGGAGTTTTGAGTTGTGGAGTTTCTAGTTGTGGAGTTTCTAGTTGCGGAATCTCTAGCTGTGGATTTTCTAGTTGCGGAACCTAAAGTTGTGAGGTTTCAAGTTGTGGAGTCTCTAGTTGTGGAGTTTCTAGTTGTGGAGTTTCTAGTTGTGGAGTCTCTATTTGTGTAGTTTCTAGCTGCGGAGTTTCTAGTTGCGGAGTTTCTATTTGTGGATTTTCTACTTGCGGAGTTTCTAGTTGCAGAGTCTCTGGTTGTGGAGTTTCTAGTTGCGAAGTCTCTAGTTGTGGAGTTTCTCGTTGTGGAGTTTCCTGTTGTGGAGTTTTTAGTTGTGGAGTTTCTAGTTGTGGAGTTTCTGGTTGTGGAGTTTCTAATTTTGGAGTTTCAAGTTGTGGAGTTTTTAGTTGTGGAGTCTCAAGTTGTGGAGTTTAAAGTTGTGGAGTTTCAAGTTGTGGAGTCTCTAGTTGTGGAGTTTCTAGTACGGAGTATCTAGTTGTGGAGTTTCCAGTTGTGGAGTTTCTAGTTGTGGATTTGCGGAGTCTCTAGTTGTGGAGTTTCTAGTTGCGGAGTCTCTAGTTGTGGAGTTTCAAGTTGTGGAGTTTCCAGTTGTGGAGTTTTTAGTTGTGGAGTTTTAGTTGTTGAGTTTCTAGCTGTGAAGTCTCTAGTTTTGCAGTTTCTAGCTGTGGAGTTTCTAGATATGGAATTTCTAGTTGCCGAGTCTGTATTTGTGGGGTTTGTAGTTGTGGAGTTTCTAGTTGTGGAGTTTCTAGTTGTGGAGTCTCTAGTTGCGGAGTTTCTAGTTGTAGATTTTCTAGTTGTGGAGTATCTAGTTGTGGATTTTCCAGTTCTGGAGTTTCTAGTTGTTGAGTTGCGGAGTATCTAGTTGTTGAGTTTCTAGTTGCAGAGTCTCTAGTTGTGGAGTTTCAAGTTGTGGAGTCTCTGGATGTGGAGTTTCTAGTTGTCGAGTTTCCAGTTGTGGAGTATCTAGTAGTGGAGTTTCGAGTTGTGGAGTTTCTAGTTGTGGAGTTTCTAGTTGTGGAGTCCCTAGTTGTGGAGTTTCTAGTTGCGGAGTCTCAAGCTGTAGAGTTTCTAGTTGTTAAGTTTTTAGTTGTGGAGTTTCCAGTTGTTGAGTTTCTAGTTTCAAGTCTCTAGTTGTAGATTCCCTAGTTGTGGAGTCTCTAGTTTAGGAGTTTCTAGTTGAAGAGTTTTTTGTTGTGGAGTGTCTAGTTGTGGAGTTTCCAGTAGTGGAGTTTCGAGTTGTGGAGTTTCGAGTTGCAGAGTCTTTAGTTGTGGAGTTTCAAGTTGTGGAGTCTCTAGTTGTGGAGTTTCTAGTTGCTGAGTTTCCAGTTGCGGAGTATCTAGTAGTGGAGTTTCCAGTTGTGGAGTTTCTAGTTGTGGAGTTTCTAGTTGCGGAGTCCCTAGTTGTGGAGTTTCTAGTTGCGGAGTCTCTAGTTGTGGAGTTTCTAGTTGCCGAGTTTTCAGTTGTGGAGTACCTAGTAGTGGAGTTTGTATTTGTGGAGTTTCTAGCTGCGGAGTTTCTAGTTGCAGAGTCTCTGGTTGTGGAGTTTCTAGTTGCGGAGTCTCTAGTTGTGGAGTTTCGAGTTTTGGAGTTTCTAGTTGCGGAGTCTCTAGTTGTGAAGTTTCTAGTTGTGGAGTTTCCAGTTGTGGAGTGTCTAGCTGTTGAGTTACTACTTGTGGAGTTTCTAGTTGCGGAGTTTCTAGCTGTGGAGTTTCTAGTTGCGAAGTTTCTATTTGTGGAGTTTCTAGCTGCGGAGTTTCTAGTTGCAGAGTCTCTGGTTGTGGAGTTTCTAGTTGCGGAGTCTCTAGTTGTGGAGTTTCGAGTTTTGGAGTTTCTAGTGTTGGAGTTTTGAGTTTAGGAGTTTCTAGTTGCGGAATCACTAGCTGTGGATTTTCTAGTTGCGGAACTTAAAGTTGTGAGGTTTCAAGTTGTGCAGTTTCAAGTTGTGGAGTTTCTAGTTGTGGAATTTCTAGTTGTGGATTCTCTAGTTGTGTAGTTTCTAGCTGCGGAGTTTCTATTTGTGGAGTTTCTAGTTGCGGAGTTTCTAGTTGCAGAGTCTCTGGTTGTGGAGTTTCTAGTTGCGGAGTCTCTAGTTGTGGAGTTTCTAGTTGTGGAGTTTCTAGTTGTGGAGTTCCGAGTTGTAAAGTTTCTAGTTGGGGAGATTCTAGTTGTGGAGTTTCTAGTTGTGGAGTCTCAAGTTGTGGAGTTTAAACTTGTGGAGTTTCAAGTTGTGGAGTCTATAGTTGTGGAGTTTCTAGTTGTGGATTTTCTAGTTGTGGAGTGTCTAGTTGTGGAGTTTCCAGTTGTGGAGTTTCGAGTTGTGGAGTTGCGGAGTCTCTAGTTGTGGAGTTTCTAGTTGCAGAGTCTCTAGTTGTGGAGTTTCAAGTTGTGGAGTCTCTAGTCGTGGAGTTTCTAGTTGCCGAGTTTCCAGTTGTGGAGTATCTAGTAGTGGAGTTGCCAGTTGTGGAGTTTCCAGTTGTGGAGTTTCTAGTTACGGAGTCCCTAGTTGTGGAGTTTCTAACTGCGGAGTCTCAAGATGTGGAGTTTCTAGTTGTATAGTTTTTAGTTGTGGAGTTTCTAGTTGAGTTTCTAGTTTGAAGTCTCTAGTTGTAGATTTTTTAGTTGTGGAGTCTCTAGTTTAGGAATTTCTAGTTGAAGAGTTTTTAGTTGTGGAGTGTCTAGTTGTGGAGTTTCCAGTTGTGTAGTTTCGAGTTGTGGAGTTGCGGAGTCTCTAGTTGTGGAGTTTCTAGTTGCAGAGTCTCTAGTTGTGGAGTTTCAAGTTGTGGAGTCTCTAGTTGTGGAGTTTCTATTTGTGCAGTTTCTAGCTGCGGAGTTTCTAGTTGCAGAGTCTCTGGTTGGGAAATTTCTAGTTGCGGAGTCTCTAGTGGTGGAGTTTCGAGTTTTGGAGTTACTAGTGTTGGAGTTTTGAGTTGTGGAGTTTCTAGTTGTGGAGTTTCTAGTTGCGGAATCTCTAGCTGTGGATTTTCTAGTTGCGGAACCTAAAGTTGTGAGGTTTCAAGTTGTGGAGTCTCTAGTTGTGGAGTTTCTAGTTGTGGAGTTTCTAGTTGTGGAGTCTCTAGTTGTGTAGTTTCTAGCTGCGGAGTTTCTAGTTGCGGAGTTTCTATTTGTGGATTTTCTACTTGCGGAGTTTCTAGTTGCAGAGTCTCTGGTTGTGGAGTTTCTAGTTGCGAAGTCTCTAGTTGTGGAGTTTCTTGTTGTGGAGTTTCCTGTTGTGGAGTTTTTAGTTGTGGAGTTTCTAGTTGTGGAGTTTCTGGTTGTGGAGTTTCTAATTTTGGAGTTTCAAGTTGTGGAGTTTTTAGTTGTGGAGTCTCAAGTTGTGGAGTTTAAAGTTGTGGAGTTTCAAGTTGTGGAGTCTCTAGTTGTGGAGTTTCTAGTACGGAGTATCTAGTTGTGGAGTTTCCAGTTGTGGAGTTTCTAGTTGTGGAGTTGCGGAGTCTCTAGTTGTGGAGTTTCTAGTTGCGGAGTCTCTAGTTGTAGAGTTTCAAGTTGTGGAGTTTCCAGTTGTGGAGTTTTTAGTTGTGGAGTTTTAGTTGTTGAGTTTCTAGTTGTGAAGTCTCTAGTTTTGCAGTTTCTAGCTGTGGAGTTTCTAGATATGGAATTTCTAGTTGCCGAGTCTGTATTTGTGGGGTTTGTAGTTGTGGAGTTTCTAGTTGTGGAGTTTCTAGTTGTGGAGTCTCTAGTTGCGGAGTTTCTAGTTGTAGATTTTCTAGTTGTGGAGTATCTAGTTGTGGATTTTCCAGTTCTGGAGTTTCTAGTTGTTGAGTTGCGGAGTATCTAGTTGTTGAGTTTCTAGTTGCAGAGTCTCTAGTTGTGGAGTTTCAAGTTGTGGAGTCTCTGGATGTGGAGTTTCTAGTTGTCGAGTTTCCAGTTGTGGAGTATCTAGTTGTGGAGTTTCGAGTTGTGGAGTTTCTAGTTGTGGAGTTTCTACTTGTGGAGTCCCTAGTTGTGGAGTTTCTAGTTGCGGAGTCTCTGGTTGTGGAGTTTCAAGTTGCGGAGTCTCAAGCTGTAGAGTTTCTAGTTGTTAAGTTTTTAGTTGTGGAGTTTCCAGTTGTTGAGTTTCTAGTTTCAAGTCTCTAGTTGTGGAGTTTCTAGTTGCCGAGTTTTCAGTTGTGGAGTACCTAGTAGTGGAGTTTGTAATTGTGGAGTTTCTAGCTGCGGAGTTTCTAGTTGTGGAGTCTCTAGTTGTGGAGTTTCGAGTTTTGGAGTTTCTAGTGTTGGAGGTTTGAGTTGTGGAGTTTCTAGTTGTGGAGTTTCTAGTTGCGGAATCTCTAGCTGTGCATTTTCTAGTTGCGGATCCTAAAGTTGTTAGGTTTCAAGTTGTGGAGTCTCTAGTTGTGGAGTTTCTAGTTGTGGAGTTTCTAGTTGTGGAGTCTCTAGTTGTGTAGTTTCTAGCTGCGGAGTTTCTAGTTGCAGAGATTTATTCGTGGAGTTTCTACTTGCGGAGTTTCTAGTTGCAGAGTCTCTGGTTGTGGAGTTTCTAGTTGCGAAGTCTCTAGTTGTGGAGTTTCTGGTTGTGGAGTTTCTAATTTTGGAGTTTCAAGTTGTGGAGTTTCTAGTTGTGGAGTCTCAAGTTGTGGAGTTTAAAGTTGTGGAGTTTCAAGTTGTGGAGTCTCTAGTTGTGGAGTTTCTATTTGCGGAGTATCTAGTTGTGGAGTTTCCAGTTGTGGAGTTTCTAGTTGTGGAATTGCGGAGTCTCTAGTTGTGGAGTTTCAAGTTGTGGAGTCTAGTTGTGGAGTTTCTAGTTGTGGAGTTTCCAGTTGTGGAGTATCTAGTTGTGGAGTTTCCAGTTGTGTAGTTTCTAGTTGCGGAGTCTCTAGTTGTGAAGTTTCTAGTTGTGGAGTTTCCAGTTGTGGAGTGTCTAGCTGTGGAGTTACTACTTGTGGAGTTTCTAGTTGCGGAGTTTCTAGCTGTGGAGTTTCTAGTTGCGGAGTTTCTATTTGTGGAGTTTCTAGCTGCGGAGTTTCTAGTTTCAGAGTCTCTGGTTGTGGAGTTTCTAGTTGCGGAGTCTCTAGTTGTGGAGTTTCGAGTTTTGGAGTTTCTAGTGTTGGAGTTTTGAGTTTAGGAGTTTCTAGTTGCGGAATCACTAGCTGTGGATTTTCTAGTTGCGGAACTTAAAGTTGTGAGGTTTCAAGTTGTGCAGTTTCAAGTTGTGGAGTTTCTAGTTGTGGAATTTCTAGTTGTGGATTCTCTAGTTGTGTAGTTTCTAGCTGCGGAGTTTCTATTTGTGGAGTTTCTAGTTGCGGAGTTTCTAGTTGCAGAGTCTCTGGTTGCGGAGTTTCTAGTTGCGGAGTCTCTAGTTGTGGAGTTTCTAGTTGTGGAGTTTCTAGTTGTGGAGTTCCGAGTTGTAAAGTTTCTAGTTGGGGAGATTCTAGTTGTGGAGTTTCTAGTTGTGGAGTCTCAAGTTGTGGAGTTTAAACTTGTGGAGTTTCAAGTTGTGGAGTCTATAGTTGTGGAGTTTCTAGTTGTGGATTTTCTAGTTGTGGAGTGTCTAGTTGTGGAGTTTCCAGTTGTGGAGTTTCGAGTTGTGGAGTTGCGGAGTCTCTAGTTGTGGAGTTTCTAGTTGCAGAGTCTCTAGTTGTGGAGTTTCAAGTTGTGGAGTCTCTAGTTGTGGAGTTTCTAGTTGCCGAGTTTCCAGTTGTGGAGTATCTAGTAGTGGAGTTGCCAGTTGTGGAGTTTCCAGTTGTGGAGTTTCTAGTTGCGGAGTCCCTAGTTGTGGAGTTTCTAACTGCGGAGTCTCAAGATGTGGAGTTTCTAGTTGTATAGTTTTTAGTTGTGGAGTTTCTAGTTGTTGAGTTTCTAGTTTGAAGTCTCTAGTGTTAGATTTTTTAGTTGTGGAGTCTCTAGTTTAGGAATTTCTAGTTGAAGAGTTTTTAGTTGTGGAGTGTCTAGTTGTGGAGTTTCCAGTTGTGTAGTTTCGAGTTGTGGAGTTGCGGAGTCTCTAGTTGTGGAGTTTCTAGTTGCAGAGTCTCTAGTTGTGGAGTTTCAAGTTGTGGAGTCTCTAGTTGTGGAGTTTCTAGTTGCCGAGTTTTCAGTTGTGGAGTATCTAGTAGTGGAGTTTCTATTTGTGCAGTTTCTAGCTGCGGAGTTTCTAGTTGCAGAGTCTCTGGTTGTGGAGTTTCTAGTTGCGGAGTCTCTTGTGGTGGAGTTTCGAGTTTTGGAGTTACTAGTGTTGGAGTTTTGAGTTGTGGAGTTTCTAGTTGTGGAGTTTCTAGTTGCGGAATCTCTAGCTGTGGATTTTCTAGTTGCGGAACCTAAAGTTGTGAGGTTTCAAGTTGTGGAGTCTCTAGTTGTGGAGTTTCTAGTTGTGGAGTTTCTAGTTGTGGAGTCTCTAGTTGTGTAGTTTCTAGCTGCGGAGTTTCTAGTTGCGGAGTTTCTATTTGTGGATTTTCTACTTGCGGAGTTTCTAGTTGCAGAGTCTCTGGTTGTGGAGTTTCTAGTTGCGAAGTCTCTAGTTGTGGAGTTTCTTGTTGTGGAGTTTCCTGTTGTGGAGTTTTTAGTTGTGGAGTTTCTAGTTGTGGAGTTTCTGGTTGTGGAGTTTCTAATTTTGGAGTTTCAAGTTGTGGAGTTTTTAGTTGTGGAGTCTCAAGTTGTGGAGTTTAAAGTTGTGGAGTTTCAAGTTGTGGAGTCTCTAGTTGTGGAGTTTCTAGTACGGAGTATCTAGTTGTGGAGTTTCCAGTTGTGGAGTTTCAAGTTGTGGAGTTGCGGAGTCTCTAGTTGTGGAGTTTCTAGTTGCGGAGTCTCTAGTTGTGGAGTTTCAAGTTGTGGAGTTTCCAGTTGTGGAGTTTTTAGTTGTGGAGTTTTAGTTGTTGAGTTTCTAGTTGTGAAGTCTCTAGTTTTGCAGTTTCTAGCTGTGGAGTTTCTAGATATGGAATTTCTAGTTGCCGAGTCTGTATTTGTGGGGTTTGTAGTTGTGGAGTTTCTAGTTGTGGAGTTTCTAGTTGTGGAGTCTCTAGTTGCGGAGTTTCTAGTTGTAGATTTTCTAGTTGTGGAGTATCTAGTTGTGGATTTTCCAGTTCTGGAGTTTCTAGTTGTTGAGTTGCGGAGTATCTAGTTGTTGAGTTTCTAGTTGCAGAGTCTCTAGTTGTGGAGTTTCAAGTTGTGGGGTCTCTGGATGTGGAGTTTCTAGTTGTCGAGTTTCCAGTTGTGGAGTATCTAGTAGTGGAGTTTCGAGTTGTGGAGTTTCTAGTTGTGGAGTTTCTAGTTGTGGAGTCCCTAGTTGTGGAGTTTCTAGTTGCGGAGTCTCTGGTTGTGGAGTTTCAAGTTGCGGAGTCTCAAGCTGTAGAGTTTCTAGTTGTTAAGTTTTTAGTTGTGGAGTTTCCAGTTGTTGAGTTTCTAGTTTCAAGTCTCTAGTTGTAGATTCCCTAGTTGTGGAGTCTCTAGTTAAGGAGTTTCTAGTTGAAGAGTTTTTTGTTGTGGAGTGTCTAGTTGTGGAGTTTTCAGTAGTGGAGTTTCGAGTTGTGGAGTTTCGAGTTGCAGAGTCTTTAGTTGTGGAGTTTCAAGTTGTGGAGTCTCTAGTTGTGGAGTTTCTAGTTGCTGAGTTTCCAGTTGCGGAGTATCTAGTAGTGGAGTTTCCAGTTGTGGAGTTTCTAGTTGTGGAATTTCTAGTTGTGGAGTCTCTAGTTGTGTAGTTTCTAGCTGCAGAGTTTCTATTTGTGGAGTTTCTAGTTGCGGAGTTTCTAGTTGCAGAGTCTCTAGTTGTGGAGTTTCAAGTTGTGGAGTCTCTAGTTGTGGAGTTTCTAGTTGCCGAGTTTTCAGTTGTGGAGTATCTAGTAGTGGAGTTTCTATTTGTGCAGTTTCTAGCTGTGGAGTTTCTAGTTGCAGAGTCTCTGGTTGTGGAGTTTCTAGTTGCGGAGTGTCTAGTGGTGGAGTTTCGAGTTTTGGAGTTACTAGTGTTGGAGTTTTGAGTTGTGGAGTTTCTAGTTGTGGAGTTTCTAGTTGCGGAATCTCTAGCTGTGGATTTTCTAGTTGCGGAACCTAAAGTTGTGAGGTTTCAAGTTGTGGAGTCTCTAGTTGTGGAGTTTCTAGTTGTGGAGTTTCTAGTTGTGGAGTCTCTATTTGTGTAGTTTCTAGCTGCGGAGTTTCTAGTTGCGGAGTTTCTATTTGTGGATTTTCTACTTGCGGAGTTTCTAGTTGCAGAGTCTCTGGTTGTGGAGTTTCTAGTTGCGAAGTCTCTAGTTGTGGAGTTTCTCGTTGTGGAGTTTACTGTTGTGGAGTTTTTAGTTGTGGAGTTTCTAGTTGTGGAGTTTCTGGTTGTGGAGTTTCTAATTTTGGAGTTTCAAGTTGTGGAGTTTTTAGTTGTGGAGTCTCAAGTTGTGGAGTTTAAAGTTGTGGAGTTTCAAGTTGTGGAGTCTCTAGTTGTGGAGTTTCTAGTACGGAGTATCTAGTTGTGGAGTTTCCAGTTGTGGAGTTTCTAGTTGTGGATTTGCGGAGTCTCTAGTTGTGGAGTTTCTAGTTGCGGAGTCTCTAGTTGTGGAGTTTCAAGTTGTGGAGTTTCCAGTTGTGGAGTTTTTAGTTGTGGAGTTTTAGTTGTTGAGTTTCTAGCTGTGAAGTCTCTAGTTTTGCAGTTTCTAGCTGTGGAGTTTCTAGATATGGAATTTCTAGTTGCCGAGTCTGTATTTGTGGGGTTTGTAGTTGTGGAGTTTCTAGTTGTGGAGTTTCTAGTTGTGGAGTCTCTAGTTGCGGAGTTTCTAGTTGTAGATTTTCTAGTTGTGGAGTATCTAGTTGTGGATTTTCCAGTTCTGGAGTTTCTAGTTGTTGAGTTGCGGAGTATCTAGTTGTTGAGTTTCTAGTTGCAGAGTCTCTAGTTGTGGAGTTTCAAGTTGTGGAGTCTCTGGATGTGGAGTTTCTAGTTGTCGAGTTTCCAGTTGTGGAGTATCTAGTAGTGGAGTTTCGAGTTGTGGAGTTTCTAGTTGTGGAGTTTCTAGTTGTGGAGTCCCTAGTTGTGGAGTTTCTAGTTGCGGAGTCTCAAGCTGTAGAGTTTCTAGTTGTTAAGTTTTTAGTTGTGGAGTTTCCAGTTGTTGAGTTTCTAGTTTCAAGTCTCTAGTTGTAGATTCCCTAGTTGTGGAGTCTCTAGTTTAGGAGTTTCTAGTTGAAGAGTTTTTTGTTGTGGAGTGTCTAGTTGTGGAGTTTCCAGTAGTGGAGTTTCGAGTTGTGGAGTTTCGAGTTGCAGAGTCTTTAGTTGTGGAGTTTCAAGTTGTGGAGTCTCTAGTTGTGGAGTTTCTAGTTGCTGAGTTTCCAGTTGCGGAGTATCTAGTAGTGGAGTTTCCAGTTGTGGAGTTTCTAGTTGTGGAGTTTCTAGTTGCGGAGTCCCTAGTTGTGGAGTTTCTAGTTGCGGAGTCTCTAGTTGTGGAGTTTCTAGTTGCCGAGTTTTCAGTTGTGGAGTACCTAGTAGTGGAGTTTGTATTTGTGGAGTTTCTAGCTGCGGAGTTTCTAGTTGCAGAGTCTCTGGTTGTGGAGTTTCTAGTTGCGGAGTCTCTAGTTGTGGAGTTTCGAGTTTTGGAGTTTCTAGTTGCGGAGTCTCTAGTTGTGAAGTTTCTAGTTGTGGAGTTTCCAGTTGTGGAGTGTCTAGCTGTTGAGTTACTACTTGTGGAGTTTCTAGTTGCGGAGTTTCTAGCTGTGGAGTTTCTAGTTGCGAAGTTTCTATTTGTGGAGTTTCTAGCTGCGGAGTTTCTAGTTGCAGAGTCTCTGGTTGTGGAGTTTCTAGTTGCGGAGTCTCTAGTTGTGGAGTTTCGAGTTTTGGAGTTTCTAGTGTTGGAGTTTTGAGTTTAGGAGTTTCTAGTTGCGGAATCACTAGCTGTGGATTTTCTAGTTGCGGAACTTAAAGTTGTGAGGTTTCAAGTTGTGCAGTTTCAAGTTGTGGAGTTTCTAGTTGTGGAATTTCTAGTTGTGGATTCTCTAGTTGTGTAGTTTCTAGCTGCGGAGTTTCTATTTGTGGAGTTTCTAGTTGCGGAGTTTCTAGTTGCAGAGTCTCTGGTTGTGGAGTTTCTAGTTGCGGAGTCTCTAGTTGTGGAGTTTCTAGTTGTGGAGTTTCTAGTTGTGGAGTTCCGAGTTGTAAAGTTTCTAGTTGGGGAGATTCTAGTTGTGGAGTTTCTAGTTGTGGAGTCTCAAGTTGTGGAGTTTAAACTTGTGGAGTTTCAAGTTGTGGAGTCTATAGTTGTGGAGTTTCTAGTTGTGGATTTTCTAGTTGTGGAGTGTCTAGTTGTGGAGTTTCCAGTTGTGGAGTTTCGAGTTGTGGAGTTGCGGAGTCTCTAGTTGTGGAGTTTCTAGTTGCAGAGTCTCTAGTTGTGGAGTTTCAAGTTGTGGAGTCTCTAGTCGTGGAGTTTCTAGTTGCCGAGTTTCCAGTTGTGGAGTATCTAGTAGTGGAGTTGCCAGTTGTGGAGTTTCCAGTTGTGGAGTTTCTAGTTACGGAGTCCCTAGTTGTGGAGTTTCTAACTGCGGAGTCTCAAGATGTGGAGTTTCTAGTTGTATAGTTTTTAGTTGTGGAGTTTCTAGTTGAGTTTCTAGTTTGAAGTCTCTAGTTGTAGATTTTTTAGTTGTGGAGTCTCTAGTTTAGGAATTTCTAGTTGAAGAGTTTTTAGTTGTGGAGTGTCTAGTTGTGGAGTTTCCAGTTGTGTAGTTTCGAGTTGTGGAGTTGCGGAGTCTCTAGTTGTGGAGTTTCTAGTTGCAGAGTCTCTAGTTGTGGAGTTTCAAGTTGTGGAGTCTCTAGTTGTGGAGTTTCTATTTGTGCAGTTTCTAGCTGCGGAGTTTCTAGTTGCAGAGTCTCTGGTTGGGAAATTTCTAGTTGCGGAGTCTCTAGTGGTGGAGTTTCGAGTTTTGGAGTTACTAGTGTTGGAGTTTTGAGTTGTGGAGTTTCTAGTTGTGGAGTTTCTAGTTGCGGAATCTCTAGCTGTGGATTTTCTAGTTGCGGAACCTAAAGTTGTGAGGTTTCAAGTTGTGGAGTCTCTAGTTGTGGAGTTTCTAGTTGTGGAGTTTCTAGTTGTGGAGTCTCTAGTTGTGTAGTTTCTAGCTGCGGAGTTTCTAGTTGCGGAGTTTCTATTTGTGGATTTTCTACTTGCGGAGTTTCTAGTTGCAGAGTCTCTGGTTGTGGAGTTTCTAGTTGCGAAGTCTCTAGTTGTGGAGTTTCTTGTTGTGGAGTTTCCTGTTGTGGAGTTTTTAGTTGTGGAGTTTCTAGTTGTGGAGTTTCTGGTTGTGGAGTTTCTAATTTTGGAGTTTCAAGTTGTGGAGTTTTTAGTTGTGGAGTCTCAAGTTGTGGAGTTTAAAGTTGTGGAGTTTCAAGTTGTGGAGTCTCTAGTTGTGGAGTTTCTAGTACGGAGTATCTAGTTGTGGAGTTTCCAGTTGTGGAGTTTCTAGTTGTGGAGTTGCGGAGTCTCTAGTTGTGGAGTTTCTAGTTGCGGAGTCTCTAGTTGTAGAGTTTCAAGTTGTGGAGTTTCCAGTTGTGGAGTTTTTAGTTGTGGAGTTTTAGTTGTTGAGTTTCTAGTTGTGAAGTCTCTAGTTTTGCAGTTTCTAGCTGTGGAGTTTCTAGATATGGAATTTCTAGTTGCCGAGTCTGTATTTGTGGGGTTTGTAGTTGTGGAGTTTCTAGTTGTGGAGTTTCTAGTTGTGGAGTCTCTAGTTGCGGAGTTTCTAGTTGTAGATTTTCTAGTTGTGGAGTATCTAGTTGTGGATTTTCCAGTTCTGGAGTTTCTAGTTGTTGAGTTGCGGAGTATCTAGTTGTTGAGTTTCTAGTTGCAGAGTCTCTAGTTGTGGAGTTTCAAGTTGTGGAGTCTCTGGATGTGGAGTTTCTAGTTGTCGAGTTTCCAGTTGTGGAGTATCTAGTTGTGGAGTTTCGAGTTGTGGAGTTTCTAGTTGTGGAGTTTCTACTTGTGGAGTCCCTAGTTGTGGAGTTTCTAGTTGCGGAGTCTCTGGTTGTGGAGTTTCAAGTTGCGGAGTCTCAAGCTGTAGAGTTTCTAGTTGTTAAGTTTTTAGTTGTGGAGTTTCCAGTTGTTGAGTTTCTAGTTTCAAGTCTCTAGTTGTGGAGTTTCTAGTTGCCGAGTTTTCAGTTGTGGAGTACCTAGTAGTGGAGTTTGTAATTGTGGAGTTTCTAGCTGCGGAGTTTCTAGTTGTGGAGTCTCTAGTTGTGGAGTTTCGAGTTTTGGAGTTTCTAGTGTTGGAGGTTTGAGTTGTGGAGTTTCTAGTTGTGGAGTTTCTAGTTGCGGAATCTCTAGCTGTGCATTTTCTAGTTGCGGAACCTAAAGTTGTTAGGTTTCAAGTTGTGGAGTCTCTAGTTGTGGAGTTTCTAGTTGTGGAGTTTCTAGTTGTGGAGTCTCTAGTTGTGTAGTTTCTAGCTGCGGAGTTTCTAGTTGCAGAGATTTATTCGTGGAGTTTCTACTTGCGGAGTTTCTAGTTGCAGAGTCTCTGGTTGTGGAGTTTCTAGTTGCGAAGTCTCTAGTTGTGGAGTTTCTGGTTGTGGAGTTTCTAATTTTGGAGTTTCAAGTTGTGGAGTTTCTAGTTGTGGAGTCTCAAGTTGTGGAGTTTAAAGTTGTGGAGTTTCAAGTTGTGGAGTCTCTAGTTGTGGAGTTTCTATTTGCGGAGTATCTAGTTGTGGAGTTTCCAGTTGTGGAGTTTCTAGTTGTGGAATTGCGGAGTCTCTTGTTGTGGAGTTTCAAGTTGTGGAGTCTAGTTGTGGAGTTTCTAGTTGTGGAGTTTCCAGTTGTGGAGTATCTAGTTGTGGAGTTTCCAGTTGTGTAGTTTCTAGTTGCGGAGTCTCTAGTTGTGAAGTTTCTAGTTGTGGAGTTTCCAGTTGTGGAGTATCTAGTTGTGGAGTTACTACTTGTGGAGTTTCTAGTGGCGGAGTTTCTAGCTGCGGAGTTTCTAGTTGCAGAGTCTCTGGTTGTGGAGTTTCTAGTTGCGGAGTCTCTAGTTGTGGAGTTTCGAGTTTTGGAGTTTCTAGTGTTGGAGTTTTGAGTTTAGGAGTTTCTAGTTGCGGAATCACTAGCTGTGGATTTTCTAGTTGCGGAACTTAAAGTTGTGAGGTTTCAAGTTGTGGAGTTTCAAGTTGTGGAGTTTCTAGTTGTGGAATTTCTAGTTGTGGAGTCTCTAGTTGTGTAGTTTCTAGCTGCGGAGTTTCTATTTGTGGAGTTTCTAGTTGCGAAGTTTCTAGTTGCAGAGTCTCTGGTTGTGGAGTTTCTAGTTGTGGAGTCTCTAGTTGTGGAGTTTCTAGTTGCCGAGTTTTCAGTTGTGGAGTATCTAGTAGTGGAGTTTCTATTTGTGGAGTTTCTAGCTGCGGAGTTTCTAGTTGCAGAGTCTCTGGTTGTGGAGTTTCTAGTTGCGGAGTCTCTAGTTGTGGAGTTTCGAGTTTTGGAGTTTCTAGTGTTGGAGGTTTGAGTTGTGGAGTTTCTAGTTGTGGAGTTTCTAGTTGCGGAATCTCTAGCTGTGGATTTTCTAGTTGCGCAACCTAAAGTTGTGAGGTTTCAAGTTGTGGAGTCTCTAGTTGTGGAGTTTCTAGTTGTGGAGTTTCTAGTTGAGGAGTCTCTAGTTGTGTAGTTTCTAGCTGCGGAGTTTCTAGTTGCAGAGTTTCTATTTATGGAGTTTCTACTTGCGGAGTTTCTAGTTGCAGAGTCTCTGGTTGTGGAGTTTCTAGTTGCGAAGTCTCTAGTTGTGGAGTTTCTTGTTGTGGAGTTTCCAGTTGTGGAGTTTTTAGTTGTGGAGTTTCTAGTTGTGGAGTTTCTGGTTGTGGAGTTTCTAATTTTGGAGTTTCAAGTTGTGGAGTTTCTAGTTGTGGAGTCTCAAGTTGTGGAGATTAAAGTTGCGGAGTTTCAAGTTGTGGAATCTCTAGTTGTGGAGTTTCTAGTTGCGGAGTATCTAGTTGTGGAGTTTCCAGTTGTGGAGTTTCTAGTTGTGGAGTTGCGGAGTCTCTAGTTGTGGAGTTTCAAGTTGTGGAGTCTAGTTGTGGAGTTTCTAGTTGTGGAGTTTCCAGTTGTGGAGTATCTAGTTGTGGAGTTTCCAGTTGTGGAGTTTCTAGTTGCGGAGTCTCTAGTTGTGAAGTTTCTAGTTGTGGAGTTTCCAGTTGTGGAGTGTCTAGCTGTGGAGTTACTACTTGTGGAGTTTCTAGTTGCGGAGTTTCTAGCTGTGGAGTTTCTAGTTGCGGAGTTTCTATTTGTAGAGTTTCTAGCTGCGGAGTTTCTAGTTGCAGAGTCTCTGGTTGTGGAGTTTCTATTTGCGGAGTCTCTAGTTGTGGAGTTTCGAGTTTTGGAGTTTCTAGTGTTGGAGTTTTGAGTTTAGGAGTTTCTAGTTGCGGAATCACTAGCTGTGGATTTTCTAGTTGCGGAACTTAAAGTTGTGAGGTTTCAAGTTGTGCAGTTTCAAGTTGTGGAGTTTCTAGTTGTGGAATTTCTAGTTGTGGATTCTCTAGTTGTGTAGTTTCTAGCTGCGGAGTTTCTATTTGTGGAGTTTCTAGTTGCGGAGTTTCTAGTTGCAGAGTCTCTGGTTGTGGAGTTTCTAGTTACGGAGTCTCTAGTTGTGGAGTTTCTAGTTGTGGAGTTCCGAGTTGTAAAGTTTCTAGTTGGGGAGATTCTAGTTGTGGAGTTTCTAGTTGTGGAGTCTCAAGTTGTGGAGTTTAAACTTGTGGAGTTTCAAGTTGTGGAGTCTATAGTTGTGGAGTTTCTAGTTGTGGAGTCTCTAGTTGCAGAGTTTCTAGTTGTGAAGTTTCTAGATGTGCAGTTTCTATTTTTGGAGTTTCTAGTTGTGGAGTTTCTAGTGGTACAGTCTCCTGTGGCGGAGTTTCCAGTTGCGGAGTTTCTAGTTGGGGAGTTTCTAGTTGTGGAGTTTCTAGTTGTGAAGTTTCTAGTTGTGTTGTCTCAAGTTGTGGAGTTTAAACTTGTGGAGTTTCAAGTTGTGGAGTCTATAGTTGTGGAGTTCCTAGTTGTAGATTTTCTAGTTGTGGAGTATTTAGTTGTGGATTTCCAGTTGTGGAGTTTCTAGTAGTTGAGTGGCGGAGTCTCTAGTTGATGAGTTTCTAGTTGCAGAGTCTCTAGTTGTGGAGTTTCTTGTAGTCGAGTTTCCAGTTGTGGAGTATCTAGTAGTGGAGTTTCGAGTTGTGGAGTTTCTAGTTGTGGAGTTTCTAGTTGCCGAGTCCCTAGTTGTGGAGTTTCTAAATGCGGAGTTTCTAGTTGTGGAGTTTCTAGTTGCGGAGTCTCAAGCTGTGGAGTTTCTAGTTGTTGAGTTTTAGTTGTGGAGTTTCTAGTGCTTGAGTTTCTAGTTTGAAGTCTCTAGTTGTAGATTCTCTAGTTGTGGAGTCTCTAGTTTAGGAATTTCTAGTTGAAGAGTTTTTAGTTGTGGAGTGTCTAGTTGTGGAGTTTGCAGTTGTGGAGTTTCGAGTTGTGGAGTTGCGGAGTCTCTAGTTGTGGAGTTTCTAGTTGCAGAGTCTCTAGTTGTGGAGTTTCAAGTTGTGGAGTCTCTAGTTGTGGAGTTTCTAGTTGCCGAGTTTCCAGTTGTGGAGTATCTAGTAGTGGAGTTTCTATTTCTGGAGTTTCTAGCTGCGGAGTTTCTAGTTGCAGAGTCTCTGGTTGTGGAGTTTCTAGTTGCGGAGTCTCTAGTTGTGGAGTTTCGAGATTTGGAGTTTCTAGTGTTGGAGGTTTGAGTTGTGGAGTTTCTAGTTGTGGAGTTTCTAGTTGCGGAATCTCTAGCTGTGGATTTTCTAGTTGCGGAACCTAAAGTTGTGAGGTTTCAAGTTGTGGACTCTCGAGTTGTGGAGTTTCTAGTTGTGGAGTTTCTAGTTGAGGAGTCTCTAATTGTGTAGTTTCTACTTGCGGAGTTTCTAGTTGCAGAGTCCCTGGTTGTGGAGTTTCTAGTTGCGAAGTCTCTAGTTGTGGAGTTTCTTGTTGTGGAGTTTCCAGTTGTGGAGTTTTTAGTTGTGGAGTTTCTAGTTGTGGAGTTTCTGGTAGTGGAGTTTCTAATTTTGGAGTTTAAGTTGTGCAGTTTCTAGTTGTGGAGTTTCAAGTTGTGGAGTTTAAAGTTGTGGAGTTTCTAGTTGCGGAGTATCTAGTTGTGGAGTTTCCAGTTGTGGAGTTTCCAGTTGTGGAGTATCTAGTTGTGGAGTTTCCAGTTGTGGAGTTTCTAGTTGCGAGTCTCTAGTTGTGAAGTTTCTAGTTGTTGAGTTTCCAGTTGTGGAGTATCTAGTTGTGGAGTTACTACTTGTGGAGTTTCTAGTTGCGGAGTTTCTAGCTGTGGAGTTTCTAGTTGCGGTGTTTCTATTTGTGGAGTTTCTAGCTGCGGAGTTTCTAGTTGCAGAGTCTCTGGTAGTGGAGTTTCTAGTTGCGGAGTCTCAAGTTGTGGAGTTTCGAGTTTTGGAGTTTCTAGTGTTGGAGTTTTGAGTTTAGGAGTTTCTAGTTGCGGAATCACTAGCTGTGGATTTTCTAGTTGCGGAACTTAAAGTTGTGAAGTTTCAAGTTGTGGAGTTTCAAGTTGTGGAGTTTCTAGTTGTGGAATGTCTAGTTGTGGAGTCTCTAGTCGTGTAGTTTCTAGCTGCGGAGTTTCTATTTGTGGAGTTTCTAGTTGCGGAGTTTCTAGTTGCAGTCTCTGGTTGTGGAGTTTCTAGTTGCGGAGTTTCCAGTTGTGGAGTTTTTAGTTGTGGAGTTTTTAGTTGTGGAGTTTCTAGATATGGAATTTCTAGTTGCCGAGTCTCTATTGGTGGAGTTTGTAGTTGTGGAGTTTCTATTTGTGGAGTTTCTAGCTGCAGAGTTTCTAGTTGCAGAGTCTCTGGCTGTGGAGTTTCTAGTTGCGGAGTCTCTAGTTGTAGAGTTTCTAGTTGTGGAGTTTCTAGTTGTGGAGTTTCTAGATATGGAATTTCTAGTTGCCGAGTCTCTATTGGTGAAGTTTGTAGTTGTGGAGTTTCTAGTTGTGGAGTTTTTAGTTGTGGAGTCTCTAGTTGCGGAGTTTCTAGTTGTGGAGTTTCTAGTTGTGGAGTTTCTAGTTGTAGAGTTCCTGGTTGTGGAGTTTCTAGTTGTGGAGTTTCAAGTTGTGGAGTTTCTAGTTGTGGAGTCTCAAGTTGTGGAGTTTAAAGTTGTGGAGTTTCAAGTTGGGGAGTCTCTAGTTGTGGAGTTTCTAGTTGTGGAGTATCTAGTTCTGGAGTTTCTAGTTGCCGAGTTTCCAGTTGTGGAGTATCTAGTAGTGGAGTTTCCAGTTGTGGAGTCTCTAGTTGTGGAGTTTCTAGTTGCGGAGTCTCAAGCTGTGGAGTTTCAAGTTGTGGAGTTTCTAGTTGTGGAGTCTCAAGTTGTGGAGTCTCTAGTTGTGGAGTTTCTAGTTGCAG
This sequence comes from Rhipicephalus microplus, assembly GCF_043290135.1. NCBI lineage: Eukaryota > Metazoa > Arthropoda > Arachnida > Ixodida > Ixodidae > Rhipicephalus > Rhipicephalus microplus. The sequence goes on along the minus strand of NW_027464664.1, from coordinate 715,675 downwards.
AGTATCTAGTTGTGCAGTTTCCAGTTGTGGAGTTTCTAGTTGTGAAGTTGCGGAGTCTCTGGTTGTGGAGTTTTCAGTTGTGGAGTCTCTAGTTGTGGAGTTTCTAGTTGTGGAGTTTTTAGTTGTGGAGTATCTAGTTGTGGAGTTTCCAGTTGTGAAGTATCTAGATGTGGAGTTTCCAGTTGTGGAGTATCAAGTTGTGGAGTTTTAAGTTGTGGAGTTTCTAGTTGCGGAGTTTCTGGTTGCGGAGTTTTTAATAGCAGAGTTTCTAGTTGTGAAATTTCAAGTTGCGGAGTCTCAAGTTGTGGAGTTTCCAGTTGTGGAGTTTTTAGTTGTGGAGTTTTTAGTTGTTGAGTTTCTAGTTGTGAAGTCTCTAGTTTTGCAGTTTCTAGCTGTGGAGTTTTTAGATATAGAATTTCTAGTTGCCGAGTCTGTATTTGTGGAGTTTGTAGTTGTGGAGTTTCTAGTTGTGGAGTTTCTAGTTGTGGAGTCTCTAGTTGCGGAGTTTCTAGTTGTAGATTTTCTAGTTGTGGAGTATCTAGTTGTGGATTTTCCAGTTGTGGAGTTTCTAGTTGTTGATTTGCGGAGTCTCTAGTTGTTGAGTTTCTAGTTGCAGAGTCTCTAGTTGTGGAGTTTCAAGTTGTGGAGTCTCTAGATGTGGAGTTTCTAGTTGTCGAGTTTACAGTTGTGGAGTATCTAGTAGCGGAGTTTCGAGTTGTGGAGTTTCTAGTTGTGGAGTTTCTAGTTGTGGAGTCCCTAGTTGTGGAGTTTCTAGTTGCGGTGTCTCTAGTTGTGGAGTTTCAAGTGTCGGAGTCTCAAGCTGTGGAGTTTCTAGTTGTTGAGTTTTTAGTTGTGGAGTTTCCAGTTGTTGAGTTTCTAGTTTCAAGTCTGTAGTTGTAGATTCTCGAGTTGTGGAGTCTCTAGTTTAGGAGTTTCTAGTTGAAGAGTTTTTTGTTGTGGAGTGTCTAGTTGTGGAGTTTCCAGTAGTGGAGTTTCGAGTTGTGGAGTTTCTAGTTGCAGAGTCTTTAGATGTGGAGTTTCAAGTTGTGGAGTCTCTAGTTTTGGAGTTTCTAGTTGCCGAGTTTCCAGTTGTGAAGTCTCTAGTTTTGCAGTTTCTAGTTGTGGAGTTTCAGGTTGTGGAGTTTCTAGTAGCAGAGATTCTAGTTGCGGAGTCTCTGGTTGTGGAGGTTCTAGTTATGGAGTTTCTAGTTGTGGAGTTTCTAGTCGTGGAGTATCTAGTTGCGGAATCTCTAGCTGTGGAGTTTCTAGTTGTGGAGTTTCTAGTTGTGGAGTTTCCAGTTGTGGAGTTTTTAGTTGTGGACTTTCTAGACATGAAATTTCTTGTAGCCGAGTCTCTATTTGTGGAGTTTCAAGTTGTGGAGTTTCTAGTTGTGGAGTCCATAGTTGCAGAGTTTCTAGTTGTGGAGTTTCTAGTTGTGGAGTTTCAAGTTGTGGAGTCTCTAGTTGTGGAGTTTCTAGTTGCGGAGTATCTAGTTGTTGATTTTCCAGTTGTGGAGTTTCTAGTTGTGGAATTGCGGGGTCTCTGGTTGTGGAGTTTCTAGTTGTGGAGTTTCTAGTTGGGGAGTTTCGAGTTGTGGAGTCACTAGTTGTGGAGTTTCTAGTTGTGGAGTTTTCAGTTGTGGAGTATCTAGTTGTGGAGTTTCTAGTTGTAGAGTTTCCAGTTGTGAAGTATCTAGTTGTGGAGTTTCCAGTTGTGGAGTATCTAGTTGTGGAGTTTCAGGTTGTGGAGTTTCTAGTTGCGGAGTTTTTAGTTGCGAAGTTTTTAATAGCGGAGTATCTAGTTGTGGAGTTTCTAGTTGTGGAGTTGCGGAGTCTCTGGTTGTGGAGTTTCTATTTGTGGAGTTTCTAGTTGTGGAGTTTCGAGTTGTGGATTTTCCAGTTGTGAAGTATCTATTTGTGGAGTTTCCAGTTGTGGAGTATCTAGTTGTGGAGTTTCAAGTTGTGGAGTTTCTAGTGGCGGAGTTTCTAGTTGCAGAGTTTTTAATAGCGGAGTTTCTAGTTGTGGAGTCTCAAGTTGTGGAGTTTCCAGTTGTGGAGTTTATAGTTGTGGAGTTTCTAGCTGTTGAGTTTTTAGTTGTGAAGTCTCTAGTTTTGCAGTTTCTAGTTGTAAAGATTTTAGTTGTGGAGTTTCTAGATATGGAATTTCTAGTTGCCGAGTCTCTATTTGTGGAGTTTGTAGTTGCGAATTCTCTAGTTGAGGAGTCTCTAGTTGTAGAGTTTCTAGTTGCAGAGTGTCTAGTTGTGGTGTTTCTAGCTGTGGAATTTCTCGTTGCGGAGTTTTCAAATGCGGAGTTTCTAGTTGCGGAGTTCTATAGTTACAGAGTCTCTAGTTGTCGAATTTTTAGTTGTGGAGTGTCTAGTTGTGGAGTTTCAAGTTGTGGAGTTTCTAGTAGAGTTTCGAATTGTGAAGTTTTTAGTTGTGGAGTTTCTAGTTGTGGAGTTTCTAGTTTCGGAGTTTCTAGTTGTGGAGTTTCTAGTTGTAGAGTCTCCAGTTGCGGAGTTTCTAGTTGTAGATTCTCTAGTTGTGGAGTCTCTAGTTTAGGAATTTCTAGTTGAAGAGTTTTTAGTTGTGGAGTGTCTAGCTGTGGAGTTTCAAGTTGTGGAGTTTCCAGTTGTAGAGTTGCGGAGTCTCTAGTTGTGTAGTTTCTAGTTGCAGAGTCTCTAGTTGTGGAGTTTCTAGTTGTGAAGTTTCTAGTTGTGGAGTTTCCAGTTGTAGAGTTTTTAGTTGTGTTCTAGACAAGAAATTTCTTGTAGCCGAGTCTCTGTTTGTGGAGCTTGTAGTGTTGGAGTTTCTAGTTGTGGAGTTTCTAGTTGTGGAGTCTCTAGTTGCAGAGTTTCTAGTTGTGCAGTTTCTAGTTGTGGAGTTTCTAGTTGTGGAGTTTCTGGTTGTGGAGTTTCTAGTTGTGGAGTTTCAAGTTGTGGAGTCTCTTGTTGTGGAGTCTCAAGTTGTGGAGTTTAAAGTTGTTGAGTTTCAAGTTGTGGAGTCTCTAGTTGTGGAGTTTCTAGTTGTGGAGTATCTAGTTGTGGAGTTTCCAGTTGTGGAGTTTCTAGTTGTGGAGTTGCGGAGTCTCTGGTTGTGAAGTTTCTAGTTGTGGAGTTTCTAGTTTTGAAGTTTCTAGTTGTGGAATTTCTAGTTGTAGAGTCTCCTGTTGCAGAGTTTCTAGTTGCGGAGTTTCTAGTTGTGGATTTTTCAGTTGTGGAGTTTCTAGTTGTTGAGTTGCGGAGTCTCTAGTTGTTGAGTTTCTAGTTGCAGAGTCTCTAGTTGTGGAGTTTCAAGTTCTGGAGTTTCGAGTTGTGGAGTTTCGAGTTGTGGAGTTTTGAGTTGTGGAGTTTCAAGTTGTGGAGTTTCTAGTTGTGGAGTTTCTAGTTGCGGAATCTCTAGTTGTGGATTTTCTAGTTGCGGAACTTAAGGCTGTGAGGTTTCAAGTTGTGGAGTTTCTAGTTGTGGAGTTTCTAGTTGTGGAGTTTCTAGTTGTGGAGTTTCTAGTTGCGGAGTTTCTAGTTGTAGAGTTTCTAGCTGCGGAGTTTCTAGTTGCAAGGTCTCTAGATGTCGAATTTCTAGTTGTAGAGTTTCTAGTTTTGGAGTCTCTAGTTGCAGAGTTTCTATTTGTGGAGTTTCTATTTGTGGAGTTTCTGGTTGTGGAGTTTTAAGTTGTGGAGTTTCAAGTTGTGGAGACTCTAGTTGTGGAGTTTCTAGTTGTGGAGTCTCCAGTTGCGGAGTTTCTGGTTGTGTAGTTGCTAGTGTTGGAGTTTCTGGTTGTGAAGTTTCAGGTTGTGGAGTTTGTAGTTGCAGAGATTCTAGTTGCAGAGTCTCTGGTTGTGGAGGTTCTAGTTATGGAGTTTCTAGTTGTGGAGTTTCTAGTCGTGGAGTATCTAGTTGTGGAGTTTCCAGTTGTGGAGTTTCCAGTTGTGGAGTTTTTAGTTGTGGAGTTGCGGAGTCTCTTGTTAAGGAGTTTCAAGTTGTGGAGTCTCCTGTTGCGGAGTTTCTAGTTGTGGAGTTTCTAGTTGTGGAGTTGCTAGTTGTGGAATTTCTAGGTGTGAAGTTCCTGGTTGTGGAGTTTCTAGTTGCAGAGATTCTAGTTGCGGAGTCTTTGGTTGTAGAGGTTCTACTTGTGGAGTTTTAGTTGTGGAGTTTCTAGTTGTTGAGTTTCTAGTTTTGAAGACTCTAGTTGTGGAGTCTCTAGTTATGGAGTCTCTAGTTTAGTAGTTTCTAGTTTTAGAGTTTTTAGTTGTAGATTGTCTAGTTGTGGAGTTTCAAGTTGTGTAGTTTTGAGTTGTGGAGTTTCTAGTTGTAGAGTTTTTAGTTGTGGAGTGTCTAGTCGTGGAGTTTCCAGTTGTGGAGTTTTCAGTTGTGGAGTTTCGAGTTGTGGAGTTTATTGTTGTGGAGTTTTGAGTTGTGGAGTTTCTAGTTGTGGAGTTTCTAGTTGCGGAACTTCTAGCTGTGGATTTTCTAGTTGCGGAACTTAAGGTTGTGAGGTTTCAAGTTGTGGAGTTTCTAGTTGTGGAGTTTTTATTTGTGAAGTTTCTAGTTGTGGAGTCTCTAGTTGTGGAGTTTCTAGCTGCGGAGTTTGTAGTTGTGGAGTTTCTAGTTGTGGAGTTTTTAGTTGTGGAGTCTCTAGTTGCGGAGTTCCTAGTTGTGGAGTTTCTAGTTGTGGAGTTTCTAGTTGTAGAGTTTCTGGTTGTGGAGTTTCTAGTTGTGGAGTTTCAAGTTGTGGAGTTTCTAATTGTGGAGTCTCAAGTTGTGGAGTTTGAAGTTGTAGAGTTTCAAGTTGGGGAGTCTCTAGTTGTGGAGTTTCTAGTTGTGGAGTTTCCAGTTGTGGAGTATCTTGTTGTGGAGTTTCCAGTTGTGGAGTTTATAGTTGTTGAAATTCTAGTTGTGAAGTCTCTAGTTTTGCAGTTTCTAGTTGTAAAGCTTTTATTTGTGGAGTTACTCGATATGAAATTTCTTGTTGCCGAGTCTCTATTTTTGGAGTTTCTAGTTGTGGAGTTTCTAGTTGTGGAGTTTCAAGTTGTGGAGTCTCTAGTTGCGGAGTTTATAGTTGCGGAGTTTCTAGTTGTGGAGTTTCTAGTTGTGGAGTTTCTGGTTGTGGAGTTTCTAGTTGTGGAGTTTGAAGTTGTGGAGTTTCTAGTTGCGGAGTCTCAAGTTGTGGAGTTTCTAGTTGTGGAGTTTCAAGTTGTGGAGTTTTGAGTTGTGAAATTTCGAGTTGTGGAGTTTCTAGTTGTGGAGTTTCGAGTTGTGGAGTTTCTAGTTGTGGAGTTTCTAGCTGCGGAGTTTCTAGTTGCAGTCTCTAGTTTTGGAGTTTCAAGTTGCGAATTCTCTAGTTGAGGAGTCTCTAGTTTTAGAGTTTCTAGTTGCGGAGTGTCTAGTTGTGGTGTTTCTAGCTGTGGAATTTCTTGTTGCGGAGTTTTTAAATGCGGAGTTTCTAGTGGCGGAGTTCTATAGTTACAGAGTCTCTAGTTGTCGAATTTTTAGTTGTGGAGTGTCTAGTTGTGGAGTTTCAAGTTGTGGAGTTTCTAGTAGAGTTTCGAATTGTGAAGTTTTTAGTTGTGGAGTTTCTAGTTGTGGAGTTTCTAGTTTTGGAGTTTCTAGTTGTGGAGTTTCTAGTTGTAGAGTCTCCAGTTGCCGAGTTTCTAGTTGCGGAGTTTCTAGTTGGGGAGTTTCTAGTTGTGGAGTTTCTAGTTGTGGATTTTCTAGTTGTGGAGTAACTAGTTGTGGATTTTCCAGTTGTGGAGTTTCTAGTTGTGGAGTTGCGGAGTCTCTAGTTGTGGAGTTTCTAGTTGCAGAGTCTCTAGTTGTGGAGTTTCAAGTTGTGGAGTCTCTAGTTGTGGAGTTTCTAGTCTCCGAGTTTCCAGTTGTGGAGTATCTAGTACTGTAGTTTCCAGTTGTGGAGTTTCTAGTTGTGGAATTTCTAGTTGCGGAGTCCCTAGTTGTGGAGTTTCTAGGTACGGAATCTCAAGATGTGGAGTTTCTAGTTGTTGAGTTTTTAGTTGTGGAGTTTCTAGTTGTTGAGTTTCTAGATTGAAGACTCTTGTTGTAGATTCTCTAGTTGTGGAGTCTCTAGTTTAGGAATTTCTAGTTGAAGAGTTTTTAGTTGTGGAGTGTCTAGTTGTGGAGTTTCGAGTTGTAGAGTTGCGGAGTCTCTAGTTGTGGAGTTTCTAGTTGCAGAGTCTCTAGTTGTGCAGTTTCAAGTTGTGGAGTCTCTAGTTGTGGAGTTTCTAGTTGCCGAGTTTCCAGTTCTGGAGTATCTAGTAGTGGAGTTTCCAGTTGTGGAGTTTCTAGTTGTGGAGTTTCTAGTTGCGGAGTCCCTAGTGGTGGAGTTTCTAGTTGCGGAGTCTCAAGATGTGGAGTTTCTAGTTGTTGAGTTTTTAGTTGTGGAGTTTCTAGTTGTTGAATTTCTAGTTTGAAGTCTGTAGTTGTAGATTCTCTAGTTTTGGAGTCTCTAGTTTAGGAATTTCTAGTTGAAGAGTTTTTAGTTGTGGAGTGTCTAGTTGTGGAGTTTCGAGTTGTGGAGTTTCTAGTTGAGGAGTTTCAAGTTGTGGAGTTTCTAGTTGTGGAGTCTCTAGTTGCGGAGTTTCTAGTTGTGAAGTTTCTAGTTGTGGAGTTTCTAGTTTTGGAGTTTCTAGTTGTGGAGTTTCTAGTTGTAGAGTCTCCTGTTGCGGAGTTTCTAGTTGCGGAGTTTCTAGTTGGGGAGTTTCCAGTTGTGGAGTTTCTAGTTGTGGAGTTTCTAGTTGTGGAGTCTCAAGTTGTGGAGTTTAAACTTGTTGAGTTTCTAGTTGTGGAGTTTCTAGTTGTGGAGTCTCTAAATGCGGAGTTTCTAGTTGTGGAGTTTCTAGTTGTGGAGTTTCTGGTTGTGGAGTTTCTAGTTGAGGAGTTTCAAGCTGTGGAGTTTCTAATTGTGGAGTCTCTAGTTGCGGAGTTTCTAGTTGTGAAGTTTCTAGTTGTGGAGTTTCTAGTTGTGGAGTTTCTAGTTGTAGAGTCCTTAGTTGTGGAGTTTCTAGTTGCGGAGTTTCTAGTTGTGGAGTTTCAAGTTGCGGAGTCCCAAGCTGTGGAGTTTCTAGTTTTTGAGTTTTTAGTTGTGGAGTTTCTAAATGTTGACTTTCTAGTTTGAAGTCTCTAGTTGTAGATTCTCTAGTTGTGGAATCTCTAGTTTAGGAAATTCTAGTTGAAGAGTTTTTCGCTTTGGAGTTTCTAGTTGTGGAGTTTTGAGTTGTGGAGTTTCTAGCTGCGGAGTTTCTAGTTGCAGAGTCTCTGGTTGTGGAGTTTCTAGTTGCGGAGTCTCTAGTTGTGGAGTTTCTAGTTGTGGAGTTTCAAGTTGTGGAGTTTCAAGTTGTGGAGTTTTTAGTTGTGGACTTTCTAGACATGAATTTTCTCGTAGCCGAGTCTCTATTTGTGGAGCTTGTAGTTGTGGAGTTTTTAGTTGTGGAGTGTCTAGTTGTGGAGTTTCCAGTTGTGGAGTTTCTAGTTGAGGAGTTTCAAGTTGTGGAGTTTCTAGTTGTGGAGTCTCTAGTTGCGGAGTTTCTAGTTGTGAAGTTTCTAGTTGTGGAGTTTCTAGTTTTGGAGTTTCTAGTTGTTGAGTTTCTAGTTGTAGAGTCTCCTGTTGCGGAGTTTCTAGTTGCGGAGTTTCTAGTTGGGGAGTTTCCAGTTGTGGAGTTTCTAGTTGTGGAGTTTCTAGTTGTGGAGTCTCAAGTTGTGGAGTTTAAACTTGTTGAGTTTCTAGTTGTGGAGTTTCTGGTTGTGGAGTCTCTAAATGCGGAGTTTCTAGTTGTGGAATTTCTAGTTGTGGAGTTTCTGGTTGTGGAGTTTCTAGTTGAGGAGTTTCAAGCTGTGGAGTTTCTAATTGTGGAGTCTCTAGTTGCGGAGTTTCTAGTTTTGAAGTTTCTAGTTGTGGAGTTTCTAGTTGTGGAGTTTCTAGTTGTAGAGTCCTTAGTTGTGGAGTTTCTAGTTGCGGAGTTTCTAGTTGTGGAGTTTCAAGTTGCGGAGTCCCAAGCTGTGGAGTTTCTAGTTGTTGAGTTTTTAGTTGTGGAGTTTTTAGTTGTTGAGTTTCTAGTTTGAAGTCTCTAGTTGTAGATTCTCTAGTTGTGGAGTCTCTAGTTTAGGAGTTTCTAGTGGAAGGGTTTTACTTGTGGAGTGTCTAGTTGTGGAGTTTCCAGTTGTGGAGTTTCGAGTTGTGGAGTTTCTAGTTGCAGAGTCTCTAGTTGTGGAGTTTCAAGTTGTGGAGTCTCTAGTTGTGGAGTTTCTAGTTGCCGAGTTTCCAGTTGTGGAGTATCTAGTAGTGGAGTTTCCAGTTGTGGAATTTCTAGTTTTGGAGTTTCTAGTTGCGAAGTCCCTAGTTGTGGAGTTTCCAGTTGCGGAGTCTCAAGCTGTGGAGTTTCTAGTTGTTGAGTTTTTAGTTGTGGAGTTTCTAGTTGTTGAGTTTCTAGTGTGAAGCCTCTAGTTGTAGATTCTCTAGTTGTGGAGTCTCTAGTTTAAGAATTTCTAGTTGAAGAGTTTTTAGTTGTGGAGTGTCTAGTTGTGGAGTTTCCAGTTGTGGAGTTTCGAGTTGTGGAGTTGCGGAGTCTCTAGTTGTGGAGTTTCTAGTTGCAGAGTCTCTAGTTGTGCAGTTTCTAGTTGCGGAGTCCCTAGTTCTGGAGTTTCTAGTTGCGGAGTCTCAAGATGTGGAGTTTCTAGTTTTTGAGTTTTTAGTTGTGGAGTTTCTAAATGTTGACTTTCTAGTTTGAAGTCTCTAGTTGTAGATTCTCTAGTTGTGGAGTCTCTAGTTTAGGAATTTCTAGTTGAAGAGTTTTTCGCTTTGGAGTTTCTAGTTGTGGAGTTTTGAGTTGTGGAGTTTCTAGCTGCGGAGTTTCTAGTTGCAGAGTCACTGGTTGTGGAGTTTCTAGTTGCGGAGTCTCTAGTTGTGGAGTTTCTAGTTGTGGAGTTTCTAGTTGTGGAGTTTCAAGTTGTGGAGTTTTTAGTTGTGGACTTTCTAGACATGAATTTTCTCGTAGCCGAGTCTCTATTTGTGGAGCTTGTAGTTGTGGAGTTTCTAGTTGTGGAGTTTCTAGTTGTGGAGTCTCTAGTTGCAGAGTTTCTAGTTGTGGAGTTTCTAGTTGTAGAGTTTCTAGTTGTGGAGTTTCTGGTTGTGGAGTTTCTAGTTGTGGAGTTTCAAGTTGTGGAGTTTCTAGTTGTGGAGTCTCAAGTTGTGGAGTTTAAAGTTGTGGAGTTTCAAGTTGCGGAGTCTATAGTTGTGGAGTTTCTAGTTGTGGAGTTTCTAGTTGTGGAGTTTTTAGTTGTGGACTTTCTAGACATTAATTTTCTTGTAGCCGAGTCTCTATTTGTGGAGCTTGTAGTTGTGGAGTTTGTAGTTGTGGAGTTTCTAGTTGTGGAGTCTCTAGTTGCAGAGTTTCTAGTTGTGGAGTTTCTAGTTGTGGAGTTTCTAGTTGTGGAGTTTCTGGTTGTGGAGTTTCTAGTTGTGGAGTTTCAAGTTGTGGAGTTTCTAGTTGTGGAGTCTCAAGTTGTGGAGTTTAAAGTTATGGAGTTTCAAGTTGTGGAGTCTCTAGTTGTGGAGTTTCTAGTTGCGGAGTATCTAGTTGTGGAGTTTCCAGTTGTGGAGTTTCTAGTTGTGGAGTTGCGGAGTCTCTGGTTGTGGAGTTTCTAGTTGTGGAGTTTCTAGTTGTGGAGTTTCTAGTTGTGGAGTCTCTAGTTGTCGAGTTTCTAGTTGTGGAGTTTCCAGTTGTGGAGAATCTACTTGTGGAGTTTTCAGTTGTGAAGTATCTGGTTGTGGAGTTTCCAGTTGTGGAGTATTTAGTTGTGAACTTTAAGTTATGGAGTTTCTAGTTGCGGAGTTTTTAATAGCGGAGTTTCTAGTTGTGAAGTTTCAAGTTGCGGAGTCTCAAGTTGTGGAGTTTCCAGTTGTGGAGTTTTTAGTTGTGGAGTTTCTAGTTGTTGAGTTTCTAGTTGTGAGTGTCTAGTTTTGCAGTTTCTAGTTGTGTAGTTTCTAGATATGGAATTTCTAGTTGCCGAGTCTGTATTTGTGGAGTTTGTAGTTGCGGAGTTTCTAGTTGTGGAGTTTCTAGTTGTGGAGTCTCTAAATGCGGAGTTTCTAGTTGTGGAGTTTCTAGTTATGGAGTTTCTGGTTGTGGAGTTTCTAGTTGAGGAGTTTCAAGTTGTGGAGTTTCTAGTTGTGCAGTCTCTAGTTGCAGAGTTTCTAGTTGTGAAGTTTCTAGATGTGCAGTTTCTATTTTTGGAGTTTCTAGTTGTGAAGTTTCTAGTTGTAGAGTCTCCTGTTGCGGAGTTTCCAGTTGCGGAGTTTCTAGTTGGGGAGTTTCTAGTTGTGGAGTTTCTAGTTGTGAAGTTTCTAGTTGTGTAGTCTCAAGTTGTGGAGTTTAAACTTGTGGAGTTTCAAGTTGTGGAGTCTATAGTTGTGGAGTTCCTAGTTCTAGATTTTCTAGTTGTGGAGTATTTAGTTGTGGATTTCCAGTTGTGGAGTTTCTAGTAGTTGAGTGGCGGAGTCTCTAGTTGTTGAGTTTCTAGTTGCAGAGTCTCTAGTTGTGGAGTTTGTTGTAGTCGAGTTTCCAGTTGTGGAGTATCTAGTAGTGGAGTTTCGAGTTGTGGAGTTTCTAGTTGTGGAGTTTCTAGTTGCCGAGTCCCTAGTTGTGGAGTTTCTAAATGCGGAGTTTCTAGTTGTGGAGTTTGAAGTTGCGGAGTCTCAAGCTGTGGAGTTTCTAGTTGTTGAGTTTTTAGTTGTGGAGTTTCTAGTTGTTGAGTTTCTAGATTGAAGACTCTTGTTGTAGATTCTCTAGTTGTGGAGTCTCTAGTTTAGGAATTTCTAGTTGAAGAGTTTTTAGTTGTGGAGTGTCTAGTTGTGGAGTTTCGAGTTGTAGAGTTGCGGAGTTTCTAGTTGTGGAGTCTCTAGTTGCAGAGTTTCTAGTTGTGGAGTTTCTAGTTGTGGAGTTTCAAGTTGTGGAGTCTCTAGTTGTGGAGTTTCTAGTTGCGGAGTATCTAGTTGTGGATTTTCCAGTTGTGGAGTTTCTAGTTGTGGAACTGCGGAGTCTCTGGTTGTGGAGTTTCTAGTTGTGGAGTTTCTAGTTGTGGAGTTTCGATTTGTGGAGTCTTTAGTTGTGGAGTTTCTAGTTGTGGAGTTTCTAGTTGTGGAGTATCTAGTTGTGGAGTTTCCAGTTGTAGAGTTTCCAGTTGTGAAGTATCTAGTTGTGAAGTTTCCAGTTGTGGAGTATCTAGTTGTGGAGTTTCAAGTTTTGGAGTTTCTAGTTGCGGAGTTTCTAGTTGCGGAGATTTTAATAACGGAGTATCTAGTTGTGGAGTTGCGGAGTCTCTGGTTGTGGAGTTTCTATTTGTGGAGTTTCTAGTTGTGGAGTTTCGAGTTGTGGAGTCTCTAGTTGTGGAGTTTCTAGTTGTGGATTTTCCAGTTGTGAAGTATCTATTTGTTGAGTTTCTAGTGGCGGAGTTTCTAGTTGTGGAGTTTCTAGTGTTGGAGTTTTGAGTTGTGGAGTTTCTAGTGGTGGAGTTTCTAGTTGCGGAATCTCTAGCTGTGGATTTTCTAGTTACGGAACCTAAAGTTGTGAGGTTTCAAGTTGTGGAGTCTCTAGTTGTGGAGTTTCTAGTTGTAAAGTTTGTAGTTGTGGAGTCTCTACTTGTGTAGTTTCTAGCTGCGGAGTTTCCAGTTGCGGAGTTTCTATTTGTGAAGTTTCTAGTTGCGGAGTTTCTAGTTGCAGAGTTTCTGGTTGTGGAGTTTCTAGTAGCAAAGTCTCTAGTTGTGGAGTTTCTAGTTGTGGAGTTTCTAGTTGTGGAGTTTCCAGTTGTGGAGTTTTTATTTGTGGAGTTTCAAGTTGTGGAGTCTAGTTGTGGAGTTTCTAGTTGTGGAGTTTCTAGTTGCGGAGTCCCTAGTTGTGGAGTTTCTAGTTGCGGAGTCTCTAGTTGTGGAGTTTCTAGTTGAGGAGTTTCTATTTGTGGATTTTCCAGTTGTGGAGTTTCTATTTGTCGAGTTGCAGAGTCTCTAGTTGTGGAGTTTCAAGTTGTGGAGTCTCTAGTTGTGGAGTTTCTAGTTGTCGAGTTTCTAGTTGTGGAGTATCTAGTAGTGAAGTTTCCAGTTGTGGAGTTTCTAGTTGCGGTGTTTCTAGTTGTGGAGTTTCAAGTTGCGGAGTCTCAACCTGTGGAGTTTCTAGTTGTTGAGTTTTTAGTTGTGCAGTTTCCAGTTGTAGAGTTTCCAGTTGTGAAGTATCTAGTTGTGAAGTTTCCAGTTGTGGAGTATCTAGTTGTGGAGTTTCAAGTTTTGGAGTTTCTAGTTGCGGAGTTTCTAGTTGCGGAGATTTTAATAACGGAGTATCTAGTTGTGGAGTTGCGGAGTCTCTGGTTGTGGAGTTTCTAGTTGTGGAGTTTCAAGTTGTGGAGTCTCTAGTTGTGAAGTTTCTAGTTGCGGAGTATCTTGTTGTTGATTTTCCAGTTGTGGAGTTTCTAGTTGTGGAATTGCGGGGTCTCTGGTTGTGGAGTTTCTAGTTGTGGAGTTTCTAGTTGTGGAGTTTCGAGTTGTGGAGTGTCTAGTTGTGGAGTTTCTAGTTGTGGATTTTCCAGTTGTGAAGTATCTATTTGTGGAGTTTCTAGTGGCGGAGTTTCTAGTTGTGGAGTTTCTAGTGTTGGAGTTTTGAGTTGTGGAGTTTCTAGTGGTGGAGTTTCTAGTTGCGGAATCTCTAGCTGTGGATTTTCTAGTTACGGAACCTAAAGTTGTGAGGTTTCAAGTTGTGGAGTCCCTAGTTGTGGAGTTTCTAGTTGTAAAGTTTGTAGTTGTGGAGTCTCTACTTGTGTAGTTTCTAGCTGCGGAGTTTCCAGTTGCAGAGTTTCTATTTGTGAAGTTTCTAGTTGCGGAGTTTCTAGTTGCAGAGTTTCTGGTTGTGGAGTTTCTAGTAGCAAAGTCCCTAGTTGTGGAGTTTCTAGTTGCGGAGTCTCTAGGTGTGGAGTTTCTAGTTGAGGAGTTTCTATTTGTGCATTTTCCAGTTGTGGAGTTTCTATTTGTCGAGTTGCAGAGTCTCTAGTTGTGGAGTTTCAAGTTGTGGAGTCTCTAGTTGTGGAGTTTCTAGTTGTCGAGTTTCTAGTTGTGGAGTATCTAGTAGTGAAGTTTCCAGTTGTGGAGTTTCTAGTTGCGGTGTTTCTAGTTGTGGAGTTTCAAGTTGCGGAGTCTCAACCTGTGGAGTTTCTAGTTGTTGAGTTTTTAGTTGTGCAGTTTCTAGTTGTTGAGTTTCTATTTTGAAGTCTCTAGTTGTGGAGTTTCTGTTTTAGGAGTTTCTAGTTGTAGAGTTTTTAGTTTTTGAGTGTCTAGTTGTGAAGTTTCAAATTCTGGAGTTTCGAGTTGGGGAGTTTCGAATTGTGGAGTTTTGAGTTGTGGAGTTTCAAGTTGTGGAGTTTCTAGTTGTGGGGTTTCTAGTTGCGGAATCTCTAGTTGTGGATTTTCTAGTTCCGGAACTTAAGGCTGTGAGGTTTCAAGTTGTGGAGTTTCAAGTTGTGGAGTTTCTAGTTGTGGAGTTTCTAGTTGCGGAGTTTCTACTTGTGGAGTTTCTAGCTGCGGAGTTTCTAGTTGCAAGGTCCCTAGATGTGAAATTTCTAGTTGTAGAGTTTCTAGTTGTGGAGTCTCTAGTTGCGGAGTTTCTAGTTGTGGAGTTTCTAGTTGTGGAGTTTCTGGTTGTGGAGTTTTTAGTTGTGGAGTTTCAAGTTGTGGAGACTCTAGTTGTGGAGTTTCTAGTTGTGGAGTCTCTAGTTGCGGAGTTTTTTGTTGTGGAGTTGCTAGTGTTGGAGTTTCTAGTTGTGGAGTCTCTAGTTTAAGAATTTCTAGTTGAAGAGTTTTTAGTTGTGGAGTGTCTAGTTGTGGAGTTTCCAGTTGTGGAGTTTCGAGTTGTGGAGTTGCGGAGTCTCTAGTTGTGGAGTTTCTAGTTGCAGAGTCTCTAGTTGTGCAGTTTCTAGTTGCGGAGTCCCTAGTTCTGGAGTTTCTAGTTGCGGAGTCTCAAGATGTGGAGTTTCTAGTTTTTGAGTTTTTAGTTGTGGAGTTTCTAAATGTTGACTTTCTAGTTTGAAGTCTCTAGTTGTAGATTCTCTAGTTGTGGAGTCTCTAGTTTAGGAATTTCTAGTTGAAGAGTTTTTCGCTTTGGAGTTTCTAGTTGTGGAGTTTTGAGTTGTGGAGTTTCTAGCTGCGGAGTTTCTAGTTGCAGAGTCACTGGTTGTGGAGTTTCTAGTTGCGGAGTCTCTAGTTGTGGAGTTTCTAGTTGTGGAGTTTCTAGTTGTGGAGTTTCAAGTTGTGGAGTTTTTAGTTGTGGACTTTCTAGACATGAATTTTCTCGTAGCCGAGTCTCTATTTGTGGAGCTTGTAGTTGTGGAGTTTCTAGTTGTGGAGTTTCTAGTTGTGGAGTCTCTAGTTGCAGAGTTTCTAGTTGTGGAGTTTCTAGTTGTAGAGTTTCTAGTTGTGGAGTTTCTGGTTGTGGAGTTTCTAGTTGTGGAGTTTCAAGTTGTGGAGTTTCTAGTTGTGGAGTCTCAAGTTGTGGAGTTTAAAGTTGTGGAGTTTCAAGTTGCGGAGTCTATAGTTGTGGAGTTTCTAGTTGTGGAGTTTCTAGTTGTGGAGTTTTTAGTTGTGGACTTTCTAGACATTAATTTTCTTGTAGCCGAGTCTCTATTTGTGGAGCTTGTAGTTGTGGAGTTTGTAGTTGTGGAGTTTCTAGTTGTGGAGTCTCTAGTTGCAGAGTTTCTAGTTGTGGAGTTTCTAGTTGTGGAGTTTCTAGTTGTGGAGTTTCTGGTTGTGGAGTTTCTAGTTGTGGAGTTTCAAGTTGTGGAGTTTCTAGTTGTGGAGTCTCAAGTTGTGGAGTTTAAAGTTATGGAGTTTCAAGTTGTGGAGTCTCTAGTTGTGGAGTTTCTAGTTGCGGAGTATCTAGTTGTGGAGTTTCCAGTTGTGGAGTTTCTAGTTGTGGAGTTGCGGAGTCTCTGGTTGTGGAGTTTCTAGTTGTGGAGTTTCTAGTTGTGGAGTTTCTAGTTGTGGAGTCTCTAGTTGTCGAGTTTCTAGTTGTGGAGTTTCCAGTTGTGGAGAATCTACTTGTGGAGTTTTCAGTTGTGAAGTATCTGGTTGTGGAGTTTCCAGTTGTGGAGTATTTAGTTGTGAACTTTAAGTTATGGAGTTTCTAGTTGCGGAGTTTTTAATAGCGGAGTTTCTAGTTGTGAAGTTTCAAGTTGCGGAGTCTCAAGTTGTGGAGTTTCCAGTTGTGGAGTTTTTAGTTGTGGAGTTTCTAGTTGTTGAGTTTCTAGTTGTGAGTGTCTAGTTTTGCAGTTTCTAGTTGTGTAGTTTCTAGATATGGAATTTCTAGTTGCCGAGTCTGTATTTGTGGAGTTTGTAGTTGCGGAGTTTCTAGTTGTGGAGTTTCTAGTTGTGGAGTCTCTAAATGCGGAGTTTCTAGTTGTGGAGTTTCTAGTTATGGAGTTTCTGGTTGTGGAGTTTCTAGTTGAGGAGTTTCAAGTTGTGGAGTTTCTAGTTGTGCAGTCTCTAGTTGCAGAGTTTCTAGTTGTGAAGTTTCTAGATGTGCAGTTTCTATTTTTGGAGTTTCTAGTTGTGAAGTTTCTAGTTGTAGAGTCTCCTGTTGCGGAGTTTCCAGTTGCGGAGTTTCTAGTTGGGGAGTTTCTAGTTGTGGAGTTTCTAGTTGTGAAGTTTCTAGTTGTGTAGTCTCAAGTTGTGGAGTTTAAACTTGTGGAGTTTCAAGTTGTGGAGTCTATAGTTGTGGAGTTCCTAGTTCTAGATTTTCTAGTTGTGGAGTATTTAGTTGTGGATTTCCAGTTGTGGAGTTTCTAGTAGTTGAGTGGCGGAGTCTCTAGTTGTTGAGTTTCTAGTTGCAGAGTCTCTAGTTGTGGAGTTTGTTGTAGTCGAGTTTCCAGTTGTGGAGTATCTAGTAGTGGAGTTTCGAGTTGTGGAGTTTCTAGTTGTGGAGTTTCTAGTTGCCGAGTCCCTAGTTGTGGAGTTTCTAAATGCGGAGTTTCTAGTTGTGGAGTTTGAAGTTGCGGAGTCTCAAGCTGTGGAGTTTCTAGTTGTTGAGTTTTTAGTTGTGGAGTTTCTAGTTGTTGAGTTTCTAGATTGAAGACTCTTGTTGTAGATTCTCTAGTTGTGGAGTCTCTAGTTTAGGAATTTCTAGTTGAAGAGTTTTTAGTTGTGGAGTGTCTAGTTGTGGAGTTTCGAGTTGTAGAGTTGCGGAGTTTCTAGTTGTGGAGTCTCTAGTTGCAGAGTTTCTAGTTGTGGAGTTTCTAGTTGTGGAGTTTCAAGTTGTGGAGTCTCTAGTTGTGGAGTTTCTAGTTGCGGAGTATCTAGTTGTGGATTTTCCAGTTGTGGAGTTTCTAGTTGTGGAACTGCGGAGTCTCTGGTTGTGGAGTTTCTAGTTGTGGAGTTTCTAGTTGTGGAGTTTCGATTTGTGGAGTCTTTAGTTGTGGAGTTTCTAGTTGTGGAGTTTCTAGTTGTGGAGTATCTAGTTGTGGAGTTTCCAGTTGTAGAGTTTCCAGTTGTGAAGTATCTAGTTGTGAAGTTTCCAGTTGTGGAGTATCTAGTTGTGGAGTTTCAAGTTTTGGAGTTTCTAGTTGCGGAGTTTCTAGTTGCGGAGATTTTAATAACGGAGTATCTAGTTGTGGAGTTGCGGAGTCTCTGGTTGTGGAGTTTCTATTTGTGGAGTTTCTAGTTGTGGAGTTTCGAGTTGTGGAGTCTCTAGTTGTGGAGTTTCTAGTTGTGGATTTTCCAGTTGTGAAGTATCTATTTGTTGAGTTTCTAGTGGCGGAGTTTCTAGTTGTGGAGTTTCTAGTGTTGGAGTTTTGAGTTGTGGAGTTTCTAGTGGTGGAGTTTCTAGTTGCGGAATCTCTAGCTGTGGATTTTCTAGTTACGGAACCTAAAGTTGTGAGGTTTCAAGTTGTGGAGTCTCTAGTTGTGGAGTTTCTAGTTGTAAAGTTTGTAGTTGTGGAGTCTCTACTTGTGTAGTTTCTAGCTGCGGAGTTTCCAGTTGCGGAGTTTCTATTTGTGAAGTTTCTAGTTGCGGAGTTTCTAGTTGCAGAGTTTCTGGTTGTGGAGTTTCTAGTAGCAAAGTCTCTAGTTGTGGAGTTTCTAGTTGTGGAGTTTCTAGTTGTGGAGTTTCCAGTTGTGGAGTTTTTATTTGTGGAGTTTCAAGTTGTGGAGTCTAGTTGTGGAGTTTCTAGTTGTGGAGTTTCTAGTTGCGGAGTCCCTAGTTGTGGAGTTTCTAGTTGCGGAGTCTCTAGTTGTGGAGTTTCTAGTTGAGGAGTTTCTATTTGTGGATTTTCCAGTTGTGGAGTTTCTATTTGTCGAGTTGCAGAGTCTCTAGTTGTGGAGTTTCAAGTTGTGGAGTCTCTAGTTGTGGAGTTTCTAGTTGTCGAGTTTCTAGTTGTGGAGTATCTAGTAGTGAAGTTTCCAGTTGTGGAGTTTCTAGTTGCGGTGTTTCTAGTTGTGGAGTTTCAAGTTGCGGAGTCTCAACCTGTGGAGTTTCTAGTTGTTGAGTTTTTAGTTGTGCAGTTTCCAGTTGTAGAGTTTCCAGTTGTGAAGTATCTAGTTGTGAAGTTTCCAGTTGTGGAGTATCTAGTTGTGGAGTTTCAAGTTTTGGAGTTTCTAGTTGCGGAGTTTCTAGTTGCGGAGATTTTAATAACGGAGTATCTAGTTGTGGAGTTGCGGAGTCTCTGGTTGTGGAGTTTCTAGTTGTGGAGTTTCAAGTTGTGGAGTCTCTAGTTGTGAAGTTTCTAGTTGCGGAGTATCTTGTTGTTGATTTTCCAGTTGTGGAGTTTCTAGTTGTGGAATTGCGGGGTCTCTGGTTGTGGAGTTTCTAGTTGTGGAGTTTCTAGTTGTGGAGTTTCGAGTTGTGGAGTGTCTAGTTGTGGAGTTTCTAGTTGTGGATTTTCCAGTTGTGAAGTATCTATTTGTGGAGTTTCTAGTGGCGGAGTTTCTAGTTGTGGAGTTTCTAGTGTTGGAGTTTTGAGTTGTGGAGTTTCTAGTGGTGGAGTTTCTAGTTGCGGAATCTCTAGCTGTGGATTTTCTAGTTACGGAACCTAAAGTTGTGAGGTTTCAAGTTGTGGAGTCCCTAGTTGTGGAGTTTCTAGTTGTAAAGTTTGTAGTTGTGGAGTCTCTACTTGTGTAGTTTCTAGCTGCGGAGTTTCCAGTTGCAGAGTTTCTATTTGTGAAGTTTCTAGTTGCGGAGTTTCTAGTTGCAGAGTTTCTGGTTGTGGAGTTTCTAGTAGCAAAGTCCCTAGTTGTGGAGTTTCTAGTTGCGGAGTCTCTAGGTGTGGAGTTTCTAGTTGAGGAGTTTCTATTTGTGCATTTTCCAGTTGTGGAGTTTCTATTTGTCGAGTTGCAGAGTCTCTAGTTGTGGAGTTTCAAGTTGTGGAGTCTCTAGTTGTGGAGTTTCTAGTTGTCGAGTTTCTAGTTGTGGAGTATCTAGTAGTGAAGTTTCCAGTTGTGGAGTTTCTAGTTGCGGTGTTTCTAGTTGTGGAGTTTCAAGTTGCGGAGTCTCAACCTGTGGAGTTTCTAGTTGTTGAGTTTTTAGTTGTGCAGTTTCTAGTTGTTGAGTTTCTATTTTGAAGTCTCTAGTTGTGGAGTTTCTGTTTTAGGAGTTTCTAGTTGTAGAGTTTTTAGTTTTTGAGTGTCTAGTTGTGAAGTTTCAAATTCTGGAGTTTCGAGTTGGGGAGTTTCGAATTGTGGAGTTTTGAGTTGTGGAGTTTCAAGTTGTGGAGTTTCTAGTTGTGGGGTTTCTAGTTGCGGAATCTCTAGTTGTGGATTTTCTAGTTCCGGAACTTAAGGCTGTGAGGTTTCAAGTTGTGGAGTTTCAAGTTGTGGAGTTTCTAGTTGTGGAGTTTCTAGTTGCGGAGTTTCTACTTGTGGAGTTTCTAGCTGCGGAGTTTCTAGTTGCAAGGTCCCTAGATGTGAAATTTCTAGTTGTAGAGTTTCTAGTTGTGGAGTCTCTAGTTGCGGAGTTTCTAGTTGTGGAGTTTCTAGTTGTGGAGTTTCTGGTTGTGGAGTTTTTAGTTGTGGAGTTTCAAGTTGTGGAGACTCTAGTTGTGGAGTTTCTAGTTGTGGAGTCTCTAGTTGCGGAGTTTTTTGTTGTGGAGTTGCTAGTGTTGGAGTTTCTAGTTGTGGAGTTTCAGGTTGTGAAGTTTCTAGTAGCAGAGATTCTAGTTGCGGAGTCTCTGGTTGTGGAGGTTCTAGTTATGGAGTTTCTAGTTGTGGAGTTTCTAGTCGTGGAGTATCTAGTTGTGGAGTTGCTAGTTGTGGAATTTCTAGGTGTGAAGTTCCTGGTTGTGGAGTTTCTAGTTGCAGAGATTCTAGTTGTGGAGTCTATGGTTGTTGAGGTTCTACTTGTAGAGTGTCTAGTTGTGAAGTTTCAGTCTTGGAGTTTCTAGTTGTAGAGTCTCAAGTTGTGGAGTTTAAAGTGGTGGAGTCTCAACTTGTGGAATTTCTAGTTGTAGAGTTTTTAGTTGTGGAGTTTCTAGTTGTTGAGTTTCTAGTTTTGAAGTCTCTAGTTGTGCAGTCTCTAGTTATGGAGTCTCTAGTTTAGGAGTTTTTAGTTGTAGAGTTTTTAGTTGTGGAGTGTCTAGTTGTGGAGTTTCCAGTTGTGGAGTTTCCAGTTGTGGAGTTTCGAGTTGTGGAGTTTCTTGTTGTGGAGTTTTGAGTTGTGGAGTTTCTAGTTGTGGAGTTTCTAGTTGCGGAATCTCTAGCTGTGGATTTTCTAGTTGAGGAACTTAAGGTTGTGAGGTTTCAAGTTGTGGAGTTTCTAGTTGTGGAGTTTCTAGTTGTGGAGTTTCTAGTTGTGGAGTCTCTAGGGTTGGAGTTTCTAGCTGCGGAGTTTTTAATTGCGGAGTTTCTATTTGTGGAGTTTCTAGCTGCAGAGTTTCTAGTTGCAGAGTCTCTGGTTGTGGAGTTTCTAGTTGCGGAGTCTCTAGTTGTAGAGTTTCTAGTTGTGGAGTTTTTAGTTGTGGAGTTTTCAGTTGTGGAGTTTCTAGATATGGAATTTCTAGTTGCCGAGTCTCTATTCGTGGAGTTTGTAGTTGTGGAGTTTCTAGTTGTGGAGTTTTTAGTTGTTGAGTCTCTAGTTGCGGAGTTTCTAGTTGTGGAGTTTCTAGTTGTGGAGTTTCTAGTTGTAGAGTTTCTGGTTGTGGAGTTTCTAGTTGTGGAGTTTCAAGTTGTGAAGTTTCTAGTTGTGGAGTCTCAAGTTGTGGAATTTAAAGTTGTGGAGTTTCAAGTTGGGGAGTCTCTAGTTGCGGAGTTTCTAGTTGTGGAGTATCTAGTTGTGGAGTTTCAGTTGTGGAGTTTCTAGTTGTGGAGTTGCAGAGTCTCTAGTTGTGGAGTTTCTAGTTGTGGAGTTTCCAGTTGCGGAGTATCTTGTTTTGGAGTTTCCAGTTGTGAAGTTTCTAGTTGTGGAGTTTCCAGTTGTGGAGTATCTAGTTGTGGAGTTGCTAGTTGTGGAATTTCTAGGTGTGAAGTTCCTGGTTGTGGAGTTTCTAGTTGCAGAGATTCTAGTTGCGAAGTCTATGGTTGTTGAGGTTCTACTTGTAGAGTTTCTAGTTGTAGAGTTTTTAGTTGTGGAGTTTCTAGTTTTGAAGTCTCTAGTTTTGAAGTCTCTAGTTGTGCAGTCTCTAGTTATGGAGTCTCTAGTTTAGGAGTTTCTATTTGTAGAGTTTTTAGTTGTAGAGTGTCTAGTTGTGGAGTTTCCAGTTGTGGAGTTTCCAGTTGTGGAGTTTCGAGTTGTGGAGTTTCTTGTTGTGGAGTTTTGAGTTGTGGAGTTTCTAGTTGGGGAGTTTCTAGTTGCGGAATCTCTAGCTGTGGATTTTCTAGTTGAGGAACTTAAGGTTGTGAGGTTTCAAGTTGTGGAGTTTCTAGTTGTGGAGTTTCTAGTTGTGGAGTTTCTAGTTGTGGAGTTTCTAGTTGTGGAGTCTCTAGGGTTGGAGTTTCTAGCTGCGGAGTTTTTAATTGCGGAGTTTCTATTTGTGGAGTTTCTAGCTGCAGAGTTTCTAGTTGCAGAGTCTCTGGTTGTGGAGTTTCTAGTTGCGGAGTCTCTAGTTGTGGAGTTTCTAGTTGTGGAGTTTCTGGTTGTGGAGTTTCCAGTTGTGGAGTATTTAGTTGTGGAGTTTCAAGTTGTGGAGTCTAGTTGTGGAGTTTCTAGTTGTGGAGTTTCTAGTTGCGGAGTCCCTAGTTGTGGAGTTTCTAGTTGCAGAGTCTCTAGTTGTGGAGTTTCTAGTTGAGTAGTTTCTAGTTGTGGATTTTTCAGTTGTGGAGTTTCTAGTTGTCGAGTTGCAGAGTCTCTAGTTGTGGAGTTTCAAGTTGTGGAGTCTCTAGTTGTGGAGTTTCCAGTTGTGGAGTTTCTAGTTGTGGAGTATCTAGCAGTGAAGTTTCCAGTTGTGGAGTTTCTAGTTGCAGTGTTTCCAGTTGTGGAGTTTCAAGTTGCGGAGTCTCAACCTGTGGAGTTTCTAGTTGTTGAGTTTTTAGTTGTGCAGTTTCTACTTGTTGAGTTTCTATTTTGAAGTCTCTAGTTGTGGAGTTTCTAGTTTTAGGAGTTTCTAGTTGTAGAGTTTTTAGTTTTTGAGTGTCTAGTTGTGAAGTTTCAAGTTCTGGAGTTTCGAGTTGTGGAGTTTCGAATTGTGGAGTTTTGAGTTGTGGAGTTTCAAGTTGTGGAGTTTCTAGTTGTGGGGTTTCTAGTTGCGGAATCTCTAGTTGTGGATTTTCTAGTTGCGGAACTTAAGGCTGTGAGGTTTCAAGTTGTGGAGTTTCAAGTTGTGGAGTTTCTAGTTGTGGAGTTTCTAGTTGCGGAGTTTCTAGTTGTGGAGTTTCTAGCTGCGGAGTTTCTAGTTGCAAGGTCTCTAGATGTGGAATTTCTAGTTGTAGAGTTTCTAGTTGTGGAGTCTCTAGTTGCGGAGTTTCTAGTTGTGGAGTTTATAGTTGTGGAGTTTCTGGTTGTGGAGTTTTTAGTTGTGGAGTTTTCAGTTGTGGAGACTCTAGTTGTGGAGTTTCTAGTTGTGGAGTCTCTAGTTGCGGAGTTTTTAGTTGTGGAGTTGCTAGTGTTGGAGTTTCTAGTTGTGGAGTTTCAGGTTGTGGAGTTTCTAGTAGCAGAGATTCTAGTTGCGGAGTCTCTGGTTGTGGAGGTTCTAGTTATGCAGTTTCTAGTTGTGGAGTTTCTAGTCGTGGAGTATCTAGTTGTGGAGTTGCTAGTTGTGGAATTTCTAGGTGTGAAGTTCCTGGTTGTGGAGTTTCTAGTTGCAGAGATTCTAGTTGCGGAGTCTATGGTTGTTGAGGTTCTACTTGTAGAGTTTCTAGTTGTGAAGTTTCAGTCTTGGAGTTTCTAGTTGTGGAGTCTCAAGTTGTGGAGTTTAAAGTGGTGGAGTCTCAAGTTGTGGAATTTCTAGTTGTAGAGTTTTTAGTTGTGGAGTTTCTAGTTGTTGAGTTTCTAGTTTTGAAGTCTCTAGATGTGCAGTCTCTAGTTATGGAGTCTCTAGTTTAGGAGTTTCTAGTTGTAGAGTTTTTAGTTGTGGAGTGTCTAGTTGTGGAGTTTCCAGTTGTGGAGTTTCCAGTTGTGGAGTTTCGAGTTGTGGAGTTTCTTGTTGTGGAGTTTTGAGTTGTGGAGTTTCTAGTTGTGGAGGATCGAGTTGCGGAATCTCTAGCTGTGGATTTTCTAGTTGAGGAACTTAAGGTTGTGAGGTTTCAAGTTGTGGAGTTTCTAGTTGTGGAGTTTCTAGTTGTGGAATTTCTAGTTGTGGAGTCTCTAGGGTTGGAGTTTCTAGCTGCGGAGTTTTTAATTGCGGAGTTTCTATTTGTGGAGTTTCTAGCTGCAGAGTTTCTAGTTGCAGAGTCTCTGGTTGTGGAGTTTCTAGTTGCGGAGTCTCTAGTTGTAGAGTTTCTAGTTGTGAAGTTTCTAGTTGTGGAGTTTTTAGTTGTGGAGTTTTCAGTTGTGGAGTTTCTAGATATGGAATTTCTAGTTGCCGAGTCTCTATTGGTGGAGTTTGTAGTTGTGGAGTTTCTAGTTGTGGAGTTTTTAGTTGTTGAGTCTCTAGTTGCGGAGTTTCTAGTTGTGGAGTTTCTAGTTGTGGAGTTTCTAGTTGTAGAGTTTCTGGTTGTGGAGTTTCTAGTTGTGGAGTTTCAAGTTGTGAAGTTTCTAGTTGTGGAGTCTCAAGTTGTGGAATTTAAAGTTGTGGAGTTTCAAGTTGGGGAGTCCCTAGTTGCGGAGTTTCTAGTTGTGGAGTATCTAGTTGTGGAGTTGCAGAGTCTCTAGTTGTGGAGTTTCTAGTTGTGGAGTTTCTAGTTGTAGAGTCTCCAGTTGTGGAGTTTCTAGTTGCGGAGTATCTAGTTGTGGATTTTCCAGTTGTGGAGTTTCTAGTTGTGGAACTGCGGAGTCTCTGGTTGTGGAGTTTCTAGTTGTGGAGTTTCTAGTTGTGGAGTTTCGATTTGTGGAGTCTCTAGTTGTGGAGTTTCTAGTTGTGGAGTTTCTAGTTGTGGAGTATCTAGTTGTGGAGTTTCCAGTTGTAGAGTTTCCAGTTGTGAAGTATCTAGTTGTGGAGTTTCCAGTTGTGGAGTATCTAGTTGTGGAGTTTGAAGTTTTGGAGTTTCTAGTTGCGGAGTTTCTAGTTGCGGAGATTTTAATACCGGAGTATCTAGTTGTGGAGTTGCGGAGTCTCTGGTTGTGGAGTTTCTATTTGTGGAGTTTCTAGTTGTGGAGTTTCGAGTTGTGGAGTCTCTAGTTGTGGAGTTTCTAGTTGTGGATTTTCCAGCTGTGAAGTATCTATTTGTGGAGTTTCTAGTGGCGAAGTTTCTAGTTGTGGAGTTTCTAGTGTTGGAGTTTTGAGTTGTGGAGTTTCTAGTGGTGGAGTTTCTAGTTGCGGAATCTCTAGCTGTGGATTTTCTAGTTACGGAACCTAAAGTTGTGAGGTTTCAAGTTGTGGAGTCTCTAGTTGTGGAGTTTCTAGTTGTAAAGTTTGTAGTTGTGGAGTCTCTACTTGTGTAGTTTCTAGCTGCGGAGTTTCCAGTTGCGGAGTTTCTATTTGTGAAGTTTCTAGTTGCGGAGTTTCTAGTTGCAGAGTTTCTGGTTGTGGAGTTTCTAGTAGCAAAGTGTCTAGTTGTGGAGTTTCTAGTTGTGGAGTTTCTAGTTGTGGAGTTTCCAGTTGTGGAGTTTTTAGTTGTGGAGTTTCAAGTTGTGGAGTCTAGTTGTGGAGTTTCTAGTTGTGGAGTTTCTAGTTGCGGAGTCCCTAGTTGTGGAGTTTCTAGTTGCGGAGTCTCTAGTTGTGGAGTTTCTAGTTGAGGAGTTTCTAGTTGTGGATTTTTCAGTTGTGGAGTTTCTAGTTGTCGAGTTGCAGAGTCTCTAGTTGTGGAGTTTCAAGTTGTGGAGTCTCTAGTTGTGGAGTTTCTAGTTGTCGAGTTTCTAGTTGTGGAGTATTTAGTAGTGAAGTTTCCAGTTGTGGAGTTTCTAGTTGCAGTGTTTCCAGTTGTGGAGTTTCAAGTTGCGGAGTCTCAACCTGTGGAGTTTCTAGTTGTTGAGTTTTTAGTTGTGCAGTTTCTAGTTGTTGAGTTTCTATTTTGAAGTCTCTAGTTGTGGAGTTTCTAGTTTTAGGAGTTTCTAGTTGTAGAGTTTTTAGTTTTTGAGTGTCTAGTTGTGAAGTTTCAAGTTCTGGAGTTTCGAGTTGTGGAGTTTCGAATTGTGGAGTTTTAAGTTGTGGAGTTTCAAGTTGTGGAGTTTCTAGTTGTGGGGTTTCTAGTTGCGGAATCTCTAGTTGTGGATTTTCTAGTTGCGGAACTTAAGGCTGTGAGGTTTCAAGTTGTGGAGTTTCAAGTTGTGGAGTTTCTAGTTGTGGAGTTTCTAGTTGCGGAGTTTCTAGTTGTGGAGTTTCTAGCTGCGGAGTTTCTAGTTGCAAGGTCTCTAGATGTGGAATTTCTAGTTGTAGAGTTTCTAGTTGTGGAGTCTCTAGTTGCGGAGTTTCTAGTTGTGGAGTTTCTAGTTGTGGAGTTTCTGGTTGTGGAGTTTTTAGTTGTGGAGTTTTCAGTTGTGGAGACTCTAGTTGTGGAGTTTCTAGTTGTGGAGTCTCTAGTTGCGGAGTTTTTAGTTGTGGAGTTGCTAGTGTTGGAGTTTCTAGTTGTGGAGTTTCAGGTTGTGGAGTTTCTAGTAGCAGAGATTCTAGTTGCGGAGTCTCTGGTTGTGGAGGTTCTAGTTATGGAGTTTCTAGTTGTGGAGTTTCTAGTCGTGGAGTATCTAGTTGTGGAGTTGCTAGTTGTGGAATTTCTAGGTGTGAAGTTCCTGGTTGTGGAGTTTCTAGTTGCAGAGATTCTAGTTGCGGAGTCTATGGTTGTTGAGGTTCTACTTGTAGAGTTTCTAGTTGTGAAGTTTCAGTCTTGGAGTTTCTAGTTGTGGAGTCTCAAGTTGTGGAGTTTAAAGTGGTGGAGTCTCAAGTTGTGGAATTTCTAGTTGTAGAGTTTTTAGTTGTGGAGTTTCTAGTTGTTGAGTTTCTAGTTTTGAAGTCTCTAGTTGTGCGGTCTCTAGTTATGGAGTCTCTAGTTTAGGAGTTTCTAGTTGTAGAGTTTTTAGTTGTGGAGTGTCTAGTTGTGGAGTTTCCAGTTGTGGAGTTTCCAGTTGTGGAGTTTCGAGTTGTGGAGTTTCTTGTTGTGGAGTTTTGAGTTGTGGAGATTCTAGTTGTGGAGGATCGAGTTGCGGAATCTCTAGCTGTGGATTTTCTAGTTGAGGAACTTAAGGTTGTGAGGTTTCAAGTTGTGGAGTTTCTAGTTGTGGAGTTTCTAGTTGTGGAGTTTCTAGTTGTGGAGTCTCTAGGGTTGGAGTTTCTAGCTGCGGAGTTTTTAATTGCGGAGTTTCTATTTGTGGAGTTTCTAGCTGCAGAGTTTCTAGTTGCAGAGTCTCTGGTTGTGGAGTTTCTAGTTGCGGAGTCTCTAGTTGTAGAGTTTCTAGTTGTGGAGTTTCTAGTTGTGGAGTTTTTAGTTGTGGAGTTTTCAGTTGTGGAGTTTCTAGATATGGAATTTCTAGTTGCCGAGTCTCTATTGGTGGAGTTTGTAGTTGTGGAGTTTCTAGTTGTGGAGTTTTTAGTTGTTGAGTCTCTAGTTGCGGAGTTTCTAGTTGTGGAGTTTCTAGTTGTGGAGTTTCTAGTTGTAGAGTTTCTGGTTGTGGAGTTTCTAGTTGTGGAGTTTCAAGTTGTGAAGCTTCTAGTTGTGGAGTCTCAAGTTGTGGAATTTAAAGTTGTGGAGCTTCAAGTTGGGGAGTCCCTAGTTGCGGAGTTTCTAGTTGTGGAGTATCTAGTTGTGGAGTTTCAGTTGTGGAGTTTCTAGTTGTGGAGTTGCAGAGTCTCTAGTTGTGGAGTTTCTAGTTGTGGAGTTTCTAGTTGTAGAGTCTCCAGTTGTGGAGTTTCTAGTTGCGGAGTATCTAGTTGTGGATTTTCCAGTTGTGGAGTTTCTAGTTGTGGAACTGCGGAGTCTCTGGTTGTGGAGCTTCTAGTTGTGGAGTTTCTAGTTGTGGAGTTTCGATTTGTGGAGTCTCTAGTTGTGGAGTTTCTAGTTGTGGAGTTTCTAGTTGTGGAGTATCTAGTTGTGGAGTATCTAGTTGTGGAGTTTCCAGTTGTAGAGTTTCCAGTTGTGAAGTATCTAGTTGTGGAGTTTCCAGTTGTGGAGTATCTAGTTGTGGAGTTTGAAGTTTTGGAGTTTCTAGTTGCGGAGTTTCTAGTTGCGGAGATTTTAATAACGGAGTATCTAGTTGTGGAGTTGCGGAGTCTCTGGTTGTGGAGTTTCTATTTGTGGAGTTTCTAGTTGTGGAGTTTCGAGTTGTGGAGTCTCTAGTTGTGGAGTTTCTAGTTGTGGATTTTCCAGCTGTGAAGTATCTATTTGTGGAGTTTCTAGTGGCGGAGTTTCTAGTTGTGGAGTTTCTAGTGTTGGAGTTTTGAGTTGTGGAGTTTCTAGTGGTGGAGTTTCTAGTTGCGGAATCTCTAGCTGTGGATTTTCTAGTTACGGAACCTAAAGTTGTGAGGTTTCAAGTTGTGGAGTCTCTAGTTGTGGAGTTTCTAGTTGTAAAGTTTGTAGTTGTGGAGTCTCTACTTGTGTAGTTTCTAGCTGCGGAGTTTCCAGTTGCGGAGTTTCTATTTGTGAAGTTTCTAGTTGCGGAGTTTCTAGTTGCAGAGTTTCTAGTTGTGGAGTTTCTAGTTGTGGAGTTTCCAGTTGTGGAGTTTTTAGGTGTGGAGTTTCAAGTTGTGGAGTCTAGTTGTGGAGTTTCTAGTTGTGGAGTTTCCAGTTGCGGAGTCCCTAGTTGTGGAGTTTCTAGTTGCGGAGTCTCTAGTTGTGGAGTTTCTAGTTGAGGAGTTTCTAGTTGTGGATTTTCCAGTTGTGGAGTTTCTAGTTGTCGAGTTGCAGAGTCTCTAGTTGTGGAGTTTCAAGTTGTGGAGTCTCTAGTTGTGGAGTTTCTAGTTGTCGAGTTTCTAGTTGTGGAGTATCTAGTAGTGAAATTTCCAGTTGTGGAGTTTCTAGTTGCAGTGTTTCCAGTTGTGGAGTTTCAAGTTGCGGAGTCTCAACCTGTGGAGTTTCTAGTTGTTGAGTTTTTAGTTGTGCAGTTTCTAGTTGTTGAGTTTCTATTTTGAAGTCTCTAGTTGTGGAGTTTCTAGTTTTAGGAGTTTCTAGTTGTAGAGTTTTTAGTTTTTGAGTGTCTAGTTGTGAAGTTTCAAGTTCTGGAGTTTCGAGTTGTGGAGTTTCAAGTTGTGGAGTTTCTAGTTGTGGAGTTTCTAGTTGCGGAGTTTCTAGTTGTGGAGTTTCTAGCTGCGGAGTTTCTAGTTGCAAGGTCTCTAGATGTGGAATTTCTAGTTGTAGAGTTTCTAGTTGTGGAGTCTCTAGTTGCGGAGTTTCTAGTTGTGGAGTTTCTAGTTGTGGAGTTTCTGGTTGTGGAGTTTTTAGTTGTGGAGTTTTAAGTTGTGGAGACTCTAGTTGTGGAGTTTCTAGTTGTGGAGTCTCTAGTTGCGGAGTTTTTAGTTGTGGAGTTGCTAGTGTTGGAGTTTCTAGTTGTGGAGTTTCAGGTTGTGGAGTTTCTAGTAGCAGAGATTCTAGTTGCGGAGTCTCTGGTTGTGGAGGTTATAGTTATGGAGTTTCTAGTTGTGGAGTTTCTAGTCGTGGAGTATCTAGTTGTGGAGTTGCTAGTTGTGGAATTTCTAGGTGTGAAGTTCCTGGTTGTGGAGTTTCTAGTTGCAGAGATTCTAGTTGCGGAGTCTATGGTTGTTAAGGTTCTACTTGTAGAGTTTCTAGTTGTGAAGTTTCAGTCTTGGAGTTTCTAGTTGTGGAGTCTCAAGTTGTGGAGTTTAAAGTGATGGAGTCTCAAGTTGTGGAGTTTCTAGTTGCGGAGTCTCTAGTTGTAGAGTTTCTAGTTGTGGAGTTTCTAGTTGTGGAGTTTTTAGTTGTGGAGTTTTCAGTTGTGGAGTTTCTAGATATGGAATTTCTAGTTGCCGAGTCTCTATTGGTGGAGTTTGTAGTTGTGGAGTTTCTAGTTGTGGAGTTTTTAGTTGTTGAGTCTCTAGTTGCGGAGTTTCTAGTTGTGGAGTTTCTAGTTGTGGAGTTTCTAGTTGTAGAGTTTCTGGTTGTGGAGTTTCTAGTTGTGGAGTTTCAAGTTGTGAAGTTTCTAGTTGTGGAGTCTCAAGTTGTGGAATTTAAAGTTGTGGAGTTTCAAGTTGGGGAGTCCCTAGTTGCGGAGTTTCTAGTTGTGGAGTATCTAGTTGTGGAGTTTCAGTTGTGGAGTTTCTAGTTGTGGAGTTGCAGAGTCTCTAGTTGTGGAGTTTCTAGTTGTGGAGTTTCTAGTTGTAGTCTCCAGTTGTGGAGTTTCTAGTTGCGGAGTATCTAGTTGTGGATTTTCCAGTTGTGGAGTTTCTAGTTGTGGAACTGCGGAGTCTCTGGTTGTGGAGTTTCTAGTTGTGGAGTTTCTAGTTGTGGAGTTTCGATTTGTGGAGTCTCTAGTTGTGGAGTTTCTAGTTGTGGAGTTTCTAGTTGTGGAGTATCTAGTTGTGGAGTTTCCAGTTGTAGAGTTTCCAGTTGTGAAGTATCTAGTTGTGAAGTTTCCAGTTGTGGAGTATCTAGTTGTGGAGTTTGAAGTTTTGGAGTTTCTAGTTGCGGAGTTTTAGTTGCGGAGATTTTAATAACGGAGTATCTAGTTGTGGAGTTGCGGAGTCTCTGGTTGTGGAGTTTCTATTTGTGGAGTTTCTAGTTGTGGAGTTTCGAGTTGTGGAGTCTCTAGTTGTGGAGTTTCTAGTTGTGGATTTTCCAGCTGTGAAGTATCTATTTGTGGAGTTTCTAGTGGCGGAGTTTCTAGTTGTGGAGTTTCTAGTGTTGGAGTTTTGAGTTGTGGAGTTTCTAGTGGTGGAGTTTCTAGTTGCGGAATCTCTAGCTGTGGATTTTCTAGTTACGGAACCTAAAGTTGTGAGGTTTCAAGTTGTGGAGTCTCTAGTTGTGGAGTTTCTAGTTGTAAAGTTTGTAGTTGTGGAGTCTCTACTTGTGTAGTTTCTAGCTGCGGAGTTTCCAGTTGCGGAGTTTCTATTTGTGAAGTTTCTAGTTGCGGAGTTTCTAGTTGCAGAGTTTCTGGTTGTGGAGTTTCTAGTAGCAAAGTCTCTAGTTGTGGAGTTTCTAGTTGTGGAGTTTCTAGTTGTGGAGTTTCCAGTTGTGGAGTTTTTAGTTGTGGAGTTTCAAGTTGTGGAGTCTAGTTGTGGAGTTTCTAGTTGTGGAGTTTCTAGTTGCGGAGTCCCTAGTTGTGGAGTTTCTAGTTGCGGAGTCTCTAGTTGTGGAGTTTCTAGTTGAGGAGTTTCTAGTTGTGGATTTTTCAGTTGTGGAGTTTCTAGTTGTCGAGTTGCAGAGTCTCTAGTTGTGGAGTTTCAAGTTGTGGAGTCTCTAGTTGTGGAGTTTCTAGTTGTCGAGTTTCTAGTTGTGGAGTATCTAGTAGTGAAGTTTCCAGTTGTGGAGTTTCTAGTTGCAGTGTTTCCAGTTGTGGAGTTTCAAGTTGCGGAGTCTCAACCTGTGGAGTTTCTAGTTGTTGAGTTTTTAGTTGTGCAGTTTCTAGTTGTTGAGTTTCTATTTTGAAGTCTCTAGTTGTGGAGTTTCTAGTTTTAGGAGTTTCTAGTTGTAGAGTTTTTAGTTTTTGAGTGTCTAGTTGTGAAGTTTCAAGTTCTGGAGTTTCGAGTTGTGGAGTTTCAAGTTGTGGAGTTTCTAGTTGTGGAGTTTTTAGTTGCGGAGTTTCTAGTTGTGGAGTTTCTAGCTGCGGAGTTTCTAGTTGCAAGGTCTCTAGATGTGGAATTTCTAGTTGTAGAGTTTCTAGTTGTGGAGTCTCTAGTTGCGGAGTTTCTAGTTGTGGAGTTTCTAGTTGTGGAGTTTCTGGTTGTGGAGTTTTTAGTTGTGGAGTTTTAAGTTGTGGAGACTCTAGTTGTGGAGTTTCTAGTTGTGGAGTCTCTAGTTGCGGAGTTTTTAGTTGTGGAGTTGCTAGTGTTGGAGTTTCTAGTTGTGGAGTTTCAGGTTGTGGAGTTTCTAGTAGCAGAGATTCTAGTTGCGGAGTCTCTGGTTGTGGAGGTTCTAGTTATGGAGTTTCTAGTTGTGGAGTTTCTAGTCGTGGAGTATCTAGTTGTGGAGTTGCTAGTTGTGGAATTTCTAGGTGTGAAGTTCCTGGTTGTGGAGTTTCTAGTTGCAGAGATTCTAGTTGCGGAGTCTAAGGTTGTTAAGGTTCTACTTGTAGAGTTTCTAGTTGTGAAGTTTCAGTCTTGGAGTTTCTAGTTGTGGAGTCTCAAGTTGTGGAGTTTAAAGTGGTGGAGTCTCAAGTTGTGGAGTTTCTAGTTGCGGAGTCTCTAGTTGTAGAGTTTCTAGTTGTGGAGTTTCTAGTTGTGGAGTTTTTAGTTGTGGAGTTTTCAGTTGTGGAGTTTCTAGATATGGAATTTCTAGTTGCCGAGTCTCTAATGGTGGAGTTTGTAGTTGTGGAGTTTCTAGTTGTGGAGTTTTTAGTTGTTGAGTCTCTAGTTGCGGAGTTTCTAGTTGTGGAGTTTCTAGTTGTGGAGTTTCTAGTTGTAGAGTTTCTGGTTGTGGAGTTTCTAGTTGTGGAGTTTCAAGTTGTGAAGTTTCTAGTTGTGGAGTCTCAAGTTGTGGAATTTAAAGTTGTGGAGTTTCAAGTTGGGGAGTCCCTAGTTGCGGAGTTTCTAGTTGTGGAGTATCTAGTTGTGGAGTTTCAGTTGTGGAGTTTCTAGTTGTGGAGTTGCAGAGTCTCTAGTTGTGGAGTTTCTAGTTGTGGAGTTTCTAGTTGTAGTCTCCAGTTGTGGAGTTTCTAGTTGCGGAGTATCTAGTTGTGGATTTTCCAGTTGTGGAGTTTCTAGTTGTGGAACTGCGGAGTCTCTGGTTGTGGAGTTTCTAGTTGTGGAGTTTCTAGTTGTGGAGTTTCGATTTGTGGAGTCTCTAGTTGTGGAGTTTCGATTTGTGGAGTCTCTAGTTGTGGAGTATCTAGTTGTGGAGTTTCCAGTTGTAGAGTTTCCAGTTGTGAAGTATCTAGTTGTGAAGTTTCCAGTTGTGGAGTATCTAGTTGTGGAGTTTGAAGTTTTGGAGTTTCTAGTTGCGGAGTTTCTAGTTGCGGAGATTTTAATAACGGAGTATCTAGTTGTGGAGTTGCGGAGTCTCTGGTTGTGGAGTTTCTATTTGTGGAGTTTCTAGTTGTGGAGTTTCGAGTTGTGGAGTCTCTAGTTGTGGAGTTTCTAGTTGTGGATTTTCCAGCTGTGAAGTATCTATTTGTGGAGTTTCTAGTGGCGGAGTTTCTAGTTGTGGAGTTTCTAGTGTTGGAGTTTTGAGTTGTGGAGTTTCTAGTGGTGGAGTTTCTGGTTGCGGAATCTCTAGCTGTGGATTTTCTAGTTACGGAACCTAAAGTTGTGAGGTTTCAAGTTGTGGAGTCTCTAGTTGTGGAGTTTCTAGTTGTAAAGTTTGTAGTTGTGGAGTCTCTACTTGTGTAGTTTCTAGCTGCGGAGTTTCCAGTTGCGGAGTTTCTATTTGTGAAGTTTCTAGTTGCGGAGTTTCTAATTGCAGAGTTTCTGGTTGTGGAGTTTCTAGTAGCAAAGTCTCTAGTTGTGGAGTTTCTAGTTGTGGAGCTTCTAGTTGTGGAGTTTCCAGTTGTGGAGTTTTTAGTTGTGGAGTTTCAAGTTGTGGAGTCTAGTTGTGGAGTTTCTAGTTGTGGAGTTTCTAGTTGCGGAGTCCCTAGTTGTGGAGTTTCTAGTTGCGGAGTCTCTAGTTGTGGAGTTTCTAGTTGAGGAGTTTCTAGTTGTGGATTTTCCAGTTGTGGAGTTTCTAGTTGTCGAGTTGCAGAGTCTCTAGTTGTGGAGTTTCAAGTTGTGGAGTCTCTAGTTGTGGAGTTTCTAGTTGTCGAGTTTCTAGTTGTGGAGTATCTAGTAGTGAAGTTTCCAGTTGTGGAGTTTCTAGTTGCAGTGTTTCCAGTTGTGGAGTTTCAATTTGCGGAGTCTCAACCTGTGGAGTTTCTAGTTGTTGAGTTTTTAGTTGTGCAGTTTCTAGTTGTTGAGTTTCTATTTTGAAGTCTCTAGTTGTGGAGTTTCTAGTTTTAGGAGTTTCTAGTTGTAGAGTTTTAGTTTTTGAGTGTCTAGTTGTGAAGTTTCAAGTTCTGGAGTTTCGAGTTGTGGAGTTTCGAATTGTGGAGTTTTGAGTTGTGGAGTTTCAAGTTGTGGAGTTTCTAGTTGTGGGGTTTCTAGTTGCGGAATCTCTAGTTGCGGATTTTCTAGTTGCGGAACTTAAGGCTGTGAGGTTTCAAGTTGTGGAGTTTCAAGTTGTGGAGTTTCTAGTTGTGGAGTTTCTAATTGCGGAGTTTCTAGTTGTGGAGTTTCTAGCTGCGGAGTTTCTAGTTGCAAGGTCTCTAGATGTGGAATTTCTAGTTGTAGAGTGTCTAGTTGTGGAGTCTCTAGTTGCGGAGTTTCTAGTTGTGGAGTTTCTAGTTGTGGAGTTTCTGGTTGTGGAGTTTTTAGTTGTGGAGTTTTCAGTTGTGGAGTCTGTAGTTGCGGAGTTTTTAGTTGTGGAGTTGCTAGTGTTGGAGTTTCTAGTTGTGGAGTTTCAGGTTGTGGAGTTTCTAGTAGCAGAGATTCTAGTTGCGGAGTCTCTGGTTGTGGAGGTTCTAGTTATGGAGTTTCTAGTTGTGGAGTTTCTAGTCGTGGAGTATCTAGTTGTGGAGTTGCTAGTTGTGGAATTTCTAGGTGTGAAGTTCCTGGTTGTGGAGTTTCTAGTTGCAGAGATTCTAGTTGCGGAGTCTATGGTTGTTGATGTTCTACTTGTAGAGTTTCTAGTTGTGAAGTTTCAGTCTTGGAGTTTCTAGTTGTGGAGTCTCAAGTTGTGGAGTTTAAAGTGGTGGAGTCTCAAGTTGTGGAATTTCTAGTTGTAGAGTTTTTAGTTGTGGAGTTTCTAGTTGTTGAGTTTCTAGTTTTGAAGTCTCTAGTTGTGCAGTCTCTAGTTATGGAGTCTCTAGTTTAGGAGTTTCTAGTTGTAGAGTTTTTAGTTGTGGAGTGTCTAGTTGTGGAGTTTCCAGTTGTGGAGTTTCCAGTTGTGGAGTTTCGAGTTGTGGAGTTTCTTGTTGTGGAGTTTTGAGTTGTGGAGTTTCTAGTTCTGGAGGATCGAGTTGCGGAATCTCTAGCTGTGGATTTTCTAGTTGAGGAACTTAAGGTTGTGAGGTGTCAAGTTGTGGAGTTTCTAGTTGTGGAGTTTCTAGTTGTGGAGTTTCTAGTTGTGGAGTCTCTAGCATTGGAGTTTCTAGCTGCGGAGTTTTTAATTGCGGAGTTTCTATTTGTGGAGTTTCTAGCTGCAGAGTTTCTAGTTGCAGAGTCTCTGGTTGTGGAGTTTCTAGTTGCGGAGTCTCTAGTTGTAGAGTTTCTAGTTGTGGAGTTTCTAGTTTTGAAGTCTCTAGTTTTGCAGTTTCTAGCTGTGGAGTTTCTAGATATGGAATTTCTAGTTGCCGAGTCTGTATTTGTGGGGTTTGTAGTTGTGGAGTTTCTAGTTGTGGAGTTTTTAGTTGTTGAGTCTCTAGTTGCGGAGTTTCTAGTTGTGGAGTTTCTAGTTGTGGAGTTTCTAGTTGTAGAGTTTCTGGTTGTGGAGTTTCTAGTTGTGGAGTTTCAAGTTGTGAAGTTTCTAGTTGTGGAGTCTCAAGTTGTGGAATTTAAAGTTGTGGAGTTTCAAGTTGGGGAGTCCCTAGTTGCGGAGTTTCTAGTTGTGGAGTATCTAGTTGTGGAGTTTCAGTTGTGGAGTTTCTAGTTGTGGAGTTGCAGAGTCTCTAGTTGTGGAGTTTCTAGTTGTGGAGTTTCTAGTTGTAGAGTCTCCAGTTGTGGAGTTTCTAGTTGCGGAGTATCTAGTTGTGGATTTTCCAGTTGTGGAGTTTCTAGTTGTGGAACTGCGGAGTCTCTGGTTGTGGAGTTTCTAGTTGTGGAGTTTCTAGTTGTGGAGTTTCGATTTGTGGAGTCTCTAGTTGTGGAGTTTCTAGTTGTGGAGTTTCTAGTTGTGGAGTATCTAGTTGTGGAGTTTCCAGTTGTAGAGTTTCCAGTTGTGAAGTATCTAGTTGTGGAGTTTCCAGTTGTGGAGTATCTAGTTGTGGAGTTTGAAGTTTTGGAGTTTCTAGTTGCGGAGTTTCTAGTTGCGGATATTTTAATAACGGAGTATCTAGTTGTGGAGTTGCGGAGTCTCTGGTTGTGGAGTTTCTATTTGTGGAGTTTCTAGTTGTGGAGTTTCGAGTTGTGGAGTCTCTAGTTGTGGAGTTTCTAGTTGTGGATTTTCCAGCTGTGAAGTATCTATTTGTGGAGTTTCTAGTGGCGGAGTTTCTAGTTGTGGAGTTTCTAGTGTTGGAGTTTTGAGTTGTGGAGTTTCTAGTGGTGGAGTTTCTAGTTGCGGAATCTCTAGCTGTGGATTTTCTAGTTACGGAACCTAAAGTTGTGAGGTTTCAAGTTGTGGAGTCTCTAGTTGTGGAGTTTCTAGTTGTAAAGTTTGTAGTTGTGGAGTCTCTACTTGTGTAGTTTCTAGCTGCGGAGTTTCCAGTTGCGGAGTTTCTATTTGTGAAGTTTCTAGTTGCGGAGTTTCTAGTTGCAGAGTTTCTGGTTGTGAAGTTTCTAGTAGCAAAGTCTGTAGTTTGAGTTTCTAGTTGTGGAGTTTCTAGTTGTGGAGTTTCCAGTTGTGGAGTTTTTAGTTGTGGAGTTTCAAGTTGTGGAGTCTAGTTGTGGAGTTTCTAGTTGTGGAGTTTCCAGTTGCGGAGTCCCTAGTTGTGGAGTTTCTAGTTGCGGAGTCTCTAGTTGTGGAGTTTCTAGTTGAGGAGTTTCTAGTTGTGGATTTTCCAGTTGTGGAGTTTCTAGTTGTCGAGTTGCAGAGTCTCTAGTTGTGGAGTTTCAAGTTGTGGAGTCTCTAGTTGTGGAGTTTCTAGTTGTCGATTTTCTAGTTGTGGAGTATCTAGTAGTGAAGTTTCCAGTTGTGGAGTTTCTAGTTGCAGTGTTTCCAGTTGGGGAGTTTCAAGTTGCGGAGTCTCAACCTGTGGAGTTTCTAGTTGTTGAGTTTTTAGTTGTGCAGTTTCTAGTTGTTGAGTTTCTATTTTGAAGTCTCTAGTTGTGGAGTTTCTAGTTTTAGGAGTTTCTAGTTGTAGAGTTTTTAGTTTTTGAGTGTCTAGTTGTGAAGTTTCAAGTTCTGGAGTTTCGAGTTGTGGAGTTTCAAGTTGTGGAGTTTCTAGTTGTGGAGTTTCTAGTTGCGGAGTTTCTAGTTGTGGAGTTTCTAGCTGCGGAGTTTCTAGTTGCAAGGTCTCTAGATGTGGAATTTCTAGTTGTAGAGTTTCTAGTTGTGGAGTCTCTAGTTGCGGAGTTTCTAGTTGTGGAGTTTCTAGTTGTGGAGTTTCTGTTTGTGGAGTTTTTAGTTGTGGAGTTTTAAGTTGTGGAGACTCTAGTTGTGGAGTTTCTAGTTGTGGAGTCTCTAGTTGCGGAGTTTTTAGTTGTGGAGTTGCTAGTGTTGGAGTTTCTAGTTGTGGAGTTTCAGGTTGTGGAGTTTCTAGTAGCAGAGATTCTAGTTGCGGAGTCTCTGGTTGTGGAGGTTCTAGTTATGGAGTTTCTAGTTGTGTAGTTTCTAGTCGTGGAGTATCTAGTTGTGGAGTTGCTAGTTGTGGAATTTCTAGGTGTGAAGTTCCTGGTTGTGGAGTTTCTAGTTGCAGAGATTCTAGTTGCGGAGTCTATGGTTGTTAAGGTTCTACTTGTAGAGTTTCTAGTTGTGAAGTTTCAGTCTTGGAGTTTCTAGTTGTGGAGTCTCAAGTTGTGGAGTTTAAAGTGGTGGAGTCTCAAGTTGTTGAGTTTCTAGTTGCGGAGTCTCTAGTTGTAGAGTTTCTAGTTGTGGAGTTTCTAGTTGTGGAGTTTTTAGTTGTGGAGTTTTCAGTTGTGGAGTTTCTAGATATGGAATTTCTAGTTGCCGAGTCTCTATTGGTGGAGTTTGTAGTTGTGGAGTTTCTAGTTGTGGAGTTTTTAGTTGTTGAGTCTCTAGTTGCGGAGTTTCTAGTTGTGGAGTTTCTAGTTGTGGAGTTTCTAGTTGTAGAGTTTCTGGTTGTGGAGTTTCTAGTTGTGGAGTTTCAAGTTGTGAAGTTTCTAGTTGTGGAGTCTCAAGTTGTGGAATTTAAAGTTGTGGAGTTTCAAGTTGGGGAGTCCCTAGTTGCGGAGTTTCTAGTTGTGGAGTATCTAGTTGTGGAGTTTCAGTTGTGGAGTTTCTAGTTGTGGAGTTGCAGAGTCTCTAGTTGTGGAGTTTCTAGTTGTGGAGTTTCTAGTTGTAGTCTCCAGTTGTGGAGTTTCTAGTTGCGGAGTATCTAGTTGTGGAGTTTCTAGTTGTGGAGTATCTAGTTGTGGAGTTTCCAGTTGTAGAGTTTCCAGTTGTGAAGTATCTAGTTGTGAAGTTTCCAGTTGTGGAGTATCTAGTTGTGGAGTTTGAAGTTTTGGAGTTTCTAGTTGCGGAGTTTCTAGTTGCGGAGATTTTAATAACGGAGTATCTAGTTGTGGAGTTGCGGAGTCTCTGGTTGTGGAGTTTCTATTTGTGGAGTTTCTAGTTGTGGAGTTTCGAGTTGTGGAGTCTCTAGTTGTGGAGTTTCTAGTTGTGGATTTTCCAGCTGTGAAGTATCTATTTGTGGAGTTTCTAGTGGCGGAGTTTCTAGTTGTGGAGTTTCTAGTGTTGGAGTTTCGAGTTGTGGAGTTTCTAGTTGCGGAATCTCTAGCTGTGGATTTTCTAGTTACGGAACCTAAAGTTGTGAGGTTTCAAGTTGTGGAGTCTCTAGTTGTGGAGTTTCTAGTTGTAAAGTTTGTAGTTGTGGAGCCTCTACTTGTGTAGTTTCTAGCTGCGGAGTTTCCAGTTGCGGAGTTTCTATTTGTGAAGTTTCTAGTTGCGGAGTTTCTAGTTGCAGAGTTTCTGGTTGTGGAGTTTCTAGTAGCAAAGTCTCTAGTTGTGGAGTTTCTAGTTGTGGAGTTTCTAGTTGTGGAGTTTCCAGTTGTGGAGTTTTGAGTTGTGGAGTTTCAAGTTGTGGAGTCTAGTTGTGGAGTTTCTAGTTGTGGAGTTTCTAGTTGCGGAGTCCCTAGTTGTGGAGTTTCTAGTTGCGGAGTCTCTAGTTGTGGAGTTTCTAGTTGAGGAGTTTCTAGTTGTGGATTTTTCAGTTGTGGAGTTTCTAGTTGTCGAGTTGCAGAGTCTCTAGTTGTGGAGTTTCAAGTTGTGGAGTCTCTAGTTGTGGAGTTTCTAGTTGTCGAGTTTCTAGTTGTGGAGTATCTAGTAGTGAAGTTTCCAGTTGTGGAGTTTCTAGTTGCAGTGTTTCCAGTTGTGGAGTTTCAAGTTGCGGAGTCTCAACCTGTGGAGTTTCTAGTTGTTGAGTTTTTAGTTGTGCAGTTTCTAGTTGTTGAGTTTCTATTTTGAAGTCTCTAGTTGTGGAGTTTCTAGTTTTAGGAGTTTCTAGTTGTAGAGTTTTTAGTTTTTGAGTGTCTAGTTGTGAAGTTTCAAGTTCTGGAGTTTCGAGTTGTGGAGTTTCAAGTTGTGGAGTTTCTAGTTGTGGAGTTTCTAGTTGAGGAGTTTCTAGTTGTGGAGTTTCTAGCGGCGGAGTTTCTAGTTGCAAGGTCTCTAGATGTGGAATTTCTAGTTGTAGAGTTTCTAGTTGTGGAGTCTCTAGTTGCGGAGTTTCTAGTTGTGGAGTTTCTAGTTGTGGAGTTTCTGGTTGTGGAGTTTTTAGTTGTGGAGTTTTAAGTTGTGGAGACTCTAGTTGTGGAGTTTCTAGTTGTGGAGTCTCTAGTTGCGGAGTTTTTAGTTGTGGAGTTGCTAGTGTTGGAGTTTCTAGTTGTGGAGTTTCAGGTTGTGGAGTTTCTAGTAGCAGAGATTCTAGTTGCGGAGTCTCTGGTTGTGGAGGTTCTAGTTATGGAGTTTCTAGTTGTGGAGTTTCTAGTCGTGGAGTATCTAGTTGTGGAGTTGCTAGTTGTGGAATTTCTAGGTGTGAAGTTCCTGGTTGTGGAGTTTCTAGTTGCAGAGATTCTAGTTGCGGAGTCTATGGTTGTTAAGGTTCTACTTGTAGAGTTTCTAGTTGTGAAGTTTCAGTCTTGGAGTTTCTAGTTGTGGAGTCTCAAGTTGTGGAGTTTAAAGTGGTGGAGTCTCAAGTTGTGGAGTTTCTAGTTGCGGAGTCTCTAGTTGTAGAGTTTCTAGTTGTGGAGTTTCTAGTTGTGGAGTTTTTAGTTGTGGAGTTTTCAGTTGTGGAGTTTCTAGATATGGAATTTCTAGTTGCCGAGTCTCTAATGGTGGAGTTTGTAGTTGTGGAGTTTCTAGTTGTGGAGTTTTTAGTTGTTGAGTCTCTAGTTGCGGAGTTTCTAGTTGTGGAGTTTCTAGTTGTGGAGTTTCTAGTTGTAGAGTTTCTGGTTGTGGAGTTTCTAGTTGTGGAGTTTCAAGTTGTGAAGTTTCTAGTTGTGGAGTCTCAAGTTGTGGAATTTAAAGTTGTGGAGTTTCAAGTTGGGGAGTCCCTAGTTGCGGAGTTTCTAGTTGTGGAGTATCTAGTTGTGGAGTTTCAGTTGTGGAGT
Organism: Rhipicephalus microplus; assembly: GCF_043290135.1. Taxonomy (NCBI): domain Eukaryota; kingdom Metazoa; phylum Arthropoda; class Arachnida; order Ixodida; family Ixodidae; genus Rhipicephalus; species Rhipicephalus microplus. The sequence goes on along the minus strand of NW_027464664.1, from coordinate 676,605 downwards.
TTCTAGTTGTGGAGTTGCAGAGTCTCTAGTTGTGGAGTTTCTAGTTGTGGAGTTTCTAGTTGTAGTCTCCAGTTGTGGAGTTTCTAGTTGCGGAGTATCTAGTTGTGGATTTTCCAGTTGTGGAGTTTCTAGTTGTGGAACTGCGGAGTCTCTGGTTGTGGAGTTTCTAGTTGTGGAGTTTCGATTTGTGGAGTCTCTAGTTGTGGAGTTTCGATTTGTGGAGTCTCTAGTTGTGGAGTATCTAGTTGTGGAGTTTCCAGTTGTAGAGTTTCCAGTTGTGAAGTATCTAGTTGTGAAGTTTCCAGTTGTGGAGTATCTAGTTGTGGAGTTTGAAGTTTTGGAGTTTCTAGTTGCGGAGTTTCTAGTTGCGGAGATTTTAATAACGGAGTATCTAGTTGTGGAGTTGCGGAGTCTCTGGTTGTGGAGTTTCTATTTGTGGAGTTTCTAGTTGTGGAGTTTCGAGTTGTGGAGTCTCTAGTTGTGGAGTTTCTAGTTGTGGATTTTCCAGCTGTGAAGTATCTATTTGTGGAGTTTCTAGTGGCGGAGTTTCTAGTTGTGGAGTTTCTAGTGTTGGAGTTTTGAGTTGTGGAGTTTCTAGTAGTGGAGTTTCTAGTTGCGGAATCTCTAGCTGTGGATTTTCTAGTTACGGAACCTAAAGTTGTGAGGTTTCAAGTTGTGGAGTCTCTAGTTGTGGAGTTTCTAGTTGTAAAGTTTGTAGTTGTGGAGTCTCTACTTGTGTAGTTTCTAGCTGCGGAGTTTCCAGTTGCGGAGTTTCTATTTGTGAAGTTTCTAGTTGCGGAGTTTCTAGTTGCAGAGTTTCTGGTTGTGGAGTTTCTAGTAGCAAAGTCTCTAGTTGTGGAGTTTCTAGTTGTGGAGTTTCTAGTTGTGGAGTTTCCAGTTGTGGAGTTTTTAGTTGTGGAGTTTCAAGTTGTGGAGTCTAGTTGTGGAGTTTCTAGTTGTGGAGTTTCTAGTTGCGGAGTCCCTAGTTGTGGAGTCTCTAGTTGTGGAGTTTCTAGTTGTCGAGTTTCTAGTTGTGGAGTATCTAGTAGTGAAGTTTCCAGTTGTGGAGTTTCTAGTTGCAGTGTTTCCAGTTGTGGAGTTTCAATTTGCGGAGTCTCAACCTGTGGAGTTTCTAGTTGTTGAGTTTTTAGTTGTGCAGTTTCTAGTTGTTGAGTTTCTATTTTGAAGTCTCTAGTTGTGGAGTTTCTAGTTTTAGGAGTTTCTAGTTGTAGAGTTTTAGTTTTTGAGTGTCTAGTTGTGAAGTTTCAAGTTCTGGAGTTTCGAGTTGTGGAGTTTCGAATTGTGGAGTTTTGAGTTGTGGAGTTTCAAGTTGTGGAGTTTCTAGTTGTGGGGTTTCTAGTTGCGGAATCTCTAGTTGCGGATTTTCTAGTTGCGGAACTTAAGGCTGTGAGGTTTCAAGTTGTGGAGTTTCAAGTTGTGGAGTTTCTAGTTGTGGAGTTTCTAGTTGCGGAGTTTCTAGTTGTGGAGTTTCTAGCTGCGGAGTTTCTAGTTGCAAGGTCTCTAGATGTGGAATTTCTAGTTGTAGAGTTTCTAGTTGTGGAGTCTCTAGTTGCGGAGTTTCTAGTTGTGGAGTTTCTAGTTGTGGAGTTTCTGGTTGTGGAGTTTTTAGTTGTGGAGTTTTCAGTTGTGGAGACTCTAGTTGTGGAGTTTCTAGTTGTGGAGTCTCTAGTTGTGGAGTTTCTAGTTGTGGAGTTTTTAGTTGTGGAGTTTTCAGTTGTGGAGTTTCTAGATATGGAATTTCTAGTTGCCGAGTCTCTATTGGTGGAGTTTGTAGTTGTGGAGTTTCTAGTTGTGGAGTTTTTAGTTGTTGAGTCTCTAGTTGCGGAGTTTCTAGTTGTGGAGTTTCTAGTTGTGGAGTTTCTAGTTGTAGAGTTTCTGGTTGTGGAGTTTCTAGTTGTGGAGTTTCAAGTTGTGAAGTTTCTAGTTGTGGAGTCTCAAGTTGTGGAATTTAAAGTTGTGGAGTTTCAAGTTGGGGAGTCCCTAGTTGCGGAGTTTCTAGTTGTGGAGTATCTAGTTGTGGAGTTTCAGTTGTGGAGTTTCTAGTTGTGGAGTTGCAGAGTCTCTAGTTGTGGAGTTTCTAGTTGTGGAGTTTCTAGTTGTAGTCTCCAGTTGTGGAGTTTCTAGTTGCGGAGTATCTAGTTGTGGAGTTTCTAGTTGTGGAGTATCTAGTTGTGGAGTTTCCAGTTGTAGAGTTTCCAGTTGTGAAGTATCTAGTTGTGAAGTTTCCAGTTGTGGAGTATCTAGTTGTGGAGTTTGAAGTTTTGGAGTTTCTAGTTGCGGAGTTTCTAGTTGCGGAGATTTTAATAACGGAGTATCTAGTTGTGGAGTTGCGGAGTCTCTGGTTGTGGAGTTTCTATTTGTGGAGTTTCTAGTTGTGGAGTTTCGAGTTGTGGAGTCTCTAGTTGTGGAGTTTCTAGTTGTGGATTTTCCAGCTGTGAAGTATCTATTTGTGGAGTTTCTAGTGGCGGAGTTTCTAGTTGTGGAGTTTCTAGTGTTGGAGTTTCGAGTTGTGGAGTTTCTAGTTGCGGAATCTCTAGCTGTGGATTTTCTAGTTACGGAACCTAAAGTTGTGAGGTTTCAAGTTGTGGAGTCTCTAGTTGTGGAGTTTCTAGTTGTAAAGTTTGTAGTTGTGGAGTCTCTACTTGTGTAGTTTCTAGCTGCGGAGTTTCCAGTTGCGGAGTTTCTATTTGTGAAGTTTCTAGTTGCGGAGTTTCTAGTTGCAGAGTTTCTGGTTGTGGAGTTTCTAGTAGCAAAGTCTCTAGTTGTGGAGTTTCTAGTTGTGGAGTTTCTAGTTGTGGAGTTTCCAGTTGTGGAGTTTTGAGTTGTGGAGTTTCAAGTTGTGGAGTCTAGTTGTGGAGTTTCTAGTTGTGGAGTTTCTAGTTGCGGAGTCCCTAGTTGTGGAGTTTCTAGTTGCGGAGTCTCTAGTTGTGGAGTTTCTAGTTGAGGAGTTTCTAGTTGTGGATTTTTCAGTTGTGGAGTTTCTAGTTGTCGAGTTGCAGAGTCTCTAGTTGTGGAGTTTCAAGTTGTGGAGTCTCTAGTTGTGGAGTTTCTAGTTGTCGAGTTTCTAGTTGTGGAGTATCTAGTAGTGAAGTTTCCAGTTGTGGAGTTTCTAGTTGCAGTGTTTCCAGTTGTGGAGTTTCAAGTTGCGGAGTCTCAACCTGTGGAGTTTCTAGTTGTTGAGTTTTTAGTTGTGCAGTTTCTAGTTGTTGAGTTTCTATTTTGAAGTCTCTAGTTGTGGAGTTTCTAGTTTTAGGAGTTTCTAGTTGTAGAGTTTTTAGTTTTTGAGTGTCTAGTTGTGAAGTTTCAAGTTCTGGAGTTTCGAGTTGTGGAGTTTCAAGTTGTGGAGTTTCTAGTTGTGGAGTTTCTAGTTGCGGAGTTTCTAGTTGTGGAGTTTCTAGCGGCGGAGTTTCTAGTTGCAAGGTCTCTAGATGTGGAATTTCTAGTTGTAGAGTTTCTAGTTGTGGAGTCTCTAGTTGCGGAGTTTCTAGTTGTGGAGTTTCTAGTTGTGGAGTTTCTGGTTGTGGAGTTTTTAGTTGTGGAGTTTTAAGTTGTGGAGACTCTAGTTGTGGAGTTTCTAGTTGTGGAGTCTCTAGTTGCGGAGTTTTTAGTTGTGGAGTTGCTAGTGTTGGAGTTTCTAGTTGTGGAGTTTCAGGTTGTGGAGTTTCTAGTAGCAGAGATTCTAGTTGCGGAGTCTCTGGTTGTGGAGGTTCTAGTTATGGAGTTTCTAGTTGTGGAGTTTCTAGTCGTGGAGTATCTAGTTGTGGAGTTGCTAGTTGTGGAATTTCTAGGTGTGAAGTTCCTGGTTGCGGAGTTTCTAGTTGCAGAGATTCTAGTTGCGGAGTCTATGGTTGTTAAGGTTCTACTTGTAGAGTTTCTAGTTGTGAAGTTTCAGTCTTGGAGTTTCTAGTTGTGGAGTCTCAAGTTGTGGAGTTTAAAGTGGTGGAGTCTCAAGTTGTGGAGTTTCTAGTTGCGGAGTCTCTAGTTGTAGAGTTTCTAGTTGTGGAGTTTCTAGTTGTGGAGTTTTTAGTTGTGGAGTTTTCAGTTGTGGAGTTTCTAGATATGGAATTTCTAGTTGCCGAGTCTCTATTGGTGGAGTTTGTAGTTGTGGAGTTTCTAGTTGTGGAGTTTTTAGTTGTTCAGTCTCTAGTTGCAGAGTTTCTAGTTGTGGAGTTTCTAGTTGTGGAGTTTCTAGTTGTAGAGTTTCTGGTTGTGGAGTTTCTAGTTGTGGAGTTTCAAGTTGTGAAGTTTCTAGTTGTGGAGTCTCAAGTTGTGGAATTTAAAGTTGTGGAGTTTCAAGTTGGGGAGTCCCTAGTTGCGGAGTTTCTAGTTGTGGAGTATCTAGTTGTGGAGTTTCAGTTGTGGAGTTTCTAGTTGTGGAGTTGCAGAGTCTCTAGTTGTGGAGTTTCTAGTTGTGGAGTTTCTAGTTGTAGTCTCCAGTTGTGGAGTTTCTAGTGGCGGAGTATCTAGTTGTGGATTTTCCAGTTGTGGAGTTTCTAGTTGTGGAACTGCGGAGTCTCTGGTTGTGGAGTTTCTAGTTGTGGAGTTTCTAGTTGTGGAGTTTCGATTTGTGGAGCCTCTAGTTGTGGAGTTTCTAGTTGTGGAGTTTCTAGTTGTGGAGTATCTAGTTGTGGAGTTTCCAGTTGTAGAGTTTCCAGTTGTGAAGTATCTAGTTGTGAAGTTTCCAGTTGTGGAGTATCTAGTTGTGGAGATTTTAATAACGGAGTATCTAGTTGTGGAGTTGCGGAGTCTCTGGTTGTGGAGTTTCTATTTGTGGAGTTTCTAGTTGTGGAGTTTCGAGTTGTGGGGTCTCTAGTTGTGGAGTTTCTAGTTGTGGATTTTCCAGTTGTGAAGTATCTATTTGTGGAGTTTCTAGTGGCGGAGTTTCTAGTTGTGGAGTTTCTAGTGTTGGAGTTTTGAGTTGTGGAGTTTCTAGTGGTGGAGTTTCTAGTTGCGGAATCTCTAGCTGTGGATTTTCTAGTTATGGAACCTAAAGTTGTGAGGTTTCAAGTTGTGGAGTCTCTAGTTGTGGAGTTTCTAGTTGTAAAGTTTGTAGTTGTGGAGTCTCTACTTGTGTAGTTTCTAGCTGCGGAGTTTCCAGTTGCGGAGTTTCTATTTGTGAAGATTCTAGTTGCGGAGTTTCTAGTTGCAGAGTTTCTGGTTGTGGAGTTTCTAGTAGCAAAGTCTCTAGTTGTGGAGTTTCTAGTTGTGGAGTTTCTAGTTGTGGAGTTTTTAGTTGTGGAGTTTCAAGTTGTGGAGTCTAGTTGTGGAGTTTCTAGTTGTGGAGTTTCTAGTTGCGGAGTCCCTAGTTGTGGAGTTTCTAGTTGCGGAGTCTCTAGTTGTGGAGTTTCTAGTTGAGGAGTTTCTAGTTGTGGATTTTCCAGTTGTGGAGTTTCTAGTTGTCGAGTTGCAGAGTCTCTAGTTGTGGAGTTTCAAGTTGTGGAGTCTCTAGTTGTGGAGTTTCTAGTTGTCGAGTTTCTAGTTGTGGAGTATCTAGTAGTGAAGTTTCCAGTTGTGGAGTTTCTAGTTGCAGTGTTTCCAGTTGTGGAGTTTCAAGTTGCGGAGTCTCAACCTGTGGAGTTTCTAGTTGTTGAGTTTTTAGTTGTGCAGTTTCTAGTTGTTGAGTTTCTATTTTGAAGTCTCTAGTTGTGGAGTTTCTAGTTTTAGGAGTTTCTAGTTGTAGAGTTTTTAGTTTTTGAGTGTCTAGTTGTGAAGTTTCAAGTTCTGGAGTTTCGAGTTGTGGAGTTTCGAATTGTGGAGTTTTGAGTTGTGGAGTTTCAAGTTGTGGAGTTTCTAGTTGTGGGGTTTCTAGTTGCGGAATCTCTAGTTGTGGATTTTCTAGTTGCGGAACTTAAGGCTGTGAGGTTTCAAGTTGTGGAGTTTCAAGTTGTGGAGTTTCTAGTTGTGGAGTTTCTAGTTGCGGAGTTTCTAGTTGTGGAGTTTCTAGCTGCGGAGTTTCTAGTTGCAAGGTCTCTAGATGTGGAATTTCTAGTTGTAGAGTTTCTAGTTGTGGAGTCTCTAGTTGCGGAGTTTCTAGTTGTGGAGTTTCTAGTTGTGGAGTTTCTGGTTGTGGAGTTTTTAGTTGTGGAGTTTTAAGTTGTGGAGACTCTAGTTGTGGAGTTTCTAGTTGTGGAGTCTCTAGTTGCGGAGTTTTTAGTTGTGGAGTTGCTAGTGTTGGAGTTTCTAGTTGTGGAGTTTCAGGTTGTGGAGTTTCGAGTAGCAGAGATTCTAGTTGCGGAGTCTCTGGTTGTGGAGGTTCTAGTTATGGAGTTTCTAGTTGTGGAGTTTCTAGTCGTGGAGTATCTAGTTGTGGAGTTGCTAGTTGTGGAATTTCTAGGTGTGAAGTTCCTGGTTGCGGAGTTTCTAGTTGCAGAGATTCTAGTTGCGGAGTCTATGGTTGTTAAGGTTCTACTTGTAGAGTTTCTAGTTGTGAAGTTTCAGTCTTGGAGTTTCTAGTTGTGGAGTCTCAAGTTGTGGAGTTTAAAGTGGTGGAGTCTCAAGTTGTGGAATTTCTAGTTGTAGAGTTTTTAGTTGTGGAGTTTCTAGTTGTTGAGTTTCTAGTTGTTGAGTTTCTAGTTGTGGAGTTTATGGTTGTGGAGTTTCTGGTTGTGGAGTTTGTAGTTGTGGAGTTTCGTGTTGTGGAGTTTCTAGTTCTTGAGTCTCAAGTTGTGGAGTTTAAAGTTGTGGAGTTTCTAGTTGTGGAGTCTCTAGTTGTGGAGTTGCTAGTTCCGGAGTGTCTAGTTGTGGAGTTTCCAGTTGTGGAGTTTCTAGTTGTGGAGTTTCTAGTTGTGAAGTCTCTAGTTTTGCAGTTTCTAGTTGTGGAGTTTTTAGTTGTGGAGTTTCTAGATATGGAATTTCTAGTTGCCGAGTCTCTATTTGTGGAGATTGTAGTTGTGGAGTTTTTAGTTGTGGAGTCTCTAGTTGCGGAGTTTCTAGTTGTGGAGTTTCTAGTTGTGGAGTTTCTACTTGTGAAGTTTCTGGTTGTGGAGTTTCTAGTTGTGGAGTTTCAAGTTGTGGAGGTTCTAGTTGTGGAGTCTCTAGTTGCGGAGTTTTTAGTTGTGGAGTTTCGAGTTGTGGAGTTTCTAGTTGTGGAGTTTCTAGCTGCGGAGTTTATAGTTGCAGAGTGTCTAGTTTTGGAGTTTCTAGTTGCGAATTCTCTAGTTGCGGAGTGTCTAGTTGTGGTGTATCTAGCCATGGAGTTTCTTGTTGCGGAGTTTTTAAATGCGGAGTTTCTAGTTGCGGAGTTCTATAGTTGCAGAGTCTCTAATTGTGGAGTTTCTAGTTGTGGAGTGCCTAGTTGTGGAGTCTCAAGTTTTGGAGTTTCTAGTAAAGTTTCGAATTGTGAAGTTTTTAGTTGTGGAGTTTCTAGTTGTGGAGTTTCTAGTTTTGGAGTTTCTAGTTGTGGAGTTTCTAGTTGTGGACTCTATAGTTGTGGAGTTTCTAGTTGTGGATTTTCTAGTTGTGGAGTGTCTAGTTGCGGAGTTTCTAGTTGTGAAGTTTCTAGTTGTGTAGTTTCTAGTTGCGGAGTTTCTGGTTGTGGAGTTTCTAGTTGTGAAGTCTCTAGTTTTGCAGTTTCTAGTTCTGGAGTTTCTAGTTGTGGAGATTCAAGTTGTGGAGTTTCTAGTTGCGGAGTCTCAAGTTGTGGAGTTTCTAGCTTTGGAGTTCAAGTTGTGGAGTTTTGAGTTGTGGAGTTTCAAGTTGTGGAGTTTCTAGTTGTGGAGTTTTGAGTTGTGGAGTTTCTAGTTGCGGAGTTTTTAGCTGCGGAGTTTCGAGGTGCAGAGTCTCAAGTTGTGGAATTTCAAGTTGTGGAGTTTTGAGTTGTGGAGTTTCATGTTGTGGAGTTTCTAGTTGTGGAGTCTCTAGTTGCGGAGTTTCTAGTTGTGAAGTTTCTAGTTGTGGAGTTTCTAGTTGTGGAGTTTCTGGTTGTGGAGTTGCAGAGTCTCTAGTTGTGGAGTTTCTAGTTGTGGAGTTTCTAGTTGTAGTCTCCAGTTGTGGAGTTTCTAGTGGCGGAGTATCTAGTTGTGGATTTTCCAGTTGTGGAGTTTCTAGTTGTGGAACTGCGGAGTCTCTGGTTGTGGAGTTTCTAGTTGTGGAGTTTCTAGTTGTGGAGTTTCGATTTGTGGAGCCTCTAGTTGTGGAGTTTCTAGTTGTGGAGTTTCTAGTTGTGGAGTATCTAGTTGTGGAGTTTCCAGTTGTAGAGTTTCCAGTTGTGAAGTATCTAGTTGTGAAGTTTCCAGTTGTGGAGTATCTAGTTGTGGAGTTTGAAGTTTTGGAGTTTCTAATTGCGGAGTTTCTAGTTGCGGAGATTTTAATAACGGAGTATCTAGTTGTGGAGTTGCGGAGTCTCTGGTTGTGGAGTTTCTATTTGTGGAGTTTCTAGTTGTGGAGTTTCGAGTTGTGGGGTCTCTAGTTGTGGAGTTTCTAGTTGTGGATTTTCCAGTTGTGAAGTATCTATTTGTGGAGTTTCTAGTGGCGGAGTTTCTAGTTGTGGAGTTTCTAGTGTTGGAGTTTTGAGTTGTGGAGTTTCTAGTGGTGGAGTTTCTAGTTGCGGAATCTCTAGCTGTGGATTTTCTAGTTATGGAACCTAAAGTTGTGAGGTTTCAAGTTGTGGAGTCTCTAGTTGTGGAGTTTCTAGTTGTAAAGTTTGTAGTTGTGGAGTCTCTACTTGTGTAGTTTCTAGCTGCGGAGTTTCCAGTTGCGGAGTTTCTATTTGTGAAGATTCTAGTTGCGGAGTTTCTAGTTGCAGAGTTTCTGGTTGTGGAGTTTCTAGTAGCAAAGTCTCTAGTTGTGGAGTTTCTAGTTGTGGAGTTTCTAGTTGTGGAGTTTCCAGTTGTGGAGTTTTTAGTTGTGGAGTTTCAAGTTGTGGAGTCTAGTTGTGGAGTTTCTAGTTGTGGAGTTTCTAGTTGCGGAGTCCCTAGTTGTGGAGTTTCTAGTTGCGGAGTCTCTAGTTGTGGAGTTTCTAGTTGAGGAGTTTCTAGTTGTGGATTTTCCAGTTGTGGAGTTTCTAGTTGTCGAGTTGCAGAGTCTCTAGTTGTGGAGTTTCAAGTTGTGGAGTCTCTAGTTGTGGAGTTTCTAGTTGTCGAGTTTCTAGTTGTGGAGTATCTAGTAGTGAAGTTTCTAGTTGTGGAGTTTCTAGTTGCAGTGTTTCCAGTTGTGGAGTTTCAAGTTGCGGAGTCTCAACCTGTGGAGTTTCTAGTTGTTGAGTTTTTAGTTGTGCAGTTTCTAGTTGTTGAGTTTCTATTTTGAAGTCTCTAGTTGTGGAGTTTCTAGTTTTAGGAGTTTCTAGTTGTAGAGTTTTTAGTTTTTGAGTGTCTAGTTGTGAAGTTTCAAGTTCTGGAGTTTCGAGTTGTGGAGTTTCGAATTGTGGAGTTTTGAGTTGTGGAGTTTCAAGTTGTGGAGTTTCTAGTTGTGGGGTTTCTAGTTGCGGAATCTCTAGTTGTGGATTTTCTAGTTGCGGAACTTAAGGCTGTGAGGTTTCAAGTTGTGGAGTTTCAAGTTGTGGAGTTTCTAGTTGTGGAGTTTCTAGTTGCGGAGTTTCTAGTTGTGGAGTTTCTAGCTGCGGAGTTTCTAGTTGCAAGGTCTCTAGATGTGGAATTTCTAGTTGTAGAGTTTCTAGTTGTGCAGTCTCTAGTTGCGGAGTTTCTAGTTGTGGAGTTTCTAGTTGTGGAGTTTCTGGTTGTGGAGTTTTTAGTTGTGGAGTTTTAAGTTGTGGAGACTCTAGTTGTGGAGTTTCTAGTTGTGGAGTCTCTAGTTGCGGAGTTTTTAGTTGTGGAGTTGCTAGTGTTGGAGTTTCTAGTTGTGGAGTTTCAGGTTGTGGAGTTTCGAGTAGCAGAGATTCTAGTTGCGGAGTCTCTGGTTGTGGAGGTTCTAGTTATGGAGTTTCTAGTTGTGGAGTTTCTAGTCGTGGAGTATCTAGTTGTGGAGTTGCTAGTTGTGGAATTTCTAGGTGTGAAGTTCCTGGTTGTGGAGTTTCTAGTTGCAGAGATTCTAGTTGCGGAGTCTATGGTTGTTAAGGTTCTACTTGTAGAGTTTCTAGTTGTGAAGTTTCAGTCTTGGAGTTTCTAGTTGTGGAGTCTCAAGTTGTGGAGTTTAAAGTGGTGGAGTCTCAAGTTGTGGAATTTCTAGTTGTAGAGTTTTTAGTTGTGGAGTTTCTAGTTGTTGAGTTTCTAGTTGTTGAGTTTCTAGTTGTGGAGTTTATGGTTGTGGAGTTTCTGGTTGTGGAGTTTGTAGTTGTGGAGTTTCGTGTTGTGGAGTTTCTAGTTCTTGAGTCTCAAGTTGTGGAGTTTAAAGTTGTGGAGTTTCTAGTTGTGGAGTCTCTAGTTGTGGAGTTGCTAGTTCCGGAGTGTCTAGTTGTGGAGTTTCCAGTTGTGGAGTTTCTAGTTGTGGAGTTTCTAGTTGTGAAGTCTCTAGTTTTGCAGTTTCTAGTTGTGGAGTTTTTAGTTGTGGAGTTTCTAGATATGGAATTTCTAGTTGCCGAGTCTCTATTTGTGGAGATTGTAGTTGTGGAGTTTTTAGTTGTGGAGTCTCTAGTTGCGGAGTTTCTAGTTGTGGAGTTTCTAGTTGTGGAGTTTCTACTTGTGAAGTTTCTGGTTGTGGAGTTTCTAGTTGTGGAGTTTCAAGTTGTGGAGGTTCTAGTTGTGGAGTCTCTAGTTGCGGAGTTTTTAGTTGTGGAGTTTCGAGTTGTGGAGTTTCTAGTTGTGGAGTTTCTAGCTGCGGAGTTTATAGTTGCAGAGTGTCTAGTTTTGGAGTTTCTAGTTGCGAATTCTCTAGTTGCGGAGTGTCTAGTTGTGGTGTATCTAGCCATGGAGTTTCTTGTTGCGGAGTTTTTAAATGCGGAGTTTCTAGTTGCGGAGTTCTATAGTTGCAGAGTCTCTAATTGTGGAGTTTCTAGTTGTGGAGTGCCTAGTTGTGGAGTCTCAAGTTTTGGAGTTTCTAGTAAAGTTTCGAATTGTGAAGTTTTTAGTTGTGGAGTTTCTAGTTGTGGAGTTTCTAGTTTTGGAGTTTCTAGTTGTGGAGTTTCTAGTTGTGGACTCTATAGTTGTGGAGTTTCTAGTTGTGGATTTTCTAGTTGTGGAGTGTCTAGTTGCGGAGTTTCTAGTTGTGAAGTTTCTAGTTGTGTAGTTTCTAGTTGCGGAGTTTCTGGTTGTGGAGTTTCTAGTTGTGAAGTCTCTAGTTTTGCAGTTTCTAGTTCTGGAGTTTCTAGTTGTGGAGATTCAAGTTGTGGAGTTTCTAGTTGCGGAGTCTCAAGTTGTGGAGTTTCTAGCTTTGGAGTTCAAGTTGTGGAGTTTTGAGTTGTGGAGTTTCAAGTTGTGGAGTTTCTAGTTGTGGAGTTTTGAGTTGTGGAGTTTCTAGTTGCGGAGTTTTTAGCTGCGGAGTTTCGAGGTGCAGAGTCTCAAGTTGTGGAATTTCAAGTTGTGGAGTTTTGAGTTGTGGAGTTTCATGTTGTGGAGTTTCTAGTTGTGGAGTCTCTAGTTGCGGAGTTTCTAGTTGTGAAGTTTCTAGTTGTGGAGTTTCTAGTTGTGGAGTTTCTGGTTGTGGAGTTTCTAGTTGTTGAGTTTCTGGTTGTGGAGTCTCTAGTTTTGCAGTTTCTAGTTGTGGAGTTTCTAATTGTGGAGTTTCAAGTTGTGGAGTTTCTAGTGGCGGAGTCTCAAGTTGTGGAGTTTCTAGTTGTGGAGTTTCAAGTTGTGGAGTTTTGAGTTGTGGAGTTTCAAGTGTTGGAGTTTCTAGTTGTTGAGTCTCTAGTTGTGGAGTTTCTAGTTGTGGAGTTTCCAGATATGGATTATCTAGTTTTGGAGTTTTTAGTTGTGGAGTATCTAGTTGTGGAGTTTCAAGTTGTGGAGTTTCTAGTTGTGGAGTTTCCAGATATTGATTATCTAGTTTTCGAGTTTCCAGTTGTGGAGTATCTAGTTGTGGAGTTTCAAGTTGTGGAGTTTCCAGTTGTGGAGTTTTTAGTTGTGGAGTTTCTAGTTGTTGAGTTTCTAGTTGTGGAGTTTCTAGTTGTTGAGTTTCTAGTTGTGAAGTTTCTAGATATAGAATTTCTAGTTGCCGAGACTCTATTTGTGGAGTTTGTAGCTGTGGAGTTTCTAGTTGTGGAGTTTCTAATTGTGGAGTCTCTAGTTGCGGAGTTTCTAGTTGTGGAGTTTCTAGTTGTGGAGTTTCTAGTTGTGGAGTTTAATGTTGTGGAGTTTCTAGTTGTGGAGTCTCTAGTTGCGGAGTTTCTAGTTGTGGAGTTTCTAGTTTTGGAGTTTCTAGTTGCGGAGTCTCAAGTTGTGGAGTGTCTAGTTGTGTTGTTTCAAGTTCTGCAACTTTGAGTTGTGGAGTTTCAAGTTGTGGAGTTTCTAGTTGTGGAGTTTAGAGTTGTGGAGTTTCGAGTTGTGGCGTTTCTACCTGCGGAGTTTCTAGGTGCAGAGTCTCTAGTTGCGAATTCTCTAGTTGAGGAGCCTCTAGTTGTAGAGTTTTTAGTTGTGGAGTTTCTAGTTGTTGAGTCTCTAGTTGTGGAGTTTCTAGTTGTGGAGTTTCCAGATATGGATTATCTAGTTTTGGAGTTTTTAGTTGTGGAGTATCTAGTTGTGGAGTTTCAAGTTGCGGAGTTTCTAGTTGTGGAGTTTCCAGATATTGATTATCTAGTTTTGGAGTTTCCAGTTGTGGAGTATCTAGTTGTGGAGTTTCAAGTTGTGGAGTTTCCAGTTGTGGAGTTTTTAGTTGTAGAGTTTCTAGTTGTTGAGTTTCTAGTTGTGAAGTCTCTAGTTTTGCAGTTTCTAGTTGTGGAGTTTCTAGATATGGAATTTCTAGTTGCCAAGTCTCTATTTGTGGAGTTTGTAGTTGTGAAGTTTCTAGTTGTGGAGTTTCTAATTGTGGAGACTCTAGTTGCGGGGTTTCTAGTTGTGGAGTTTCTAGTTGTGGAGTTTCTAGTTGTGGAGTTTAAAGTTGTGGAGTTTCTAGTTGTGGAGTCTCTAGTTGCGGAGTTTCTAGTTGTGGAGTTTCTAGTTGTGGAGTTTCTAGTTGCGGAGTCTCAAGTTGTGGAGTGTCTGTTGTGTTGTTTCAAGTTCTGGAACTTTGAGTTGTGGAGTTTCAAGTTGTGGAGTTTCTAGTTGTGGAGTTTATAGTGTTGGAGTTTCGAGTTGTGGAGTTTCTAGCTGCGGAGTTTCTAGGTGCAGAGTCTCTAGTTGCGAATTCTCTAGTTGAGGAGCCTCTAGTTGTAGAGTTTTTAGTTGTGGAGTTTCTAGTTGTGGAGTTTCTAGTTGTGGAGTTTCTACTTGTGAAGTTTCTGGTTGTGGAGTTTCTAGTTGTGGAGTTTCAAGTTGTGGAGTTTCTAGTTGTGGAGTCTCTTGTTGCGGAGTTTCTAGTTGTGAAGTTTCGAGTTGTGAAGTTTCTAGTTGTGGAGTTTCTAGCTGCGGAGTTTATAGTTGCAGAGTATCTAGTTTTGGAGTTTCTAGTTGCGAATTCTCTAGTTGAGGAGTCTCTAGTTGTAGAGTTTCTAGTTGCGGAGTGTCTAGTTGTGGTGTTTCTAGCCGTGGAGTTTCTTGTTGTGGAGTTTTTAAATGCGGAGTTTCTAGTTGCGGAGTTTTATAGTTGCAGAGTCTCTAATTGTGGAGTTTCTAGTTGTGGAGTGCCTAGTTGTGGAGTCTCAAGTTTTGGAGTTTCTAGTAAAGTTTCGAATTGTGAAGTTTTTAGTTGTGGAGTTTCTAGTTGTGGAGTTTCTAGTTTTGGAGTTTCTAGTTGTGGAGTTTCTAGTTGTGGAGTGTATAGTTGTGGAGTCTCTAGTTGTGGATTTTCTAGTTGTGGAGTTTCTAGTTGTGGAGTTGCGGAGTCTCTATTTGTGGAGTTTGTAGTTGTGGAGTTTGTAGTTGTGGAGTTTCTAATTGTGGAGTCTCTAGTTGCGGAGTTTTGAGTTGTGGAGTTTCAAGTGTTGGAGTTTCTAGTTGTTGAGTCTCTAGTTGTGGAGTTTCTAGTTGTGGAGTTTCCTGATATGGATTATCTAGTTTTGGAGTGTCTAGTTGTGGAGTATGTAGTTGTGGAGTTTCAAGTTGTGGAGTTTCTAGTTGTGGAGTTTCCAGATATTGTTTATCTAGTTTTGGAATTTCCAGTTGTGGAGTATCTAGTTGTGGAGTTTCAAGTTGTGGAGTTTCCAGTTGTGGAGTTTTTAGTTGTGGAAATTCTAGTTGTTGAGTTTCTAGTTGTGAAGTCTCTAGTTTTGCAGTTTCTAGTTGTGGAGTTTCTAGATATGGAATTTCTAGTTGCCGAGTCTCTATTTGTGGAGTTTGTAGTTGTGGAGTTTCTAGATATGGAATTTCTAGTTGCCGAGTCTCTATTTGTTGAGTTTGTAGTTGTGGAGTCTCTAGTTGCGGAGTTTCTAGTTGTGGAGTTTCTAGTTGTGGAGTTTCTACTTGTGAAGTTTCTGGTTGTGGAGTTTCTAGTTGTGGAGTTTCTAGTTGTGGAGTCTCTAGTTGCGGAGTTTCTAGTTGTGGAGTTTCGAGTTGTGGAGTTTCTAGTTGTGGAGTTTCTAGCTGCGGAGTTTATAGTTGCAGAGTGTCTAGTTTTGGAGTTTCTAGTTGCGAATTCTCTAGTTGAGGAGTCTCTAGTTGTAGAGTTTCTAGTTGCGGAGTGTCTAGTTGTGGTGTTTCTAGCCGTGGAGTTTCTTGTTGCGGAGTTTTTAAATGCGGAGTTTCTAGTTGCGGAGTTCTATAGTTGCAGAGTCTCTAATTGTGGAGTTTCTAGTTGTGGAGTGCCTAGTTGTGGAGTCTCAAGTTTTGGAGTTTCTAGTAAAGTTTCGAATTGTGAAGTTTCTAGTTTTGGAGTTTCTAGTTGTGGAGTTTCTAGTTGTGGATTTTCTAGTTGTGGAGTCTCTAGTTGCGGAGTTTCTAGTTGTGAAGTTTCTAGTTGTGTAGTTTCTAGTTGCGGAGTTTCTGGTTGTGGAGTTTCTAGTTGTGAAGTCTCTAGTTTTGCAGTTTCTAGTTCTGGAGTTTCTAGTTGTGGAGATTCAAGTTGTGGAGTTTCTAGTTGCGGAGTCTCAAGTTGTGGAGTTTCTAGCTTTGGAGTTCAAATTGTGGAGTTTTGAGTTGTGGAGTTTCAAGTTGTGGAGTTTCTAGTTTTGGAGTTTTGAGTTGTGGAGTTTCTAGTTGCGGAGTTTTTAGCTGCAGAGTTTCGAGGTGCAGAGTCTCAAGTTGTGGAGTTTCAAGTTGTGGAGTTTTGAGTTGTGGAGTTTCATGTTGTGGAGTTTCTAGTTGTGGAGTCTCTAGTGGCGGAGTTTCTAGTTGTGAAGTTTCTAGTTGTTGAGTTTCTAGTTGTGAAGTTTCTAGATATAGAATTTCTAGTTGCCGAGACTCTATTTGTGGAGTTTGTAGTTGTGGAGTTTCTAGTTGTGGAGTTTCTAATTGTGGAGTCTCTAGTTGCGGAGTTTCTAGTTGTGGAGTTTCTAGTTGTGGAGTTTCTAGTTGTGGAGTTTAATGTTGTGGAGTTTCTAGTTGTGGAGTCTCTAGTTGCGGAGTTTCTAGTTGTGGAGTTTCTAGTTTTGGAGTTTCTAGTTGCGGAGTCTCAAGTTGTGGAGTGTCTAGTTGTGTTGTTTCAAGTTCTGGAACTTTGAGTTGTGGAGTTTCAAGTTGTGGAGTTTCTAGTTGTGGAGTTTATAGTGTTGGAGTTTCGAGTTGTGGAGTTTCTAGCTGCGGAGTTTCTAGGTGCAGAGTCTCTAGTTGCGAATTCTCTAGTTGAGGAGCCTCTAGTTGTAGAGTTTTTAGTTGTGGAGTTTCTAGTTGTGGAGTTTCTAGTTGTGGAGTTTCTACTTGTGAAGTTTCTGGTTGTGGAGTTTCTAGTTGTGGAGTTTCAAGTTGTGGAGTTTCTAGTTGTGGAGTTTCTAGCTGCGGAGTTTATAGTTGCAGAGTATCTAGTTTTGGAGTTTCTAGTTGCGAATTCTCTAGTTGAGGAGTCTCTAGTTGTAGAGTTTCTAGTTGCGGAGTGTCTAGTTGTGGTGTTTCTAGCCGTGGAGTTTCTTGTTGCGGAGTTTTTAAATGCGGAGTTTCTAGTTGCGGAGTTTTATAGTTGCAGAGTCTCTAATTGTGGAGTTTCTAGTTGTGGAGTGCCTAGTTGTGGAGTCTCAAGTTTTGGAGTTTCTAGTAAAGTTTCGAATTGTGAAGTTTTTAGTTGTGGAGTTTCTAGTTGTGGAGTTTCTAGTTTTGGAGTTTCTAGTTGTGGAGTTTCTAGTTGTGGAGTCTATAGTTGTGGAGTCTCTAGTTGTGGATTTTCTAGTTGTGGAGTTTCTAGTTGTGGAGTTGCGGAGTCTCTATTTGTGGAGTTTGTAGTTGTGGAGTTTGTAGTTGTGGAGTTTCTAATTGTGGAGTCTCTAGTTGCGGAGTTTTGAGTTGTGGAGTTTCAAGTGTTGGAGTTTCTAGTTGTTGAGTCTCTAGTTGTGGAGTTTCTAGTTGTGGAGTTTCCAGATATGGATTATCTAGTTTTGGAGTTTCTAGTTGTGGAGTATGTAGTTGTGGAGTTTCAAGTTGTGGAGTTTCTAGTTGTGGAGTTTCCAGATATTGATTATCTAGTTTTGGAGTTTCCAGTTGTGGAGTATCTAGTTGTGGAGTTTCAAGTTGTGGAGTTTCCAGTTGTGGAGTTTTTAGTTGTGGAGATTCTATTTGTTGAGTTTCTAGTTGTGAAGTCTCTAGTTTTGCAGTTTCTAGTTGTAGAGTTTCTAGATATGGAATTTCTAGTTGCCGAGTCTCTATTTGTGGAGTTTGTAGTTGTGGAGTTTCTAGATATGGAATTTCTAGTTGCCGAGTCTCTATTTGTTGAGTTTGTAGTTGTGGAGTCTCTAGTTGCGGAGTTTCTAGTTGTGGAGTTTCTAGTTGTGGAGTTTCTACTTGTGAAGTTTCTGGTTGTGGAGTTTCTAGTTGTGGAGTTTCAAGTTGTGGAGTTTCTAGTTGTGGAGTCTCTAGTTGCGGAGTTTCTAGTTGTGGAGTTTCGAGTTGTGGAGTTTCTAGTTGTGGAGTTTCTAGCTGCGGAGTTTATAGTTGCAGAGTGTCTAGTTTTGGAGTTTCTAGTTGCGAATTCTCTAGTTGAGGAGTCTCTAGTTGTAGAGTTTCTAGTTGCGGAGTGTCTAGTTGTGGTGTTTCTAGCCGTGGAGTTTCTTGTTGCGGAGTTTTTAAATGCGGAGTTTCTAGTTGCGGAGTTCTATAGTTGCAGAGTCTCTAATTGTGGAGTTTCTAGTTGTGGAGTGCCTAGTTGTGGAGTCTCAAGTTTTGGAGTTTCTAGTAAAGTTTCGAATTGTGAAGTTTTTAGTTGTGGAGTTTCTAGTTGTGGAGTTTCTAGTTTTGGAGTTTCTAGTTGTGGAGTTTCTAGTTGTGGATTTTCTAGTTGTGGAGTCTCTAGTTGCGGAGTTTCTAGTTGTGAAGTTTCTAGTTGTGTAGTTTCTAGTTGCGGAGTTTCTGGTTGTGGAGTTTCTAGTTGTGAAGTCTCTAGTTTTGCAGTTTCTAGTTCTGGAGTTTCTAGTTGTGGAGATTCAAGTTGTGGAGTTTCTAGTTGCGGAGTCTCAAGTTGTGGAGTTTCTAGCTTTGGAGTTCAAATTGTGGAGTTTTGAGTTGTGGAGTTTCAAGTTGTGGAGTTTCTAGTTTTGGAGTTTTGAGTTGTGGAGTTTCTAGTTGCGGAGTTTTTAGCTGCGGAGTTTCGAGGTGCAGAGTCTCAAGTTGTGGAGTTTCAAGTTGTGGAGTTTTGAGTTGTGGAGTTTCATGTTGTGGAGTTTCTAGTTGTGGAGTCTCTAGTGGCGGAGTTTCTAGTTGTGAAGTTTCTAGTTGTTGAGTTTCTAGTTGTGAAGTTTCTAGATATAGAATTTCTAGTTGCCGAGACTCTATTTGTGGAGTTTGTAGTTGTGGAGTTTCTAGTTGTGGAGTTTCTAATTGTGGAGTCTCTAGTTGCGGAGTTTCTAGTTGTGGAGTTTCTAGTTGTGGAGTTTCTAGTTGTGGAGGTTAATGTTGTGGAGTTTCTAGTTGTGGAGTCTCTAGTTGGGGAGTTTCTAGTTGTGGAGTTTCTAGTTTTGGAGTTTCTAGTTGCGGAGTCTCAAGTTGTGGAGTGTCTAGTTGTGTTGTTTCAAGTTCTGGAACTTTGAGTTGTGGAGTTTCAAGTTGTGGAGTTTTAGTTGGGGAGTTTATATTTGTGGAGTTTCGAGTTGTGGCGTTTCTACCTGCGGAGTTTCTAGGTGCAGAGGCTCTAGTTGCGAATTCTCTAGTTGAGGAGCCTCTAGTTGTAGAGTTTTTAGTTGTGGAGTTTCTAGTTGTTGAGTCTCTAGTTGTGGAGTTTCTAGTTGTGGAGTTTCCAGATATGGATTATCTAGTTTTGGAGTTTTTAGTTGTGGAGTATCTAGTTGTGGAGTTTCAAGTTGTGGAGTTTCTAGTTGTGGAGTTTCCAGATATTGATTATCTAGTTTTGGAGTTTCCAGTTGTGGAGTATCTAGTTGTGGAGTTTCAAGTTGTGGAGTTTCCAGTTGTGGAGTTTTTAGTTGTGGAGTTTCTAGTTGTTGAGTTTCTAGTTGTGAAGTCTCTAGTTTTGCAGTTTCTAGTTGTGGAGTTTCTAGATATGGAATTTCTAGTTGCCAAGTCTCTATTTGTGGAGTTTGTAGTTGTGAAGTTTCTAGTTGTGGAGTTTCTAATTGTGGAGACTCTAGTTGCGGGGTTTCTAGTTGTGGAGTTTCTTGTTGTGGAGTTTCTAGTTGTGGAGTTTAAAGTTGTGGAGTTTCTAGTTGTGGAGTCTCTAGTTGCGGAGTTTCTAGTTGTGGAGTTTCTAGTTGTGGAGTTTCTAGTTGCGGAGTCTCAAGTTGTGGAGTGTCTAGTTGTGTTGTTTCAAGTTCTGGAACTTTGAGTTGTGGAGTTTCAAGTTGTGGAGTTTCTAGTTGTGGAGTTTATAGTGTTGGAGTTTCGAGTTGTGGAGTTTCTAGCTGCGGAGTTTCTAGGTGCAGAGTCTCTAGTTGCGAATTCTCTAGTTGAGGAGCCTCTAGTTGTAGAGTTTTTAGTTGTGGAGTTTCTAGTTGTGGAGTTTCTAGTTGTGGAGTTTCTACTTGTGAAGTTTCTGGTTGTGGAGTTTCTAGTTGTGGAGTTTCAAGTTGTGGAGTTTCTAGTTGTGGAGTCTCTAGTTGCGGAGTTTCAAGTTGTGAAGTTTCGAGTTGTGAAGTTTCTAGTTGTCGAGTTTCTAGCTGCGGAGTTTATAGTTGCAGAGTATCTAGTTTTGGAGTTTCTAGTTGCGAATTCTCTAGTTGTGGAGTCTCTAGTTGTAGAGTTTCTAGTTGCGGAGTGTCTAGTTGTGGTGTTTCTAGCCGTGGAGTTTCTTGTTGCGGAGTTTTTAAATGCGGAGTTTCTAGTTGCGGAGTTTTATAGTTGCAGAGTCTCTAATTGTGGAGTTTCTAGTTGTGGAGTGCCTAGTTGTGGAGTCTCAAGTTTTGGAGTTTCTAGTAAAGTTTCGAATTGTGAAGTTTTTAGTTGTGGAGTTTCTAGTTGTGGAGTTTCTAGTTTTGGAGTTTCTAGTTGTGGAGTTTCTAGTTGTGGAGTCTATAGTTGTGGAGTCTCTAGTTGTGGATTTTCTAGTTGTGTAGTTTCTAGTTGTGGAGTTGCGGAGTCTCTATTTGTGGAGTTTGTAGTTGTGGAGTTTGTAGTTGTGGAGTTTCTAATTGTGGAGTCTCTAGTTGCGGAGTTTTGAGTTGTGGAGTTTCAAGTGTTGGAGTTTCTAGTTGTTGAGTCTCTAGTTGTGGAGTTTCTAGTTGTGGAGTTTCCAGATATGGATTATCTAGTTTTGGAGTTTCTAGTTGTGGAGTATGTAGTTGTGGAGTTTCAAGTTGTGGAGTTTCTAGTTTTTTTTTTTTTTTTTTTTTTATTTGAAACAAAACCCGCAGCGCCACTTAGGCATTATTGCGGGTGGCACAGAGCCTCATAAAATGAATCCGCAGTCTTGCGGCCAACTACATCGGCTGGTAACGTGTTCCATTCAACAATGGATTGCGGAAAAAAAGAATGCTTAAAAAGATCCGTTCTGGGGTTGTATGGCCGTACTTTAAATTTGTGATCATGACGGGAGGATTGATAATACGCTTTTTTTAAATAATCTGAAGCATTAATGCCCGTTTTATTGTTATATATCGAATAAAATAGTTTTAATCTTAGATTACGTCTTCGATCTTGTAAGTATTGCCAATTAAGTTCTCTTTTCATACAACGGGAGCTTTCAGTTCGGCCATATTTTCCCAGAACAAATCTTGCTGCCATCGACTGAATGCGCTCTAATTCATGAATATGTATTTTGTTAAACGGATCCCACACAGGACAGGCGTATTCTAGTATTGGTCTCACATAGGCATAATATGCGGCCTGTTTAACCTCCTTGGTTACATGTTTAAGATTTCTTTGTAAAAAGCCTAGGGCTTTTCCCGCTCTACTTACAACATTGCCAATGTGCTCAGACCATCCCCCATCCTCAGAAAGCGTGACACCCAAATACTTATATTTGTGTTCATACCTAATAACTTCATTGTTTAAGATGTACTGATTTGTAAATCTATTAACCTTTTTGGTGAAACTGACGTGAACACATTTATTCGTGTTTAATACCATGTCATTATTTTTACACCATGCCTCCACGTGATTAAGGTCATCCTGAAGCTGGGTGGAATCCGTTTGGTCGGTCAATTCAGTATACAACACACAGTCGTCAGCAAACATTCTAATACGACACCTAATTGTATCCGAAATATCATTAATAAACACAAGGAAGAGAAGCGGACCGAGTACGGAACCCTGAGGTACCCCTGATGTCACCGAAGCTAAACACGAACAAGATCCACCAAGCACAACCTTTTGTTTTCTTGAAGTTAAATAGTCCGCAATCCAACGGCAAATGGTTTGAAGAATGTTCAAGTTCTGCAGTTTTTGAATCAGAATAGAGTGTGATACCGTATCGAAAGCCTTTCTGAAGTCTAAAAATAAACAATCAATCTGTCCTCGATTATCTAAAACTGATGCTATATCATGATAGAATTCAATTAATTGGGTTGTGCATGAAAAACCCTGTCTAAATCCGTGTTGTTTAGGATTAAAAAATTTAATTGAAGTCAGGTGATTCATTAAAGCGGAAAAAAGAACATGTTCAAGTACTTTACAACAAATCGGCGTCAAAGAAATTGGTCTGTAATTTGATACGTCTGATTTAGAACCACTTTTGAAAACTGGCACAACATTAGCTATTTTCCAATCATCAGGAAGCTTGCCTTCATCGAGTGATTTTTTATAGATAACATAAAGGTAACGAGCCACTGCCTCAGAGCAAAGTTTTAAAACTCTTGGTGATATGCCATCTGGGCCAGTTGCTTTACCTTCGTCAATGCGCTGTAATAACTTCATTATGCCATTGAATGAAAGCTCTATCTCACCCATAGGCAAATATTGTTCTTTTTTATTCGTGACAATCACTTGTGTAGGTGGGCGGAAGACCGATTTAAAGAAGTCGTTAAAAAGTGTGGCTTTATCTCGATCCTCAATTACAATCTCGCCACCGTAACGTAGGTTTGGTGGGCTAACCTTCTCAGTACCACATCGTCTCATATATTTCCAAAACCTTTTCTTATTAGAAAAGTCAGCGGCCAGACTCTTAAAATACTTTTTCTTGGCTTCTTTCAGTTCCATTTTATAAAGTGATGTCAAATCTTTCATTTTATTAAAATTTTCAGGGGATTTTTTTTGGCAGTATCGGGAAAAAGCCCTCTTGCGCTTTTTGATAAGCTGAATAAGATGCCCCTTAATCCAAGGTTTCTTTATTTTACTCAGTTTATCGCTTGAGACGCTCGGGACGTGACGCCGAATGAGCCCAGTAATGCGTTCCTTAAACACTTGCCATAGCTGCTCAACAGTTGCTTCGTCTGCACTGCATTCAAAAGACAGAAATTGTTGCTCAAGACCAGCTGATATTTGCTGATAGTTTGCTTTACTATAAAAGAAGATTCTCCTAGATTCGCATTTCTTTGTATTTACCCGAGATCTTGTTAGCTTTGCAAAGACGGCGTTGTGATCACTAATACCGGGAATAACGTGTGTTTCATTAATGACATCAGGGGTATTACAAAACAACAAATCCAGAATGTTGTCACCTCGCGTAGGACTGGAAACATACTGCATGAGGCCGAGCACGTCAGTCAACGTTTTCAATTCACAGTATGTCGCTGCCTGAGACTTTAAGACACAATTACCGTTATTCCACTCAGCATCCGGTAAATTAAAGTCACCAGCAAGAACGACACATTCTTTAGAAAATGTGCAGGCAATTTTTCTCAGCTGACGCATAACATTCGGTTCAAAGACAGGAGGCCGATAGAAAGCACCAACAATGAAACTAGAACGATTACTTTGCACTACTCGGCACCAAACAGATTCAGTTTCATTGTTATCAATAAAAATTTCTTCGGACATCAAAGAATCCTTCACAAGAATGAAAACACCACCACCATGCGTTGACCGGTCTTTTCGATATGTTTGAAAATTGCAAGGAAACATTTCAGAGTTCGAAACTGCTTCGTCAAGCCAAGATTCTGACCCAATGACTAAGTCAGCGTTCACTGACCCAATAAGGCCACCCAGCTCATCAGCTTTATTCTTAACACTTCGGCAATTCATCATCAGAAGGGCAATATCTCGGGCACCTTGGGGCTTTTGTCTCACTTCTTTGTTATCGCGTCACGAACGTCTTACTTTTGTGACATCTTGCGCAACGCTATCCCAAGTGTAAGTCCTACCGTCAATGATAAGCTTATCAAAAGAAAGTTTCACTGTGTGACCATCTGCTTTTTTTGATTTTGCATATTCCCATAAGTGCTTTCTTTTTTCGCGCACCTGCTTGGAATAGTCGTCACTGATTGATAAGCCAGAATCTTTCAATTTGTGTGCATTTTTGTAGAGATCAGCTTTTTCTCGAAAGTTGTAAAGCCGTAGAATGACTGGTCTGTTCTTCCCCCGCTTCTTTGCTCCAATGCGGTGAATTCTTTCAACACTCATTAAGGTGACACCCATTTTAGCAGTAAAAATATCGTCAAGAACAGTTTTACGAAGTGATTCAGTTGTTTCACCAGTACTTTCTTTCAACGTGGAGTTGTGGAGTTTCCAGATATTGATTATCTAGTTTTGGAGTTTCCAGTTGTGGAGTATCTAGTTGTGGAGTTTCAAGTTGTGGAGTTTCCAGTTGTGGAGTTTTTAGTTGTGGAGATTCTAGTTGTTGAGTTTCTAGTTGTGAAGTCTCTAGTTTTGCAGTTTCTAGTTGTGGAGTTTCTAGATATGGAATTTCTAGTTGCCGAGTCTCTATTTGTGGAGTTTGTAGTTGTGGAGTTTCTAGATATGGAATTTCTAGTTGCCGAGTCTCTATTTGTTGAGTTTGTAGTTGTGGAGTCTCTAGTTGCGGAGTTTCTAGTTGTGGAGTTTCTAGTTGTGGAGTTTCTACTTGTCAAGTTTCTGGTTGTGGAGTTTCTAGTTGTGGAGTTTCAAGTTGTGGAGTTTCTAGTTGTGGAGTCTCTTGTTGCGGAGTTTCTAGTTGTGGAGTTTCGAGTTGTGGAGTTTCTAGTTGTGGAGTTTCTAGCTGCGGAGTTTATAGTTGCAGAGTGTCTAGTTTTGGAGTTTCTAGTTGCGAATTCTCTAGTTGAGGAGTCTCTAGTTGTAGAGTTTCTAGTTGCGGAGTGTCTAGTTGTGGTGTTTCTAGCCGTGGAGTTTCTTGTTGCGGAGTTTTTAAATGCGGAGTTTCTAGTTGCGGAGTTCTATAGTTGCAGAGTCTCTAATTGTGGAGTTTCTAGTTGTGGAGTGCCTAGTTGTGGAGTCTCAAGTTTTGGAGTTTCTAGTAAAGTTTCGAATTGTGAAGTTTTTAGTTGTGGAGTTTCTAGTTGTGGAGTTTCTAGTTTTGGAGTTTCTAGTTGTGGAGTTTCTAGTTGTGGATTTTCTAGTTGTGGAGTCTCTAGTTGCGGAGTTTCTAGTTGTGAAGTTTCTAGTTGTGTAGTTTCTAGTTGCGGAGTTTCTGGTTGTGGAGTTTCTAGTTGTGAAGTCTCGAGTTTTGCAGTTTCTAGTTCTGGAGTTTCTAGTTGTGGAGATTCAAGTTGTGGAGTTTCTAGTTGCGGAGTCTCAAGTTGTGGAGTTTCTAGCTTTGGAGTTCAAATTGTGGAGTTTTGAGTTGTGGAGTTTCAAGTTGTGGAGTTTCTAGTTTTGGAGTTTTGAGTTGTGGAGTTTCTAGTTGCGGAGTTTTTAGCTGCGGAGTTTCGAGGTGCAGAGTCTCAAGTTGTGGAGTTTCAAGTTGTGGAGTTTTGAGTTGTGGAGTTTCATGTTGTGGAGTTTCTAGTTGTGGAGTTTCTAGTGGCGGAGTTTCTAGTTGTGAAGTTTCTAGTTGTGGAGTTTTTAGTTGTGGAGTTTCTAGTTGTGGAGTTTCTAGTTTTGGAGTTTCTAGTTGTGGAGTTTCTAGTTGTGGAGTCTATAGTTGTGGAGTTTCTAGTTGTGGATTTTCTAGTTGTGGAGTTTCTAGTTGTGAGTTGCGGAGTCTCTAGTTGTGGAGTTTCTAGTTGCAGAGTCTCTAGTTGTGGAGTTTCAAGTTGTGGAGTCTCTAGATGTGGAGTTCCTAGTTGTCGAGTTTCCAGTTGTGGAGTATCTAGTAGTGGAGTTTCCAGTTGTGGAGTTTCTAGTTGTGGAGTTTCTAGTTGCAGAGTTTCTAGTTGTGAAGTTTCTGGTTGTGAGTTTCTAGTTCTGGAGTTTCAAGTTGTGGAGTTTGTAGTTGTGGAGTCTCTGGTTGCGATTTTCTAGTTGGGGAGTTTCTAGTAGTGAAGTTTCTGGTTGTGGAGTTTCTAGTTGTGGAGTTTCAGGTTGTGGAGTTTCTAGTTGCGGAGTCTCAAGTTGTGGAGTTTCTAGTTGTGGAGTTTCGAGTTGTGGAGTTTCTAGCTGCGGAGTTTCTAGTTGCAGAGTCGCTAGTTTTGGAGTTTCTAGTTGCAAATTCTCTAGTTGAGGAGTCTCTAGTTGTAGAGTTTCTAGTTGCGGAGTGTCTAGTTGTGGTGTATCTAGCCGTGGAATTTCTTGTGGCGGAGTTTTTAAACGCGGATTTTCTAGTTGCGGAGTTCTATAGTTGCAGAGTCTCTAGTTGTGGAGTTTCTGGTTGGGGAGTTTCTAGTTGTGGAGTTTCTAGTTGTCGAGCCTCAAGTTGTGGAGTTTAAACTTGTGGAGTTTCAAGTTGTGGGGTCTATAGCTGTGGAGTTTCTAGTTGTGGATTTTCTAGTTGTGGAGTATCTAGTTATGGATTTTCCAGTTGTGAAGCTTCTAGTTGTGGAGTTGCGGACTCTCTAGTTGTGGAGTTTCTAGTTGCAGAGTCTCTAGTTGCGGAGTTTCAAGTTGTGGAGTATCTAGTAGTGGAGTTTCAAGTTGTGGAGTTTATAGTTGTCGAGTTTCTAGTTGCGGAGTCCCTAGTTGTCGAGTTTCTAGTTGCGGAGTCCCTAGTTGTGGAGTTTCTAGTTGCGGAGCCTCAAGCTGTGGAGTTTCTAGTTGTTGAGTTTTTAGTTGTGGAGTTTCTAGTTGTTGAGTTTCTAGTTTGAAGTCTCTAGTTGTAGATTCTCTAGTTGTGAAGTCTCTAGTTTAGGAGTTTTTAGTTGAAGAGTTTTAATTGTGGAGTGTCTAGTTGTGGAGTTTCTAGTTGTGGAGTTTCTAGTTGTTGAGTCTCTAGTTGCAGAGTTTCTAGTTGTGGAGTTTCTAGCTGCGGTGTTTCTAGTTGCAGAGTCTCTGGTTGTGGAGTTTCTAGTTGTGGAGTTTCCAGTTGTGGAGTTTTTAGTTGTGGACTTTCTAGACATGGAATTTCTAGTTGCCGAGTCTCTATTTGTGGAGTTTGTAGTTGTGGAATTTCTAGTTGTGGAGTTTTTAGTTGTGGAGTCTCTAGTTGCAGAGTTTCTAGTTGTGGAGTTTCTAGTTGTGGAGTTTCAAGTTCTGGAGTCTCTAGCTGTGGAGTTTCTAGTTGCGGAGTATGTAGTTGTGGAGTTTCCAGTTGTGGAGTTTCCAGTTGTGGAATTGCGGAGTGTCTGGTTGTGGAGATTCTAATTGTTGAGTTTCTAGTTGTGGAGTTTCGAGTTGTTGAGTCTCTAGTTGTGGAGTTTCTAGTTGTGGAGTTTCCAGATATGGAGTATCTAGTTGTGGAGTTCCCAGTTGTGAAGTATCTAGTTGTGGAGTTTCCAGTTGTGGAGTATCTAGTTGTGGAGTTTCAAGTTGTGGAGTTTCTAGTTGCGGAGTTTTTAACAGCGGAGTTTCTAGTTGTGGAGTTTTTAACAGCGGAGTTTCTAGTTGTGGAGTTTCAAGTTGCGGAGTCTCAAGTTGTGGAGTTTCCAGTTGTGGAGTTTATAGTTGTGGAGTTTCTAGTTGTTGAGTTTCTAGTTGTGAAGTCTCTAGTTTTGCAGTTTCTAGTTGTGGAGTTTCTAGATATGGAATTTCTAGTTGCCGAGTCTCTAGTTGTGGAGTTTGTAGTTGTGGAGTTTCTAGTTGTGGAGTTTCTAGTTGTGGAGTCTCTAGTTGCGGAGTTTCTAGTTGTGCAGTTTCTAGTTGTGGAGTTTTTAGTTGTGGAGTTTCTGGTTGTGGAGTTTCTAGTTGTGGAGTTTCAAGTTTTGGAGTTTCTAGTTGTGGAGTCTCTAGTTGCGGAGTTTCTAGTTGTGAAGTTTCTAGTTGTGTAGTTTCTAGTTGTGGAGTTTCTAGTTGTGAAGTCTCTAGTTTGGCAGTTTCTAGTTCTGGAGTTTCTAGTTGTGGAGATTCAAGTTGTGGAGTTTCTAGTTGCGGAGTCTCAAGTTGTGGAGTTTCTAGTTGTGGAGTTTCAAGTTGTGGAGTTTTGAGTTGTGGAGTTTCAAGTTGTGGAGTTTCTAGTTGTGGAGTTTTGAGTTGTGGAGTTTCTAGTTGCGGAGTTTTTAGCTGCGGAGTTTCGAGGTGCAGAGTATCAAGTTGTGGAGTTTCAAGTTGTGGAGTTTTGAGTTGTGGAGTTTCATGTTGTTGAGTTTCTAGTTGTGGAGTCTCTAGTTGCGGAGTTTCTAGTTGTGAAGTTTCTAGTTGTGGAGTTTCTAGTTGTGGAGTTTCTGGTTGTGAAGTCTCTAGTTGTTGAGTTTCTAGTTGTGAAGTCTCTAGTTTTGCAGTTTCTAGTTGTGGAGTTTCTAGTTGTGGAGTTTCAAGTTGTGGAGTTTCTAGCTGTGGAGTTTCAAGTTGTGGAGTTTTGAGTTGTGGAGTTTCCAGTGTTGGAGTTTCTAGTTGTTGAGTCTCTAGTTTTGGAGTTTCTAGTTGTGGAGTTTCCAGATATGGATTATCTAGTTTTGGAGTTTTTAGTTGTGGAGTATCTAGTTGTGGAGTTTCAAGTTGTGGAGTTTCTAGTTGTGGAGTTTCCAGATATTGATTATCTAGTTTTGGAGTTTCCAGTTGTGGAGTATCTAGTTGTGGAGTTTCAAGTTGTGGAGTTTCCAGTTGTGGAGTTTTTAGTTGTGGAGTTTCTAGTTG
The DNA here is from genome assembly GCF_043290135.1 of Rhipicephalus microplus. Classification (NCBI taxonomy): domain Eukaryota; kingdom Metazoa; phylum Arthropoda; class Arachnida; order Ixodida; family Ixodidae; genus Rhipicephalus; species Rhipicephalus microplus. The sequence continues at coordinate 649,099 of NW_027464664.1, read as the reverse complement.
TTGAGTTTCTAGTTGTGAAGTCTCTAGTTTTGCAGTTTCTAGTTGTGGAGTTTCTAGATATGAAATTTCTAGTTGCCGAGTCTCTATTTGTGGAGTTTGTAGTTGTGGAGTTTCTAGATATGGAATTTCTAGTTGCCGAGTCTCTATTTGTGGAGTTATTAGTTGTGGAGTTTCTAGTTGTGGAGTTTCTAATTGTGGAGTCTCTAGTTGCGGAGTTTCTAGTTGTGGAGTTTCTAGTTGTGGAGTTTCTAGTTGTGGAGTTTAAAGTTGTGGAGTTTCTAGTTGTGGAGGCTCTAGTTGCGGAGTTTCTAGTTGTGAAGTTTCTAGTTGTGGAGTTTCTAGTTGCGGAGTCTCAAGTTGTGGAGTGTCTAGTTGTGTTGTTTCAAGTTCTGGAACTTTGAGTTGTGGAGTTTCAAGTTGTGGAGTTTCTAGTTGTGGAGTTTATAGTTGTGGAGTTTCGAGTTGTGGAGTATCTAGTTGTGGAGTTTCAAGTTGTGGAGTTTCTAGTTGCGGAGTTTTTAACAGCGGAGTTTCTAGTTGTGGAGTTTTTAACAGCGGAGTTTCTAGTTGTGGAGTTTCAAGTTGCGGAGTCTCAAGTTGTGGAGTTTCCAGTTGTGGAGTTTATAGTTGTGGAGTTTCTAGTTGTTGAGTTTCTAGTTGTGAAGTCTCTAGTTTTGCAGTTTCTAGTTGTGGAGTTTCTAGATATGGAATTTCTAGTTGCCGAGTCTCTAGTTGTGGAGTTTGTAGTTGTGGAGTTTCTAGTTGTGGAGTTTCTAGTTGTGGAGTCTCTAGTTGCGGAGTTTCTAGTTGTGTAGTTTCTAGTTGTGGAGTTGCGGAGTCTCTATTTGTGGAGTTTGTAGTTGTGGAGTTTGTAGTTGTGGAGTTTCTAATTGTGGAGTCTCTAGTTGCGGAGTTTTGAGTTGTGGAGTTTCAAGTGTTGGAGTTTCTAGTTGTTGAGTCTCTAGTTGTGGAGTTTCTAGTTGTGGAGTTTCCAGATATGGATTATCTAGTTTTGGAGTTTCTAGTTGTGGAGTATGTAGTTGTGGAGTTTCAAGTTGTGGAGTTTCTAGTTGTGGAGTTTCCAGATATTGATTATCTAGTTTTGGAGTTTCCAGTTGTGGAGTATCTAGTTGTGGAGTTTCAAGTTGTGGAGTTTCCAGTTGTGGAGTTTTTAGTTGTGGAGATTCTAGTTGTTGAGTTTCTAGTTGTGAAGTCTCTAGTTTTGCAGTTTCTAGTTGTGGAGTTTCTAGATATGGAATTTCTAGTTGCCGAGTCTCTATTTGTGGAGTTTGTAGTTGTGGAGTTTCTAGATATGGAATTTCTAGTTGCCGAGTCTCTATTTGTTGAGTTTGTAGTTGTGGAGTCTCTAGTTGCGGAGTTTCTAGTTGTGGAGTTTCTAGTTGTGGAGTTTCTACTTGTCAAGTTTCTGGTTGTGGAGTTTCTAGTTGTGGAGTTTCAAGTTGTGGAGTTTCTAGTTGTGGAGTCTCTTGTTGCGGAGTTTCTAGTTGTGGAGTTTCGAGTTGTGGAGTTTCTAGTTGTGGAGTTTCTAGCTGCGGAGTTTATAGTTGCAGAGTGTCTAGTTTTGGAGTTTCTAGTTGCGAATTCTCTAGTTGAGGAGTCTCTAGTTGTAGAGTTTCTAGTTGCGGAGTGTCTAGTTGTGGTGTTTCTAGCCGTGGAGTTTCTTGTTGCGGAGTTTTTAAATGCGGAGTTTCTAGTTGCGGAGTTCTATAGTTGCAGAGTCTCTAATTGTGGAGTTTCTAGTTGTGGAGTGCCTAGTTGTGGAGTCTCAAGTTTTGGAGTTTCTAGTAAAGTTTCGAATTGTGAAGTTTTTAGTTGTGGAGTTTCTAGTTGTGGAGTTTCTAGTTTTGGAGTTTCTAGTTGTGGAGTTTCTAGTTGTGGATTTTCTAGTTGTGGAGTCTCTAGTTGCGGAGTTTCTAGTTGTGAAGTTTCTAGTTGTGTAGTTTCTAGTTGCGGAGTTTCTGGTTGTGGAGTTTCTAGTTGTGAAGTCTCTAGTTTTGCAGTTTCTAGTTGTGGAGTTTCTAGTTGTGGAGATTCAAGTTGTGGAGTTTCTAGTTGCGGAGTCTCAAGTTGTGGAGTTTCTAGCTTTGGAGTTCAAATTGTGGAGTTTTGAGTTGTGGAGTTTCAAGTTGTGGAGTTTCTAGTTTTGGAGTTTTGAGTTGTGGAGTTTCTAGTTGCGGAGTTTTTAGCTGCGGAGTTTCGAGGTGCAGAGTCTCAAGTTGTGGAGTTTCAAGTTGTGGAGTTTTGAGTTGTGGAGTTTCATGTTGTGGAGTTTCTAGTTGTGGAGTTTCTAGTGGCGGAGTTTCTAGTTGTGAAGTTTCTAGTTGTGGAGTTTTTAGTTGTGGAGTTTCTAGTTGTGGAGTTTCTAGTTTTGGAGTTTCTAGTTGTGGAGTTTCTAGTTGTGGAGTCTATAGTTGTGGAGTTTCTAGTTGTGGATTTTCTAGTTGTGGAGTTTCTAGTTGTGAGTTGCGGAGTCTCTAGTTGTGGAGTTTCTAGTTGCAGAGTCTCTAGTTGTGGAGTTTCAAGTTGTGGAGTCTCTAGATGTGGAGTTCCTAGTTGTCGAGTTTCCAGTTGTGGAGTATCTAGTAGTGGAGTTTCCAGTTGTGGAGTTTCTAGTTGTGGAGTTTCTAGTTGCAGAGTTTCTAGTTGTGAAGTTTCTGGTTGTGAGTTTCTAGTTCTGGAGTTTCAAGTTGTGGAGTTTGTAGTTGTGGAGTCTCTGGTTGCGATTTTCTAGTTGGGGAGTTTCTAGTAGTGAAGTTTCTGGTTGTGGAGTTTCTAGTTGTGGAGTTTCAGGTTGTGGAGTTTCTAGTTGCGGAGTCTCAAGTTGTGGAGTTTCTAGTTGTGGAGTTTCGAGTTGTGGAGTTTCTAGCTGCGGAGTTTCTAGTTGCAGAGTCGCCAGTTTTGGAGTTTCTAGTTGCAAGTTCTCTAGTTGAGGAGTCTCTAGTTGTAGAGTTTCTAGTTGCGGAGTGTCTAGTTGTGGTGTTTCTAGCCGTGGAATTTCTTGTTGCGGAGTTTTTAAACGCGGATTTTCTAGTTGCGGAGTTCTATAGTTGCAGAGTCTCTAGTTGTGGAGTTTCTGGTTGGGGAGTTTCTAGTTGTGGAGTTTCTAGTTGTCGAGCCTCAAGTTGTGGAGTTTAAACTTGTGGAGTTTCAAGTTGTGGGGTCTATAGCTGTGGAGTTTCTAGTTGTGGATTTTCTAGTTGTGGAGTATCTAGTTATGGATTTTCCAGTTGTGAAGCTTCTAGTTGTGGAGTTGCGGACTCTCTAGTTGTGGAGTTTCTAGTTGCAGAGTCTCTAGTTGCGGAGTTTCAAGTTGTGGAGTATCTAGTAGTGGAGTTTCAAGTTGTGGAGTTTATAGTTGTCGAGTTTCTAGTTGCGGAGTCCCTAGTTGTCGAGTTTCTAGTTGCGGAGTCCCTAGTTGTGGAGTTTCTAGTTGCGGAGCCTCAAGCTGTGGAGTTTCTAGTTGTTGAGTTTTTAGTTGTGGAGTTTCTAGTTGTTGAGTTTCTAGTTTGAAGTCTCTAGTTGTAGATTCTCTAGTTGTGAAGTCTCTAGTTTAGGAGTTTTTAGTTGAAGAGTTTTAATTGTGGAGTGTCTAGTTGTGGAGTTTCTAGTTGTGGAGTTTCTAGTTGTGGAGTCTCTAGTTGCAGAGTTTCTAGTTGTGGAGTTTCTAGCTGCGGTGTTTCTAGTTGCAGAGTCTCTGGTTGTGGAGTTTCTAGTAGCGGAGTCTCTAGTTGTAGAGTTTCTAGTTGTGGAGTTTCTAGTTGTGGAGTTTCCAGTTGTGGAGTTTTTAGTTGTGGACTTTCTAGACATGGAATTTCTAGTTGCCGAGTCTCTATTTGTGGAGTTTGTAGTTATGGAATTTCTAGTTGTGGAGTTTTTAGTTGTGGAGTCTCTAGTTGCAGAGTTTCTAGTTGTGGAGTTTCTAGTTGTGGAGTTTCAAGTTCTGGAGTCTCTAGCTGTGGAGTTTCTAGTTGCGGAGTATGTAGTTGTGGAGTTTCCAGTTGTGGAGTTTCCAGTTGTGGAATTGCGGAGTGTCTGGTTGTGGAGATTCTAATTGTTGAGTTTCTAGTTGTGGAGTTTCGAGTTGTTGAGTCTCTAGTTGTGGAGTTTCTAGTTGTGGAGTTTCCAGATATGGAGTATCTAGTTGTGGAGTTCCCAGTTGTGAAGTATCTAGTTGTGGAGTTTCCAGTTGTGGAGTATCTAGTTGTGGAGTTTCAAGTTGTGGAGTTTCTAGTTGCGGAGTTTTTAACAGCGGAGTTTCTAGTTGTGGAGTTTTTAACAGCGGAGTTTCTAGTTGTGGAGTTTCAAGTTGCGGAGTCTCAAGTTGTGGAGTTTCCAGTTATGGAGTTTATAGTTGTGGAGTTTCTAGTTGTTGAGTTTCTAGTTGTGAAGTCTCTAGTTTTGCAGTTTCTAGTTGTGGAGTTTCTAGATATGGAATTTCTAGTTGCCGAGTCTCTAGTTGTGGAGTTTGTAGTTGTGGAGTTTCTAGTTGTGGAGTTTCTAGTTGTGGAGTCTCTAGTTGCGGAGTTTCTAGTTGTGCAGTTTCTAGTTGTGGAGTTTTTAGTTGTGGAGTTTCTGGTTGTGGAGTTTCTAGTTGTGGAGTTTCAAGTTTTGGAGTTTCTAGTTGTGGAGTCTCTAGTTGCGGAGTTTCTAGTTGTGAAGTTTCTAGTTGTGTAGTTTCTAGTTGTGGAGTTTCTAGTTGTGAAGTCTCTAGTTTGGCAGTTTCTAGTTCTGGAGTTTCTAGTTGTGGAGATTCAAGTTGTGGAGTTTCTAGTTGCGGAGTCTCAAGTTGTGGAGTTTCTAGTTGTGGAGTTTCAAGTTGTGGAGTTTTGAGTTGTGGAGTTTCAAGTTGTGGAGTTTCTAGTTGTGGAGTTTTGAGTTGTGGAGTTTCTAGTTGCGGAGTTTTTAGCTGCGGAGTTTCGAGGTGCAGAGTATCAAGTTGTGGAGTTTCAAGTTGTGGAGTTTTGAGTTGTGGAGTTTCATGTTGTTGAGTTTCTAGTTGTGGAGTCTCTAGTTGCGGAGTTTCTAGTTGTGAAGTTTCTAGTTGTGGAGTTTCTAGTTGTGGAGTTTCTGGTTGTGAAGTCTCTAGTTGTTGAGTTTCTAGTTGTGAAGTCTCTAGTTTTGCAGTTTCTAGTTGTGGAGTTTCTAGTTGTGGAGTTTCAAGTTGTGGAGTTTCTAGCTGTGGAGTTTCAAGTTGTGGAGTTTTGAGTTGTGGAGTTTCCAGTGTTGGAGTTTCTAGTTGTTGAGTCTCTAGTTTTGGAGTTTCTAGTTGTGGAGTTTCCAGATATGGATTATCTAGTTTTGGAGTTTTTAGTTGTGGAGTATCTAGTTGTGGAGTTTCAAGTTGTGGAGTTTCTAGTTGTGGAGTTTCCAGATATTGATTATCTAGTTTTGGAGTTTCCAGTTGTGGAGTATCTAGTTGTGGAGTTTCAAGTTGTGGAGTTTCCAGTTGTGGAGTTTTTAGTTGTGGAGTTTCTAGTTGTTGAGTTTCTAGTTGTGAAGTCTCTAGTTTTGCAGTTTCTAGTTGTGGAGTTTCTAGATATGAAATTTCTAGTTGCCGAGTCTCTATTTGTGGAGTTTGTAGTTGTGGAGTTTCTAGATATGGAATTTCTAGTTGCCGAGTCTCTATTTGTGGAGTTATTAGTTGTGGAGTTTCTAGTTGTGGAGTTTCTAATTGTGGAGTCTCTAGTTGCGGAGTTTCTAGTTGTGGAGTTTCTAGTTGTGGAGTTTCTAGTTGTGGAGTTTAAAGTTGTGGAGTTTCTAGTTGTGGAGGCTCTAGTTGCGGAGTTTCTAGTTGTGAAGTTTCTAGTTGTGGAGTTTCTAGTTGCGGAGTCTCAAGTTGTGGAGTGTCTAGTTGTGTTGTTTCAAGTTCTGGAACTTTGAGTTGTGGAGTTTCAAGTTGTGGAGTTTCTAGTTGTGGAGTTTATAGTTGTGGAGTTTCGAGTTGTGGAGTATCTAGTTGTGGAGTTTCAAGTTGTGGAGTTTCTAGTTGCGGAGTTTTTAACAGCGGAGTTTCTAGTTGTGGAGTTTTTAACAGCGGAGTTTCTAGTTGTGGAGTTTCAAGTTGCGGAGTCTCAAGTTGTGGAGTTTCCAGTTGTGGAGTTTATAGTTGTGGAGTTTCTAGTTGTTGAGTTTCTAGTTGTGAAGTCTCTAGTTTTGCAGTTTCTAGTTGTGGAGTTTCTAGATATGGAATTTCTAGTTGCCGAGTCTCTAGTTGTGGAGTTTGTAGTTGTGGAGTTTCTAGTTGTGGAGTTTCTAGTTGTGGAGTCTCTAGTTGCGGAGTTTCTAGTTGTGCAGTTTCTAGTTGTGGAGTTTTTAGTTGTGGAGTTTCTGGTTGTGGAGTTTCTAGTTGTGGAGTTTCAAGTTTTGGAGTTTCTAGTTGTGGAGTCTCTAGTTGCGGAGTTTCTAGTTGTGAAGTTTCTAGTTGTGTAGTTTCTAGTTGTGGAGTTTCTAGTTGTGAAGTCTCTAGTTTGGCAGTTTCTAGTTCTGGAGTTTCTAGTTGTGGAGATTCAAGTTGTGGAGTTTCTAGTTGCGGAGTCTCAAGTTGTGGAGTTTCTAGTTGTGGAGTTTCAAGTTGTGGAGTTTTGAGTTGTGGAGTTTCAAGTTGTGGAGTTTCTAGTTGTGGAGTTTTGAGTTGTGGAGTTTCTAGTTGCGGAGTTTTTAGCTGCGGAGTTTCGAGGTGCAGAGTATCAAGTTGTGGAGTTTCAAGTTGTGGAGTTTTGAGTTGTGGAGTTTCATGTTGTTGAGTTTCTAGTTGTGGAGTCTCTAGTTGCGGAGTTTCTAGTTGTGAAGTTTCTAGTTGTGGAGTTTCTAGTTGTGGAGTTTCTGGTTGTGAAGTCTCTAGTTGTTGAGTTTCTAGTTGTGAAGTCTCTAGTTTTGCAGTTTCTAGTTGTGGAGTTTCTAGTTGTGGAGTTTCAAGTTGTGGAGTTTCTAGCTGTGGAGTTTCAAGTTGTGGAGTTTTGAGTTGTGGAGTTTCCAGTGTTGGAGTTTCTAGTTGTTGAGTCTCTAGTTTTGGAGTTTCTAGTTGTGGAGTTTCCAGATATGGATTATCTAGTTTTGGAGTTTTTAGTTGTGGAGTATCTAGTTGTGGAGTTTCAAGTTGTGGAGTTTCTAGTTGTGGAGTTTCCAGATATTGATTATCTAGTTTTGGAGTTTCCAGTTGTGGAGTATCTAGTTGTGGAGTTTCAAGTTGTGGAGTTTCCAGTTGTGGAGTTTTTAGTTGTGGACTTTCTAGTTGTTGAGTTTCTAGTTGTGAAGTCTCTAGTTTTGCAGTTTCTAGTTGTGGAGTTTCTAGATATGAAATTTCTGGTTGCCGAGTCTCTATTTGTGGAGTTTGTAGTTGTGGAGTTTCTAGATATGGAATTTCTAGTTGCCGAGTCTCTATTCGTGGAGTTATTAGTTGTGGAGTTTCTAGTTGTGGAGTTTCTAATTGTGGAGTCTCTAGTTGCGGAGTTTCTAGTTGTGGAGTTTCTAGTTGTGGAGTTTCTAGTTGTGGAGTTTAAAGTTGTGGAGTTTCTAGTTGTGGAGGCTCTAGTTGCGGAGTTTCTAGTTGTGAAGTTTCTAGTTGTGGAGTTTCTAGTTGCGGAGTCTCAAGTTGTGGAGTGTCTAGTTGTGTTGTTTCAAGTTCTGAAACTTTGAGTTGTGGAGTTTCAAGTTGTGGAGTTTCTAGGGTTGGAGTTTATAGTTGTGGAGTTTCGAGTTGTGGAGTTTCTAGCTGCGGAGTTTCTAGGTGCAGAGTCTCTAGTTGCGAATTCTCTAGTTGAGGAGCCTCTAGTTGTAGAGTTTTTAGTTGTGGAGTTTCTGGTTGTGGAGTTTCAAGTTGTGGAGTTTCTAGTTGTGGAGTCTCCAGTTGCGGAGTTTCTAGTTGTGCAGTTTCTAGTTGTGGAGTTTCTAGTTGTGGAGTCTCAAGTTGTGGAGTTTCCAGTTGTGGAGTTTTTAGTTGTGGACTTTCTAGACATGAAATTTCTTGTAGCCGAGTCACTAATTTGGGAGTTTGTAGTTGTGGAGTTTGTAGTTGTGGAGTTTCTAGTTGTGGAGTCTCTAGTTGAAGAGTTTCTAGTTGTGGAGTTTCTAGTTGTGGAGTTTATGGTTGTGGAGTTTCTGGTTGTGGAGTTTCTAGTTGTGGAGTTTCATGTTGTGGAGTTTCTAGTGGTTGAGTCTCAAGTTGTGGAGTTTAAAGTTGTGGAATTTCAAGTTGTGGAGTCTCTAGTTGTGGAGTTGCTAGTTGCGGAGTGTCTAGTTGTGGAGTTTCCAGTTGTGGAGTTTCTAGTTGTGGAGTTTCTAGTTGCGAAGTCTCTAGTTTTGCAGTTTCAAGTTGTGGAGTTTCTAGATATGGAATTTCTAGTTGCCGAGTCTCTATTTGTGGAGATTTTAGTTGTGGAGTTTCTAGTTGTGGAGTTTCCAGTTGTGGAGTCTCTAGTTGTGGAGTTTCTAGTTGTGGAGTTTCTAGTTGTGCAGTTTCTACTTGTGAAGTTTCTGGTTGTGGAGTTTCTAGTTGTGGAGTTTCAAGTTGTGGAGTTTCTAGTTGTGGAGTTTCTAGTTGTGGAGTTTCAAGTTGTGGAGTTTCTAGTTGTGGAGTCTCCAGTTGCGGAGTTTCTACTTGTGGAGTTTCTAGTTGTGGAGTTTCTAGTTGTGGAGTTTCTAGTTGTGGAGTCTCAAGTTGTGGAGTTTCCTGTTGTGGAGTTTTTAGTTGTGGACTTTCTAGACATGAAATTTCTTGTAGCCGAGTCTCTAATTGTGGAGTTTGTAGTTGTGGAGTTTGTAATTGTGGAGTTTCTAGTTGTGGAGTCTCTAGTTGAAGAGTTTCTAGTTGTGGAGTTTATGGTTGTGGAGTTTCTGGTTGTGGAGTTTCTAGTTGTGGAGTTTCATGTTGTGGAGTTTCTAGTTGTTGAGTCTCAAGTTGTGGAGTTTAAAGTTGTGGAGTTTCAAGTTGTGGAGTCTCTAGTTGTGGAGTTGCTAGTTGCGGAGTGTCTAGTTGTGGAGTTTCCAGTTGTGGAGTTTCTAGTTGTGAAGTCTCTAGTTTTGCAGTTTCTAGTTGTGGAGTTTTTAGTTGTGGAGTTTCTAGATATGGAATTTCTAGTTGCCGAGTCTCTATTTGTGGAGATTGTAGTTGTGGAGTTTCTAGTTGTGGAGTTTCTAGTTGTGGAGTCTCTAGTTGCGGAGTTTCTAGTTGTGGAGTTTCTAGTTGTGGAGTTTCTACTTGTGAAGTTTCTGGTTGTGGAGTTTCTAGTTGTGGAGTTTCAAGTTGTGGAGTGTCTAGTTGTGGAGTCTCTAGTTGCGGAGTTTCTAGTTGTGAAGTTTCGAGTTGTGGAGTTTCTAGTTGTGGAGTTTCTAGCTGCGGAGTTTAGAGTTGCAGAGTATCTAGTTTTGGAGTTTCTAGTTGCGAATTCTCTAGTTGAGGAGTCTCTAGTTGTAGAGTTTCTAGTTGTGGAGTGTCTAGTTGTGGTGTTTCTAGCCATGGAGTTTCTTGTTGCGGAGTTTTTAAATGCGGAGTTTCTAGTTGCGGAGTTCTATAGTTGCAGAGTCTCTAATTGTGGAGTTTCTAGTTGTGGAGTGCCTAGTTGTGGAGTCTCAAGTTTTGGAGTTTCTAGTAAAGTTTCGAATTGTGAAGTTTTTAGTTGTGGAGTTTTTAGTTGTGGAGTTTCTAGTTTTGGAGTTTCTAGTTGTGGAGTTTCTAGTTGTGGAGTCTATAGTTGTGGAGTTTCTAGTTGTAGATTTTCTAGTTGTGGAGTTTCTAGTTGTGGAGTTGCGGAGTCTCTAGTTGTGGAGTTTCTAGTTGCAGAGTCTCTAGTTGTGGAGTTTCAAGTTGTGGAGTCTCTAGATGTGGAGTTCCTAGTTGTCGAGTTTCCAGTTGTGGAGTATCTAGTAGTGGAGTTTCCAGTTGTGGAGTTTCTAGTTGTGGAGTTTCTAGTTGCGGAGTTTCTAGTTGTGAAGTTTCTGGTTGTGGAGTTTCTAGTTCTGGAGTTTCAAGTTGTGGAGTTTCTAGATGTGGAGTCTCTGGTTGCGATTTTCTAGTTGGGGAGTTTCTAGTAGTGAAGTTTCTGGTTGTGGAGTTTCTAGTTGTGGAGTTTCAAGTTGTGGAGTTTCTAGTTGCGGAGTCTCAAGTTGTGGAGTTTCTAGTTGTGGAGTTTCTAGTTGTGGAGTTTCTAGCTGCGGAGTTTCTAGTTGCAGAGTCTCTAGTTTTGGAGTTTCTAGTTGCGAATTCTCTAGTTGAGGAGTCTCTAGTTGTAGAGTTTCTAGTTGCGGAGTGTCTAGTTGTGGTGTTTCTAGCCGTGGAATTTCTTGTTGCGGAGTTTTTAAACGCGGAGTTTCTAGTTGCGGAGTTCTATAGTTGCAGAGTCTCTAGTTGTGGAGTTTCTGGTTGGGGAGTTTCTAGTTGTGGAGTCTCTAGTTGTGGAGTTTCTAGTTGTCGAGCCTCAAGTTGTGGAGTTTAAACTTGTGGAGTTTCAAGTTGTGGGGTCTATAGCTGTGGAGTTTCTAGTTGTGGATTTTCTAGTTGTGGAGTATCTAGTTATGGATTTTCCAGTTGTGAAGCTTCTAGTTGTGGAGTTGCGGACTCTCTAGTTGTGGAGTTTCTAGTTGCAGAGTCTCTAGTTGCGGAGTTTCAAGTTGTGGAGTATCTAGAAGTGGAGTTTCAAGTTGTGGAGTTTATAGTTGTCGAGTTTCTAGTTGCGGAGTCCCTAGTTGTGGAGTTTCTAGTTGCGGAGCCTCAAGCTGTGGAGTTTCTAGTTGTTGAGTTTTTAGTTGTGGAGTTTCTAGTTGTTGAGTTTCTAGTTTGAAGTCTCTAGTTGTAGATTCTCTAGTTGTGAAGTCTCTAGTTTAGGAGTTTCTAGTTGAAGAGTTTTTAGTTGTGGAGTGTCTAGTTGTGGAGTTTCTAGTTGTGGAGTTTCTAGTTGTGGATTCTCTAGTTGCAGAGTTTCTAGTTGTGGAGTTTCTAGCTGCGGAGTTTCTAGTTTTGGAGTTTCTATTTGTGGAGTTTCTAGCTGCGGTGTTTCTAGTTGCAGGTACTCTGGTTGTGGAGTTTCTAGTAGCGGAGTCTCTAGTTGTAGAGTTTCTAGTTGTGGAGTTTCTAGTTGTGGAGTTTCCAGTTGTGGAGTTTTTAGTTGTGGACTTTCTAGACATGGAATTTCTAGTTGCCGAGTCTCTATTTGTGGAGTTTGTAGTTGTCGAATTTCTAGTTGTGGAGTTTTTAGTTGTGGAGTCTCTAGTTGCAGAGTTTCTAGTTGTGGAGTTTCTAGTTGCGGAGTTTCTAGTTGTGAAGTTTCTAGTTGTGGAGTTTCTAGTTGCGGAGTATCTAGTTGTGGAGTTTCTAGTTGTGGAGTTTACAGTTGTGGAATTGCGGAGTGTCGGGTTGTGGAGATTCTAATTGTTGAGTTTCTAGTTGTGGAGTTTCGAGTTGTTGAGTCTCTAGTTGTGGAGTTTCTGGTTGTGGAGTTTCCAGATATGGAGTATCTAGTTGTGGAGTTCCCAGTTGTGAAGTATCTAGTTGTGGAGTTTCCAGTTGTGGAGTATCTAGTTGTGGAGTTTCAAGTTGTGGAGTTTCTAGTGGCGGAGTTTCTAGTTGCAGAGTTTTTAACAGCGGAGTTTCTAGTTGTGGAGTTTCAAGTTGCGAAGTCTCAAGTTGTGGAGTTTCCAGTTGTGGAGTTTTTAGTTGTGGAGTTTCTAGTTGTTGAGTTTCTAGTTGTGAAGTCTCTAGTTTTGCAGTATCTAGTTGTGGAGTTTCTAGATACGGAATTTCTAGTTGCCGAGTCTCTATTTCTGGAGTTTGTAGTAGTGGAGTTTCTAGTTGTGGAGTTTCTAGTTGTGGAGTCTCTAGTTGCGGAGTTTCCAGTTGTGCAGTTTCTAGTTGTGGAGTTTCTAGTTGTGGAGTTTCTGGTTGTGGAGTTTCTAGTTGTGGAGTTTCAAGTTGTGGAGTTTCTAGTTGTGGAGTCTCTAGTTGTGGAGTTTCTGGTTGTGGAGTTTCTAGTTGTGAAGTCTCTAGTTTTGCAGTTTCTAGTTCTGGAGTTTCTAGTTGTGGAGTTTCAAGTTGTGGAGTTTCTAGTTGCGGAGTCTCAAGTTGTGGAGTTTCTAGCTTTGGAGTTCAAGTTGTGGAGTTTTGAGTTGTGGAGTTTCTAGTTGTGGAGTTTTGAGTTGTGGAGTTTCTAGTTGTGGAGTTTCTAGTTGTGGAGTTTTGAGTTGTGGAGTTTCTAGTTGTGGAGTTTCTAGGTGCGGAGTTTCTAGGTGCAGTGTCTCAAGTTGTGGAGTCTCAAGCTGTGGAGTTTTGAGTTGTGGAGTTTCAAGTTGTGGAGTTTCTAGTTGTGGAGTCTCTAGTTGCGGAGTTTCCAGTTGTGAAGTTTCTAGTTGTGGAGTTTCTAGTTGTGGAGTTTCTTGTTGTGGAGTTTCTAGTTGTTGAGTTTCTAGTTGTGAAGTCTCTAGTTTTGCAGTTTCTAGTTGTGGAACTTCTAGTTGTGGAGTTTCAAGTTGTGGAGTTTCTAGTTGTGGAGTTTTGAGTTGTGGAGTTTCAAGTGTTGGAATTTCTAGTTCTTGAATATCTAGTTGTGGAGTTTCTAGTTGTGGAGTTTCCAGATATGGATTATCTAGTTTTGGAGTTTCCAGTTGTGGAGTATCTAGTTGTGGAGTTTCAAGTTGTGGAGTTTCTAGTTGTGGAGTTTCCAGATATGGATTATCTAGTTTTGGAGTTTCCAGTTGTGGAGTTTCAAGTTGCGGAGTCTCAAGTTGTGGAGTTTCTAGTTGTGGAGTTTTTAGTTGTGGAGTTTCTAGTTGTTGAGTTTCTAGTTGTGAAGCCTCTAGTTTTGCAGTTTCTAGTTGTGGAGTTTCTAGATATGGAATTTCTAGTTGCCGAGTCTCTATTTGTGGAGTTTGTAGTTGTGGAGTTTCAAGTTGTGGAGTTTCTAGTTGTGGAGTCTCTAGTTGCGGAGTTTCTAGTTGTGCAGTTTCTAGATATGGAATTTCTAGTTGCTGAGTCTCTATTTGTGGAGTTTGTAGTTGTGGAGTTTGTAGTTGTGGAGTTTCTAATTGTGGAGTCTCTAGTGGTGGAGTTTCTAGTTGTGGAGTTTCTAGTTGTGGAGTTTAAACTTGTGGAGTTTCAAGTTGTGGGGTCTATAGCTGTGGAGTTTCTAGTTGTGGATTTTCTAGTTGTGGAGTATCTAGTTATGGATTTTCCAGTTGTGAAGCTTCTAGTTGTGGAGTTGCAGACTCTCTAGTTGTGGAGTTTCTAGTTGCAGAGTCTCTAGTTGCGGAGTTTCAAGTTGTGGAGTATCTAGTAGTGGAGTTTCAAGTTGTGGAGTTTATAGTTGTCGAGTTTCTATTTGCGGAGTCCCTAGTTGTGGAGTTTCTAGTTGCGGAGCCTCAAGCTGTGGAGTTTCTAGTTGTTGAGTTTTTAGTTGTGGAGTTTCTAGTTGTTGAGTTTCTAGTTTGAAGTCTCTAGTTGTAGATTCTCTAGTTGTGAAGTCTCTAGGAGTTTTTAGTTGAAGAGTTTTTAGTTGTGGAGTGTCTAGTTGTGGAGTTTCTAGTTGTGGAGTTTCTAGTTGTGGAGTCTCTTGTTGCAGAGTTTCTAGTGTTGGAGTTTCTAGCTGCGGTGTTTCTAGTTGCAGAGTCTCTGGTTGTGGAGTTTCTAGTAGCGGAGTCTCTAGTTGTAGAGTTTCTAGTTGTGGAGTTTCTAGTTGTGGAGTTTCCAGTTGTGGAGTTTTTAGTTGTGGACTTTCTAGACATGGAATTTCTAGTTGCCGAGTCTCTATTTGTGGAGTTTGTAGTTGTGGAATTTCTAGTTGTGGAGTTTTTAGTTGTGGAGTCTCTAGTTGCAGAGTTTCTAGTTGTGGAGTTTCTAGTTGTGGAGTTTCTAGTTGTGGAGTTTCAAGTTCTGGAGTCTCTAGCTGTGGAGTTTCTAGTTGCGGAGTATGTAGTTGTGGAGTTTCCAGTTGTGGAGTTTCCAGTTGTGGAATTGCGGAGTGTCTGGTTGTGGAGATTCTAATTGTTGAGTTTCTAGTTGTGGAGTTTCGAGTTGTTGAGTCTCTAGTTGTGGAGTTTCTAGTTGTGGAGTTTCCAGATATGGAGTATCTAGTTGTGGAGTTCCCAGTTGTGAAGTATCTAGTTGTGGAGTTTCCAGTTGTGGAGTATCTAGTTGTGGAGTTTCAAGTTGTGGAGTTTCTAGTTGCGGAGTTTTTAACAGCGGAGTTTCTAGTTGTGGAGTTTTTAACAGCGGAGTTTCTAGTTGTGGAGTTTCAAGTTGCGGAGTCTCAAGTTGTGGAGTTTCCAGTTGTGGAGTTTATAGTTGTGGAGTTTCTAGTTGTTGAGTTTCTAGTTGTGAAGTCTCTAGTTTTGCAGTTTCTAGTTGTGGAGTTTCTAGATATGGAATTCCTAGTTGCCGAGTCTCTAGTTGTGGAGTTTGTAGTTGTGGAGTTTCTAGTTGTGGAGTTTCTAGTTGTGGAGTCTCTAGTTGCGGAGTTTCTAGTTGTGCAGTTTCTAGTTGTGGAGTTTTTAGTTGTGGAGTTTCTGGTTGTGGAGTTTCTAGTTGTGGAGTTTCAAGTTTTGGAGTTTCTAGTTGTGGAGTCTCTAGTTGCGGAGTTTCTAGTTTTGAAGTTTCTAGTTGTGTAGTTTCTAGTTGTGGAGTTTCTGGTTGTGGAGTTTCTAGTTGTGAAGTCTCTAGTTTTGCAGTTTCTAGTTCTGGAGTTTCTAGTTGTGGAGATTCAAGTTGTGGAGTTTCTAGTTGCGGAGTCTCAAGTTGTGGAGTTTCTAGTTGTGGAGTTTCAAGTTGTGGAGTTTTGAGTTGTGGAGTTTCAAGTTGTGGAGTTTCTAGTTGTGGAGTTTTGAGTTGTGGAGTTTCTAGTTGCGGAGTTTTTAGCTGCGGAGTTTCGAGGTGCAGAGTATCAAGTTGTGGAGTTTCAAGTTGTGGAGTTTTGAGTTGTGGAGTTTCATGTTGTGGAGTTTCTAGTTGTGGAGTCTCTAGTTGCGGAGTTTCTAGTTGTGAAGTTTCTAGTTGTGGAGTTTCTAGTTGTGGAGTTTCTGGTTGTGAAGTCTCTAGTTGTTGAGTTTCTAGTTGTGAAGTCTCTAGTTTTGCAGTTTCTAGTTGTGGAGTTTCTAGTTGTGGAGTTTCAAGTTGTGGAGTTTCTAGCTGTGGAGTTTCAAGTTGTGGAGTTTTGAGTTGTGGAGTTTCCAGTGTTGGAGTTTCTAGTTGTTGAGTCTCTAGTTTTGGAGTTTCTAGTTGTGGAGTTTCCAGATATGGATTATCTAGTTTTGGAGTTTTTAGTTGTGGAGTATCTAGTTGTGGAGTTTCAAGTTGTGGAGTTTCTAGTTGTGGAGTTTCCAGATATTGATTATCTAGTTTTGGAGTTTCCAGTTGTGGAGTATCTAGTTGTGGAGTTTCAAGTTGTGGAGTTTCCAGTTGTGGAGTTTTTAGTTGTGGAGTTTCTAGTTGTTGAGTTTCTAGTTGTGAAGTCTCTAGTTTTGCAGTTTCTAGTTGTGGAGTTTCTAGATATGAAATTTCTAGTTGCCGAGTCTCTATTTGTGGAGTTATTAGTTGTGGAGTTTCTAGTTGTGGAGTTTCTAATTGTGGAGTCTCTAGTTGCGGAGTTTCTAGTTGTGGAGTTTCTAGTTGTGGAGTTTCTAGTTGTGGAGTTTAAAGTTGTGGAGTTTCTAGTTGTGGAGTCTCTAGTTGCGGAGTTTCTAGTTGTGAAGTTTCTAGTTGTGGAGTTTCTAGTTGCGGAGTCTCAAGTTGTGGAGTGTCTAGTTGTGTTGTTTCAAGTTCTGGAACTTTGAGTTGTGGAGTTTCAAGTTGTGGAGTTTCTAGTTGTGGAGTTTATAGTTGTGGAGTTTCGAGTTGTGGAGTTTCTAGCTGCGGAGTTTCTAGGTGCAGAGTCTCTAGTTGCGAATTCTCTAGTTGAGGAGCCTCTAGTTGTAGAGTTTTTAGTTGTGGAGTTTCTGGTTGTGGAGTTTCAAGTTGTGGAGTTTCTAGTTGTGGAGTCTCCAGTTGCGGAGTTTCTAGTTGTGGAGTTTCTAGTTGTGGAGTTTCTAGTTGTGGAGTCTCAAGTTGTGGAGTTTCCAGTTGTGGAGTTTTTAGTTGTGGACTTTCTAGACATGAAATTTCTTGTAGCCGAGTCACTAATTTGGGAGTTTGTAGTTGTGGAGTTTGTAGTTGTGGAGTTTCTAGTTGTGGAGTCTCTAGTTGAAGAGTTTCTAGTTGTGGAGTTTCTAGTTGTGGAGTTTATGGTTGTGGAGTTTCTGGTTGTGGAGTTTCTAGCTGTGGAGTTTCATGTTGTGGAGTTTCTAGTGGTTGAGTCTCAAGTTGTGGAGTTTAAAGTTGTGGAATTTCAAGTTGTGGAGTCTCTAGTTGTGGAGTTGCTAGTTGCGGAGTGTCTAGTTGTGGAGTTTCCAGTTGTGGAGTTTCTAGTTGTGGAGTTTCTAGCTGCGGAGTTTCTAGGTGCAGAGTCTCTAGTTTTGCAGTTTCAAGTTGTGGAGTTTCTAGATATGGAATTTCTAGTTGCCGAGTCTCTATTTGTGGAGATTGTAGTTGTGGAGTTTCTAGTTGTGGAGTTTCCAGTTGTGGAGTCTCTAGTTGTGGAGTTTCTAGTTGTGGAGTTTCTAGTTGTGGAGTTTCTACTTGTGAAGTTTCTGGTTGTGGAGTTTCTAGTTTTGGAGTTTCAATTTGTGGAGTTTCTAGTTGTGGAGTTTCTAGTTTTGGAGTTTCAAGTTGTGGAGTTTCTAGTTGTGGAGTCTCCAGTTGCGGAGTTTCTACTTGTGGAGTTTCTAGTTGTGGAGTTTCTAGTTGTGGAGTTTCTAGTTGTGGAGTCTCAAGTTGTGGAGTTTCCAGTTGTGGAGTTTTTAGTTGTGGACTTTCTAGACATGAAATTTCTTGTAGCCGAGTCTCTAATTGTGGAGTTTGTAGTTGTGGAGTTTGTAGTTGTGGAGTTTCTAGTTGTGGAGTCTCTAGTTGAAGAGTTTCTAGTTGTGGAGTTTATGGTTGTGGAGTTTCTGGTTGTGGAGTTTCTAGTTGTGGAGTTTCATGTTGTGGAGTTTCTAGTTGTTGAGTCTCAAGTTGTGGAGTTTAAAGTTGTGGAGTTTCAAGTTGTGGAGTCTCTAGTTGTGGAGTTGCTAGTTGCGGAGTGTCTAGTTGTGAAGTTTCCAGTTGTGGAGTTTCTAGTTGTGAAGTCTCTAGTTTTGCAGTTTCTAGTTGTGGAGTTTTTAGTTGTGGAGTTTCTAGATATGGAATTTCTAGTTGCCGAGTCTCTATTTGTGGAGATTGTAGTTGTGGAGTTTCTAGTTGTGGAGTTTCTAGTTGTGGAGTCTCTAGTTGCGGAGTTTCTAGTTGTGGAGTTTCTAGTTGTGGAGTTTCTACTTGTGAAGTTTCTGGTTGTGGAGTTTCTAGTTGTGGAGTTTCAAGTTGTGGAGTGTCTAGTTGTGGAGTCTCTAGTTGCGGAGTTTCTAGTTGTGAAGTTTCTATTTGTGGAGTTTCTAGCTGCGGTGTTTCTAGTTGCAGGTACTCTGGTTGTGGAGTTTCTAGTAGCGGAGTCTCTAGTTGTAGAGTTTCTAGTTGTGGAGTTTCTAGTTGTGGAGTTTCCAGTTGTGGAGTTTTTATTTGTGGACTTTCTAGACATGGAATTTCTAGTTGCCGAGTCTCTATTTGTGGAGTTTGTAGTTGTGGAATTTCTAGTTGTGGAGTTTTCAGTTGTGGAGTCTCTAGTTGCAGAGTTTCTAGTTGTGGGGTTTCTAGTTGCGGAGTTTCTAGTTGTGAAGTTTCTAGTTGTGGAGTTTCTAGTTGCGGAGTATCTAGTTGTGGAGTTTCTAGTTGTGGAGTTTACAGTTGTGGAATTGCGGAGTGTCGGGTTGTGGAGATTCTAATTGTTGAGTTTCTAGTTGTGGAGTTTCGAGTTGTTGAGTCTCTAGTTGTGGAGTTTCTGGTTGTGGAGTTTCCAGATATGGAGTATCTAGTTGTGGAGTTCCCAGTTGTGAAGTATCTAGTTGTGGAGTTTCCAGTTGTGGAGTATCTAGTTGTGGAGTTTCAAGTTGTGGAGTTTCTAGTTGCGGAGTTTCTAGTTGCAGAGTTTTTAACAGCGGAGTTTCTAGTTGTGGAGTTTCAAGTTGCGAAGTCTCAAGTTGTGGAGTTTCCAGTTGTGGAGTTTTTAGTTGTGGAGTTTCTAGTTGTTGAGTTTCTAGTTGTGAAGTCTCTAGTTTTGCAGTATCTAGTTGTGGAGTTTCTAGATACGGAATTTCTAGTTGCCGAGTCTCTATTTCTGGAGTTTGTAGTAGTGGAGTTTCTAGTTGTGGAGTTTCTAGTTGTGGAGTCTCTAGTTGCGGAGTTTCCAGTTGTGCAGTTTCTAGTTGTGGAGTTTCTAGTTGTGGAGTTTCTGGTTGTGGAGTTTCTAGTTGTGGAGTTTCAAGTTGTGGAGTTTCTAGTTGTGGAGTCTCTAGTTGTGGAGTTTCTGGTTGTGGAGTTTCTAGTTGTGAAGTCTCTAGTTTTGCAGTTTCTAGTTCTGGAGTTTCTAGTTGTGGAGTTTCAAGTTGTGGAGTTTCTAGTTGCGGAGTCTCAAGTTGTGGAGTTTCTAGCTTTGGAGTTCAAGTTGTGGAGTTTTGAGTTGTGGAGTTTCTAGTTGTGGAGTTTTGAGTTGTGGAGTTTCTAGTTGTGGAGTTTCTAGTTGTGGAGTTTTGAGTTGTGGAGTTTCTAGTTGTGGAGTTTCTAGGTGCGGAGTTTCTAGGTGCAGTGTCTCAAGTTGTGGAGTCTCAAGCTGTGGAGTTTTGAGTTGTGGAGTTTCAAGTTGTGGAGTTTCTAGTTGTGGAGTCTCTAGTTGCGGAGTTTCCAGTTGTGAAGTTTCTAGTTGTGGAGTTTCTAGTTGTGGAGTTTCTTGTTGTGGAGTTTCTAGTTGTTGAGTTTCTAGTTGTGAAGTCTCTAGTTTTGCAGTTTCTAGTTGTGGAACTTCTAGTTGTGGAGTTTCAAGTTGTGGAGTTTCTAGTTGTGGAGTTTTGAGTTGTGGAGTTTCAAGTGTTGGAATTTCTAGTTGTTGAATATCTAGTTGTGGAGTTTCGAGTTGTTGAGTCTCTAGTTGTGGAGTTTCTAGTTGTGGAGTTTCCAGATATGGAGTATCTAGTTGTGGAGTTCCCAGTTGTGAAGTATCTAGTTGTGGAGTTTCCAGTTGTGGAGTATCTAGTTGTGGAGTTTCAAGTTGTGGAGTTTCTAGTTGCGGAGTTTTTAACAGCGGAGTTTCTAGTTGTGGAGTTTTTAACAGCGGAGTTTCTAGTTGTGGAGTTTCAAGTTGCGGAGTCTCAAGTTGTGGAGTTTCCAGTTGTGGAGTTTATAGTTGTGGAGTTTCTAGTTGTTGAGTTTCTAGTTGTGAAGTCTCTAGTTTTGCAGTTTCTAGTTGTGGAGTTTCTAGATATGGAATTTCTAGTTGCCGAGTCTCTAGTTGTGGAGTTTGTAGTTGTGGAGTTTCTAGCTGTGGAGTTTCTAGTTGTGGGGTCTCTAGTTGCGGAGTTTCTAGTTGTGCAGTTTCTAGTTGTGGAGTTTTTAGTTGTGGAGTTTCTGGTTGTGGAGTTTCTAGTTGTGGAGTTTCAAGTTTTGGAGTTTCTAGTTGTGGAGTCTCTAGTTGCGGAGTTTCTAGTTGTGAAGTTTCTAGTTGTGTAGTTTCTAGTTGTGGAGTTTCTGGTTGTGGAGTTTCTAGTTGTGAAGTCTAGTTTTGCAGTTTCTAGTTCTGGAGTTTCTAGTTGTGGAGATTCAAGTTGTGGAGTTTCTAGTTGCGGAGTCTCAAGTTGTGGAGTTTCTAGTTGTGGAGTTTCAAGTTGTGGAGTTTTGAGTTGTGGAGTTTCAAGTTGTGGAGTTTCTAGTTGTGGAGTTTTGAGTTGTGGAGTTTCTAGTTGCGGAGTTTTTAGCTGCGGAGTTTCGAGGTGCAGAGTATCAAGTTGTGGAGTTTCAAGTTGTGGAGTTTTGAGTTGTGGAGTTTCATGTTGTGGAGTTTCTAGTTGTGGAGTCTCTAGTTGCGGAGTTTCTAGTTGTGAAGTTTCTAGTTGTGGAGTTTCTAGTTGTGGAGTTTCTGGTTGTGAAGTCTCTAGTTGTTGAGTTTCTAGTTGTGAAGTCTCTAGTTTTGCAGTTTCTAGTTGTGGAGTTTCTAGTTGTGGAGTTTCAAGTTGTGGAGTTTCTAGCTGTGGAGTTTCAAGTTGTGGAGTTTTGAGTTGTGGAGTTTCCAGTGTTGGAGTTTCTAGTTGTTGAGTCTCTAGTTTTGGAGTTTCTAGTTGTGGAGTTTCCAGATATGGATTATCTAGTTTTGGAGTTTTTAGTTGTGGAGTATCTAGTTGTGGAGTTTCAAGTTGTGGAGTTTCTAGTTGTGGAGTTTCCAGATATTGATTATCTAGTTTTGGAGTTTCCAGTTGTGGAGTATCTAGTTGTGGAGTTTCAAGTTGTGGAGTTTCCAGTTGTGGAGTTTTTAGTTGTGGAGTTTCTAGTTGTTGAGTTTCTAGTTGTGAAGTCTCTAGTTTTGCAGTTTCTAGTTGTGGAGTTTCTAGATATGAAATTTCTAGTTGCCGAGTCTCTATTTGTGGAGTTTGTAGTTGTGGAGTTTCTAGATATGGAATTTCTAGTTGCCGAGTCTCTATTTGTGGAGTTATTAGTTGTGGAGTTTCTAGTTGTGGAGTTTCTAATTGTGGAGTCTCTAGTTGCGGAGTTTCTAGTTGTGGAGTTTCTAGTTGTGGAGTTTCTAGTTGTGGAGTTTAAAGTTGTGGAGTTTCTAGTTGTGGAGTCTCTAGTTGCGGAGTTTCTAGTTGTGAAGTTTCTAGTTGTGGAGTTTCTAGTTGCGGAGTCTCAAGTTGTGGAGTGTCTAGTTGTGTTGTTTCAAGTTCTGGAACTTTGAGTTGTGGAGTTTCAAGTTGTGGAGTTTCTAGTTGTGGAGTTTATAGTTGTGGAGTTTCGAGTTGTGGAGTTTCTAGCTGCGGAGTTTCTAGGTGCAGAGTCTCTAGTTGCGAATTCTCTAGTTGAGGAGCCTCTAGTTGTAGAGTTTTTAGTTGTGGAGTTTCTGGTTGTGGAGTTTCAAGTTGTGGAGTTTCTAGTTGTGGAGTCTCCAGTTGCGGAGTTTCTAGTTGTGGAGTTTCTAGTTGTGGAGTTTCTAGTTGTGGAGTCTCAAGTTGTGGAGTTTCCAGTTGTGGAGTTTTTAGTTGTGGACTTTCTAGACATGAAATTTCTTGTAGCCGAGTCACTAATTTGGGAGTTTGTAGTTGTGGAGTTTGTAGTTGTGGAGTTTCTAGTTGTGGAGTCTCTAGTTGAAGAGTTTCTAGTTGTGGAGTTTCTAGTTGTGGAGTTTATGGTTGTGGAGTTTCTGGTTGTGGAGTTTCTAGCTGTGGAGTTTAATGTTGTGGAGTTTCTAGTGGTTGAGTCTCAAGTTGTGGAGTTTAAAGTTGTGGAATTTCAAGTTGTGGAGTCTCTAGTTGTGGAGTTGCTAGTTGCGGAGTGTCTAGTTGTGGAGTTTCCAGTTGTGGAGTTTCTAGTTGTGGAGTTTCTAGTTGTGAAGTCTCTAGTTTTGCAGTTTCAAGTTGTGGAGTTTCTAGATATGGAATTTCTAGTTGCCGAGTCTCTATTTGTGGAGATTGTAGTTGTGGAGTTTCTAGTTGTGGAGTTTCCAGTTGTGGAGTCTCTAGTTGTGGAGTTTCTAGTTGTGGAGTTTCTAGTTGTGGAGTTTCTACTTGTGAAGTTTCTGGTTGTGGAGTTTCTAGTTGTGGAGTTTCAAGTTGTGGAGTTTCTAGTTTTGGAGTTTCTAGTTTTGGAGTTTCAAGTTGTGGAGTTTCTAGTTGTGGAGTCTCCAGTTGCGGAGTTTCTACTTGTGGAGTTTCTAGTTGTGGAGTTTCTAGTTGTGGAGTTTCTAGTTGTGGAGTCTCAAGTTGTGGAGTTTCCAGTTGTGGAGTTTTTAGTTGTGGACTTTCTAGACATGAAATTTCTTGTAGCCGAGTCTCTAATTGTGGAGTTTGTAGTTGTGGAGTTTGTAGTTGTGGAGTTTCTAGTTGTGGAGTCTCTAGTTGAAGAGTTTCTAGTTGTGGAGTTTATGGTTGTGGAGTTTCTGGTTGTGGAGTTTCTAGTTGTGGAGTTTCATGTTGTGGAGTTTCTAGTTGTTGAGTCTCAAGTTGTGGAGTTTAAAGTTGTGGAGTTTCAAGTTGTGGAGTCTCTAGTTGTGGAGTTGCTAGTTGCGGAGTGTCTAGTTGTGAAGTTTCCAGTTGTGGAGTTTCTAGTTGTGAAGTCTCTAGTTTTGCAGTTTCTAGTTGTGGAGTTTTTAGTTGTGGAGTTTCTAGATATGGAATTTCTAGTTGCCGAGTCTCTATTTGTGGAGATTGTAGTTGTGGAGTTTCTAGTTGTGGAGTTTCTAGTTGTGGAGTCTCTAGTTGCGGAGTTTCTAGTTGTGGAGTTTCTAGTTGTGGAGTTTCTACTTGTGAAGTTTCTGGTTGTGCAGTTTCTAGTTGTGGAGTTTCAAGTTGTGGAGTGTCTAGTTGTGGAGTCTCTAGTTGCGGAGTTTCTAGTTGTGAAGTTTCTATTTGTGGAGTTTCTAGCTGCGGTGTTTCTAGTTGCAGGTACTCTGGTTGTGGAGTTTCTAGTAGCGGAGTCTCTAGTTGTAGAGTTTCTAGTTGTGGAGTTTCTAGTTGTGGAGTTTCCAGTTGTGGAGTTTTTATTTGTGGACTTTCTAGACATGGAATTTCTAGTTGCCGAGTCTCTATTTGTGGAGCTTGTAGTTGTGGAATTTCTAGTTGTGGAGTTTTTAGTTGTGGAGTCTCTAGTTGCAGAGTTTCTAGTTGTGGAGTTTCTAGTTGCGGAGTTTCTAGTTGTGAAGTTTCTAGTTGTGGAGTTTCTAGTTGCGGAGTATCTAGTTGTGGAGTTTCTAGTTGTGGAGTTTACAGTTGTGGAATTGCGGAGTGTCGGGTTGTGGAGATTCTAATTGTTGAGTTTCTAGTTGTGGAGTTTCGAGTTGTTGAGTCTCTAGTTGTGGAGTTTCTGGTTGTGGAGTTTCCAGATATGGAGTATCTAGTTGTGGAGTTCCCAGTTGTGAAGTATCTAGTTGTGGAGTTTCCAGTTGTGGAGTATCTAGTTGTGGAGTTTCAAGTTGTGGAGTTTCTAGTTGCGGAGTTTCTAGTTGCAGAGTTTTTAACAGCGGAGTTTCTAGTTGTGGAGTTTCAAGTTGCGAAGTCTCAAGTTGTGGAGTTTCCAGTTGTGGAGTTTTTAGTTGTGGAGTTTCTAGTTGTTGAGTTTCTAGTTGTGAAGTCTCTAGTTTTGCAGTATCTAGTTGTGGAGTTTCTAGATACGGAATTTCTAGTTGCCGAGTCTCTATTTCTGGAGTTTGTAGTAGTGGAGTTTCTAGTTGTGGAGTTTCTAGTTGTGGAGTCTCTAGTTGCGGAGTTTCCAGTTGTGCAGTTTCTAGTTGTGGAGTTTCTAGTTGTGGAGTTTCTGGTTGTGGAGTTTCTAGTTGTGGAGTTTCAAGTTGTGGAGTTTCTAGTCGTGGAATCTCTAGTTGTGGAGGTTCTGGTTGTGGAGTTTCTAGTTGTGAAGTCTCTAGTTTTGCAGTTTCTAGTTCTGGAGTTTCTAGTTGTGGAGTTTCAAGTTGTGGAGTTTCTAGTTGCGGAGTCTCAAGTTGTGGAGTTTCTAGCTTTGGAGTTCAAGTTGTGGAGTTTTGAGTTGTGGAGTTTCTAGTTGTGGAGTTTTGAGTTGTGGAGTTTCTAGTTGTGGAGTTTCTAGTTGTGGAGTTTTGAGTTGTGGAGTTTCTAGTTGTGGAGTTTCTAGGTGCGGAGTTTCTAGGTGCAGTGTCTCAAGTTGTGGAGTCTCAAGCTGTGGAGTTTTGAGTTGTGGAGTTTCAAGTTGTGGAGTTTCTAGTTGTGGAGTCTCTAGTTGCGGAGTTTCCAGTTGTGAAGTTTCTAGTTGTGGAGTTTCTAGTTGTGGAGTTTCTTGTTGTGGAGTTTCTAGTTGTTGAGTTTCTAGTTGTGAAGTCTCTAGTTTTGCAGTTTCTAGTTGTGGAACTTCTAGTTGTGGAGTTTCAAGTTGTGGAGTTTCTAGTTGTGGAGTTTTGAGTTGTGGAGTTTCAAGTGTTGGAATTTCTAGTTGTTGAATATCTAGTTGTGGAGTTTCTAGTTGTGGAGTTTCCAGATATGGATTATCTAGTTTTGGAGTTTCCAGTTGTGGAGTATCTAGTTGTGGAGTTTCAAGTTGTGGAGTTTATAGTTGTGGAGTTTCCAGATATGGATTATCTAGTTTTGGAGTTTCCAGTTTTGGAGTTTCAAGTTGCGGAGTCTCAAGTTGTGGAGTTTCTAGTTGTGGAGTTTTTAGTTGTGGAGTTTCTAGTTGTTGAGTTTCTAGTTGTGAAGCCTCTAGTTTTGCAGTTTCTAGTTGTGGAGTTTCTAGATATGGAATTTCTAGTTGCCGAGTCTCTATTTGTGGAGTTTGTAGTTGTGGAGTTTCAAGTTGTGGAGTTTCTAGTTGTGGAGTCTCTAGTTGCGGAGTTTCTAGTTGTGCAGTTTCTAGATATGGAATTTCTAGTTGCTGAGTCTCTATTTGTGGAGTTTGTAGTTGTGGAGTTTGTAGTTGTGGAGTTTCTAATTGTGGAGTCTCTAGTGGCGGAGTTTCTAGTTGTGGAGTTTCTAGTTGTGGAGTTTCTAGTTGTGGAGTTTCAAGTTGTGGAGTTTCTAGTTGTGGAGTCTCTAGTTGCGTAGTTTCTCGTTGTGGAGTTTCTAGTTGTGGAGTTTCTGGTTGTGGAGTTTCTAGTTGTGGATTTTCAAGTTGTGGAGTTTCTAGTGGCAGAGTCTCAAGTTGTGGAGTTTCTAGTTGTGGAGTTTCAAGTTGTGGAGTTTTGAGTTGTGGAGTTTCAAGTTGTGGAGTTTCTAGTTGTGCGGTTTCGAGTTGTGGAGTTTCTAGTTGTGGAGTTTCTAGCTGCGGAGTTTTTAGGTGCAGAGTCTCTACTTTTGGAGTTTCTAGTTGCGAATTCTCTAGTTGAGGAGTCTCTAGTTGTAGAGTTTTTAGTTGTGGAGTTTCTAATTGTGAAGTTTCAAGTTGTGGAGTTTCTAGTTGCGGCGTCTCAAGTTGTGGAGTCTCAAGTTGTGGAGTTTCCAGTTGTGGAGTTTTTAGTTGTGGACTTTCTAGACATGAAATTTCTTGTAGCCGAGTCTCTATTTGTGGAGTTTGTAGTTGTGGAGTTTCTAGTTGTGGAATTTCTATTTGTGGAGTCTCTAGTTGCAGAGTTTCTAGTTGTGGAGTTTCTATTTGCGGAGTTTATGGTTGTGGAGTTTCTGGTTTTGGAGTTTCTAGTTGTGGAGTTTCATGTTGTGGAGTTTCTAGTTGTGGAGTCTCAAGTTGTGGAGTTTAAAGTTGTCGAGTTTCAAGTTGTGAAGTCTCTAGTTTTGCAGTTTCTAGTTGTGGAGTTTTTAGTTGTGGAGTTTCTAGATATGGAATTTCCAGTTGCCGAGTCTCTATTTGTGGAGTTTGTAGTTGTGGAGTTTCTAGTTGTGGAGTTTTTAGTTGTGGAGTCTCTAGTTGCGGAGTTTCTAGTTGTGGAGTTTCTAGTTGTGGAGTTTCTAGTTGTGAAGTTTCTGGTTATGGAGTTTCTAGTTCTGGAGTTTCAAGTTGTGGAGTTTCGAGTTGTGGAGTTTCTAGGTGTGGAGTTTCTAGCTGCGGAGTTTCTAGGTGCAGAGTCTCTACTTTTGGAGTTTCTAGTCTCGAATTATCTAGTTGAGGAGTCTCTAGTTGTAGAGTTTTTAGTTGTGGAGTTTCTAGTTGTGGAGTTTCAAGTTGTGGAGTTTCTAGTTGCAGCGTCTCAAGTTGTGGAGTTTCCAGTTGTGGAGTTTTTAGTTGTGGAGTTTCTAGTTGTTGAGTTTCTAGTTGTGGAGTTTCTAATTGTGGAGTTTCTAGTTGTGGAGTCTCTAGTGGCGGAGTTTCTAGTTGTGGAGTTTCTAGTTGTGGAGTTTCTCGTTGTGGAGTTTCTAGTTGTGGAGCTTCTAGTTGTGGAGTTTCAAGTTGTGGAGTTTCTAGTTGCGGAGTCTCAAGTTGTGGAGTTTCTAGTTGTGGAGTTTCAAGTTGGTGAGTTTCTAGTTGTGGAGTTTCTAGTTGTGGAGTTTCTAGTTGTGGAGTTTCTAGCTGCGGAGTTTCTAGGTGCAGAGTCTCTAGTTTTGGAGTTTCTAGTTGCGAATTCTCTAGATGAGGAGTCTCTAGTTGTAGAGTTTTTAGTTGTGGAGTTTCAAGTTGTGGAGTTTCTAGTTGCGGCGTCTCAAGTTGTGGAGTTTTTAAATGCGTAGTTTCTAGTTGCGGAGTTCTCTAGTTGCGCAGTCTCTAGTTGTGGAGTTTCTAGTTCTGGAGTTTCAAGTTGTGGAGTTTCGAGTTGTGGAGTTTCTAGGTGTGGAGTTTCTAGCTGCGGAGTTTCTAGGTGCAGAGTCTCTACTTTTGGAGTTTCTAGTCTCGAATTATCTAGTTGAGGAGTCTCTAGTTGTAGAGTTTTTAGTTGTGGAGTTTCTAGTTGTGGAGTTTCAAGTTGTGGAGTTTCTAGTTGCAGCGTCTCAAGTTGTGGAGTTTCCAGTTGTGGAGTTTTTAGTTGTGGAGTTTCTAGTTGTTGAGTTTCTAGTTGTGGAGTTTCTAATTGTGGAGTTTCTAGTTGTGGAGTCTCTAGTGGCGGAGTTTCTAGTTGTGGAGTTTCTAGTTGTGGAGTTTCTCGTTGTGGAGTTTCTAGTTGTGGAGCTTCTAGTTGTGGAGTTTCAAGTTGTGGAGTTTCTAGTTGCGGAGTCTCAAGTTGTGGAGTTTCTAGTTGTGGAGTTTCAAGTTGGTGAGTTTCTAGTTGTGGAGTTTCTAGTTGTGGAGTTTCTAGTTGTGGAGTTTCTAGCTGCGGAGTTTCTAGGTGCAGAGTCTCTAGTTTTGGAGTTTCTAGTTCCGAATTCTCTAGATGAGGAGTCTCTAGTTGTAGAGTTTTTAGTTGTGGAGTTTCATGTTGTGGAGTTTCTAGTTGTTGAGTCTCAAGTTGTGGAGTTTAAAGTTGTGGAGTTTCAAGTTGTGGAGTCTCTAGTTGTGGAGTTGCTAGTTGCGGAGTGTCTAGTTGTGAAGTTTCCAGTTGTGGAGTTTCTAGTTGTGAAGTCTCTAGTTTTGCAGTTTCTAGTTGTGGAGTTTTTAGTTGTGGAGTTTCTAGATATGGAATTTCTAGTTGCCGAGTCTCTATTTGTGGAGATTGTAGTTGTGGAGTTTCTAGTTGTGGAGTTTCTAGTTGTGGAGTCTCTAGTTGCGGAGTTTCTAGTTGTGGAGTTTCTAGTTGTGGAGTTTCTACTTGTGAAGTTTCTGGTTGTGGAGTTTCTAGTTGTGGAGTTTCAAGTTGTGGAGTGTCTAGTTGTGGAGTCTCTAGTTGCGGAGTTTCTAGTTGTGAAGTTTCTATTTGTGGAGTTTCTAGCTGCGGTGTTTCTAGTTGCAGGTACTCTGGTTGTGGAGTTTCTAGTAGCGGAGTCTCTAGTTGTAGAGTTTCTAGTTGTGGAGTTTCTAGTTGTGGAGTTTCCAGTTGTGGAGTTTTTATTTGTGGACTTTCTAGACATGGAATTTCTAGTTGCCGAGTCTCTATTTGTGGAGTTTGTAGTTGTGGAATTTCTAGTTGTGGAGTTTTTAGTTGTGGAGTCTCTAGTTGCAGAGTTTCTAGTTGTGGAGTTTCTAGTTGCGGAGTTTCTAGTTGTGAAGTTTCTAGTTGTGGAGTTTCTAGTTGCGGAGTATCTAGTTGTGGAGTTTCTAGTTGTGGAGTTTACAGTTGTGGAATTGCGGAGTGTCGGGTTGTGGAGATTCTAATTGTTGAGTTTCTAGTTGTGGAGTTTCGAGTTGTTGAGTCTCTAGTTGTGGAGTTTCTGGTTGTGGAGTTTCCAGATATGGAGTATCTAGTTGTGGAGTTCCCAGTTGTGAAGTATCTAGTTGTGGAGTTTCCAGTTGTGGAGTATCTAGTTGTGGAGTTTCTAGTTGTGGAGTTTCTAGTTGTGGAGTTTCTAGTTGTGAAGTTTCTGGTTGTGGAGTTTCTAGTTCTGGAGTTTCAAGTTGTGGAGTTTCGAGTTGTGGAGTTTCTAGGTGTGGAGTTTCTAGCTGCGGAGTTTCTAGGTGCAGAGTCTCTACTTTTGGAGTTTCTAGTCTCGAATTATCTAGTTGAGGAGTCTCTAGTTGTAGAGTTTTTAGTTGTGGAGTTTCTAGTTGTGGAGTTTCAAGTTGTGGAGTTTCTAGTTGCAGCGTCTCAAGTTGTGGAGTTTCCAGTTGTGGAGTTTTTAGTTGTGGAGTTTCTAGTTGTTGAGTTTCTAGTTGTGGAGTTTCTAATTGTGGAGTTTCTAGTTGTGGAGTCTCTAGTGGCGGAGTTTCTAGTTGTGGAGTTTCTAGTTGTGGAGTTTCTCGTTGTGGAGTTTCTAGTTGTGGAGCTTCTAGTTGTGGAGTTTCAAGTTGTGGAGTTTCTAGTTGCGGAGTCTCAAGTTGTGGAGTTTCTAGTTGTGGAGTTTCAAGTTGGTGAGTTTCTAGTTGTGGAGTTTCTAGTTGTGGAGTTTCTAGTTGTGGAGTTTCTAGCTGCGGAGTTTCTAGGTGCAGAGTCTCTAGTTTTGGAGTTTCTAGTTGCGAATTCTCTAGATGAGGAGTCTCTAGTTGTAGAGTTTTTAGTTGTGGAGTTTCAAGTTGTGGAGTTTCTAGTTGCGGCGTCTCAAGTTGTGGAGTTTTTAAATGCGTAGTTTCTAGTTGCGGAGTTCTCTAGTTGCGCAGTCTCTAGTTGTGGAGTTTCTAGTTGTGTAGTGTTTAGTTGTGGAGTTTCAAGTTGTGGAGTTTCTAGTTGTAGAGTTTCGAATTGTGAAGTTTTTTGTTGTGGAGTTTCTAGTTGTGGAGTTTCTAGTTGCGGAGTTTCTAGTTGTGGAGTTTCTAGTTGGGGAGTTTCTAGTTGTGGAGTTTCAAGTTGTGGAGTTTCTAGTTGTGGAGTCTCAAGTTGTGGAGTTTGCAGTTGTGGAGTTTTTAGTTGTGGGCTTTCTAGACATGAAATTTCTTGTAGCCGAGTCTCTATTTGTGGAGTTTGTAGTTGTGTAGTTTCTAGTTGTGGAGTCTCCAGTTGAAGAGTTTCTAGTTGTGAAGTTTCTAGTTGTGAAGTTTCTAGTTGTGGAGTTTATGGTTGTGGAGTTTCTGGTTGTGGAGTTTCTAGTTGTGGAGTTTCATGTTGTGGAGTTTCAAGTTGTGGAGTTTCCAGTTGTGGAGTTTCTAGTTGTGGAGTTTCTAGTTGTGAAGTCTCTAGTTTTGCAGTTTCTAATTGTGGAGTTTTTAGTTGTGGAGTTTCTAGATATGAAATTTCTAGTTGCCGAGTCTCTATTTGTGGAGTTTGTAGTTGTGGAATTTCTAGTTGTGGAGTTTCTAATTGTGGAGTCACTAGTGGTGGAGTTTCTAGTTGTGGAGTTTCTAGTTGTGGAGTTTCTAGTTGTGGAGTTTCAAGTTGTGGAGTTTCTAGTTGTGGAGTCTCTAGTTGCGTAGTTTCTCGTTGTGGAGTTTCTAGTTGTGGAGTTTCTGGTTGTGGAGTTTCTAGTTGTGGATTTTCAAGTTGTTGAGTTTCTTGTGGCAGAGTCTCAAGTTGTGGAGTTTCTAGTTGTGGAGTTTCAAGTTGTGGAGTTTTGAGTTGTGGAGTTTCAAGTTGTGGAGTTTCTAGTTTTGGAGTTTCGAGTTGTGGAGTTTCTAGTTGTGGAGTTTCTAGCTGCGGAGTTTTTAGGTGCAGAGTCTCTACTTTTGAAGTTTCTAGTTGCGAATTCTCTAGTTGAGAAGTCTCTAGTTGTAGAGTTTTTAGTTGTGGAGTTTCTAGTTGTGAAGTTTCAAGTTGTGGAGTTTCTAGTTGCGGCGTCTCAAGTTGTGGAGTCTCAAGTTGTGGAGTTTCCAGTTGTGGAGTTTTTAGTTGTGGACTTTCTAGACATGAAATTTCTTGTAGCCGAGTCTCTATTTGTGGAGTTTGTAGTCTTGGAGTTTCTAGTTGTGGAGTTTCTATTTGTGGAGTCTCTAGTTGCAGAGTTTCTAGTTGTGGAGTTTCTAGTTGCGGAGTTTATGGTTGTGGAGTTTCTGGTTTTGGAGTTTCTAGTTGTGGAGTTTCATGTTGTGGAGTTTCTAGTTGTGGAGTCTCAAGTTGTGGAGTTTAAAGTTGTCGAGTTTCAAGTTGTGGAGTCTCTAGTTGTGGAGTTTCTAGTTGCGGAGTATCTAATTGTGGAGTTTCCAGTTGTGGAGTTTCTAGTTGTGAAGTCTCTAGTTTTGCAGTTTCTAGATGTGGAGTTTTTTGTTGTGGAGTTTCTAGATATGGAATTTCCAGTTGCCGAGTCTCTATTTGTGGAGTTTGTAGTTGTGGAGTTTCTAGTTGTGGAGTTTCTAGTTGTGGAGTCTCTAGTTGCGGAGTTTCTAGTTGTGGAGTTTCTAGTTGTGGAGTTTCTAGTTGTGAAGTTTCTGGTTGTGGAGTTTCTAGTTCTGGAGTTTCAAGTTGTGGAGTTTCTAGTTGTGGAGTCTCTGGTTGCGATTTTCTAGTTGGGTAGTTTCTAGTTGTGGAGTTTCTAGTTGTGGAATTTCTAGTTGTGGAGTCTCAAGTTGTGCAGTTTAAGCTTGTGGAGTTTCAAGTTGTGGAGTTTCTAGTTGTGGATTTTCTAGTTGTGGAGTATCTAGATTGGATTTTCCAGTTGTAGAGTTTCTAGTTGTGGAGTTGCGGAGTCTCTAGTTGTGGAGTTTCTAGTTGCAGAGTCTCTAATTGTGGAGTTTGAAGTTGTGGAGTCTCTAGATGTGGAGTTTCTAGTTGTCGAGTTTCCAGTTGTGGAGTATCTAGTAGTGGAGTTTCCAGTTGTGGAGTTTCTCGTTGCGGAGTTTCTAGTTGCGGAGTCCCTAGTTGTGGAGTTTCTAGTTGCGGAGTTTCTAGTTGTGGAGTTTCAAGTTGCGGAGTCTCAAGCTGTGGCGTTTCTAGTTGTTGAGTTTTTAGTTGTGGAGTTTCTAGTTGTTGAGTTTCTAGTTGCAGAGTTTCTTGTTGTGGAGTTTCTAGTTGTGGAGTTTCAAGTTGTGGAGTCTCTAGTTGTGGAGTTTCTAGTTGCGGAGTATCTAGTTGTGGAGTTTCCAGTTGTGGAGTTTCAAGTTGTGGAACTGCGGAGTGTCTGGTTGTGGAGTTCCTAATTGTTGAGTTTCTAGTTGTGGAGTTTCGAGTTGTTGAGTCTCTAGCTGTGGAGTTTCTAGTTGTGGAGTTTCCAGATATGGAGTATCTAGTTGTGGAGTTCCCAGTTGTGAAGTATCTTGTTGTGGAGTTTCCAGTTGTGGAGTATCTAGTTGTGGAGTTTAGGGTTGTGGAGTTTCTAGTTGCGGAGTTTCTAGTTGCGGAATTTTTAACAGCGGAGTTTCTAGTTGTGGAGTTTCAAGTTGCGGAGTCTCAAGTTGTGGAGTTTCCAGTTGTGAGTTTTTAGTTGTGGAGTTTATTGTTGTTGAGTTTCTAGTTGTGAAGTCTCTAGGTTTGCAGTTTCTAGTTGTGGAGTTTCTAGATATGGAATTTCTAGTTGCCGAGTCTCTATTTGTGGAGTTTGTAGTTGTGGAGTTTGTAGTTGTGGAGTTTCTAGTTGTGGAGTTTCTAGTTGTGGAGTTTCAAGTTGTGGAGTTTCAAGTTGTGGAGTCTCTAGTTGCGTAGTTTCTAGTTGTGGAGTTTCTAGTTGTGGAGTTTCTATTTGTGGAGTTTCTGGTTGTGGAGTTTCTAGTTGTGGATTTTCAAGTTGTGGAGTTTCTAGTGGCAGATTCTCAAGTTGTGGAGTTTCTAGTTGTGGAGTTTCAAGTTGTGGAGTTTTGAGTTGTGGAGTTTCAAGTTGTGGAGTTTCTAGTTGTGGAGTTTCGAGTTGTGGAGTTTCTAGTTGTGGAGTTTCTAGCTGCGGAGTTTCTAGGTGCAGAGTCTCTACTTTTGGAGTTTCTAGTTGCGAATTCTCTAGTTGAGGAGTCTCTAGTTGTAGAGTTTTTAGTTGTGGAGTTTCTAGTTGTGGAGTTTCTAGTTGTGGAGTCTCTAGTTGCGGAGTTTCTAGTTGTGGAGTTTCTAGTTGTGGAGTTTCTACTTGTGAAGTTTCTGGTTGTGGAGTTTCTAGTTGTGGAGTTTCAAGTTGTGGAGTGTCTAGTTGTGGAGTCTCTAGTTGCGGAGTTTCTAGTTGTGAAGTTTCTATTTGTGGAGTTTCTAGCTGCGGTGTTTCTAGTTGCAGGTACTCTGGTTGTGGAGTTTCTAGTAGCGGAGTCTCTAGTTGTAGAGTTTCTAGTTGTGGAGTTTCTAGTTGTGGAGTTTCCAGTTGTGGAGTTTTTATTTGTGGACTTTCTAGACATGGAATTTCTAGTTGCCGAGTCTCTATTTGTGGAGTTTGTAGTTGTGGAATTTCTAGTTGTGGAGTTTTCAGTTGTGGAGTCTCTAGTTGCAGAGTTTCTAGTTGTGGAGTTTCTAGTTGCGGAGTTTCTAGTTGTGAAGTTTCTAGTTGTGGAGTTTCTAGTTGCGGAGTATCTAGTTGTGGAGTTTCTAGTTGTGGAGTTTACAGTTGTGGAATTGCGGAGTGTCGGGTTGTGGAGATTCTAATTGTTGAGTTTCTAGTTGTGGAGTTTCGAGTTGTTGAGTCTCTAGTTGTGGAGTTTCTGGTTGTGGAGTTTCAAGATATGGAGTATCTAGTTGTGGAGTTCCCAGTTGTGAAGTATCTAGTTGTGGAGTTTCAAGTTGTGGATTATCTAGTTGTGGAGTTTCAAGTTGTGGAGTTTCTAGTTGCGGAGTTTCTAGTTGCAGAGTTTTTAACAGCGGAGTTTCTAGTTGTGGAGTTTCAAGTTGCGAAGTCTCAAGTTGTGGAGTTTCCAGTTGTGGAGTTTTTAGTTGTGGAGTTTCTAGTTGTTGAGTTTCTAGTTGTGAAGTCTCTAGTTTTGCAGTATCTAGTTGTGGAGTTTCTAGATACGGAATTTCTAGTTGCCGAGTCTCTATTTCTGGAGTTTGTAGTAGTGGAGTTTCTAGTTGTGGAGTTTCTAGTTGTGGAGTCTCTAGTTGCGGAGTTTCCAGTTGTGCAGTTTCTAGTTGTGGAGTTTCTAGTTGTGGAGTTTCTGGTTGTGGAGTTTCTAGTTGTGGAGTTTCAAGTTGTGGAGTTTCTAGTTGTGGAGTCTCTAGTTGTGGAGTTTCTGGTTGTGGAGTTTCTAGTTGTGAAGTCTCTAGTTTTGCAGTTTCTAGTTCTGGAGTTTCTAGTTGTGGAGTTTCAAGTTGTGGAGTTTCTAGTTGCGGAGTCTCAAGTTGTGGAGTTTCTAGCTTTGGAGTTCAAGTTGTGGAGTTTTGAGTTGTGGAGTTTCTAGTTGTGGAGTTTTGAGTTGTGGAGTTTCTAGTTGTGGAGTTTCTAGTTGTGGAGTTTTGAGTTGTGGAGTTTCTAGTTGTGGAGTTTCTAGGTGCGGAGTTTCTAGGTGCAGTGTCTCAAGTTGTGGAGTCTCAAGCTGTGGAGTTTTGAGTTGTGGAGTTTCAAGTTGTGGAGTTTCTAGTTGTGGAGTCTCTAGTTGCGGAGTTTCCAGTTGTGAAGTTTCTAGTTGTGGAGTTTCTAGTTGTGGAGTTTCTTGTTGTGGAGTTTCTAGTTGTTGAGTTTCTAGTTGTGAAGTCTCTAGTTTTGCAGTTTCTAGTTGTGGAACTTCTAGTTGTGGAGTTTCAAGTTGTGGAGTTTTGAGTTGTGGAGTTTCAAGTGTTGGAATTTCTAGTTGTTGAATATCTAGTTGTGGAGTTTCGAGTTGTTGAGTCTCTAGTTGTGGAGTTTCTAGTTGTGGAGTTTCCAGATATGGAGTATCTAGTTGTGGAGTTCCCAGTTGTGAAGTATCTAGTTGTGGAGTTTCCAGTTGTGGAGTATCTAGTTGTGGAGTTTCAAGTTGTGGAGTTTCTAGTTGCGGAGTTTTTAACAGCGGAGTTTCTAGTTGTGGAGTTTTTAACAGCGGAGTTTCTAGTTGTGGAGTTTCAAGTTGCGGAGTCTCAAGTTGTGGAGTTTCCAGTTGTGGAGTTTATAGTTGTGGAGTTTCTAGTTGTTGAGTTTCTAGTTGTGAAGTCTCTAGTTTTGCAGTTTCTAGTTGTGGAGTTTCTAGATATGGAATTTCTAGTTGCCGAGTCTCTAGTTGTGGAGTTTGTAGTTGTGGAGTTTCTAGTTGTGGAGTTTCTAGTTGTGGAGTCTCTAGTTGCGGAGTTTCTAGTTGTGCAGTTTCTAGTTGTGGAGTTTTTAGTTGTGGAGTTTCTGGTTGTGGAGTTTCTAGTTGTGGAGTTTCAAGTTTTGGAGTTTCTAGTTGTGGAGTCTCTAGTTGCGGAGTTTCTAGTTGTGAAGTTTCTAGTTGTGTAGTTTCTAGTTGTGGAGTTTCTGGTTGTGGAGTTTCTAGTTGTGAAGTCTAGTTTTGCAGTTTCTAGTTCTGGAGTTTCTAGTTGTGGAGATTCATGTTGTGGAGTTTCTAGTTGCGGAGTCTCAAGTTGTGGAGTTTCTAGTTGTGGAGTTTCAAGTTGTGGAGTTTTGAGTTGTGGAGTTTCAAGTTGTGGAGTTTCTAGTTGTGGAGTTTTGAGTTGTGGAGTTTCTAGTTGCGGAGTTTTTAGCTGCGGAGTTTCGAGGTGCAGAGTATCAAGTTGTGGAGTTTCAAGTTGTGGAGTTTTGAGTTGTGGAGTTTCATGTTGTGGAGTTTCTAGTTGTGGAGTCTCTAGTTGCGGAGTTTCTAGTTGTGAAGTTTCTAGTTGTGGAGTTTCTAGTTGTGGAGTTTCTGGTTGTGAAGTCTCTAGTTGTTGAGTTTCTAGTTGTGAAGTCTCTAGTTTTGCAGTTTCTAGTTGTGGAGTTTCTAGTTGTGGAGTTTCAAGTTGTGGAGTTTTGAGTTGTGGAGTTTCAAGTTGTGGAGTTTCTAGTTTTGGAGTTTCGAGTTGTGGAGTTTCTAGTTGTGGAGTTTCTAGCTGCGGAGTTTTTAGGTGCAGAGTCTCTACTTTTGAAGTTTCTAGTTGCGAATTCTCTAGTTGAGAAGTCTCTAGTTGTAGAGTTTTTAGTTGTGGAGTTTCTAGTTGTGAAGTTTCAAGTTGTGGAGTTTCTAGTTGCGGCGTCTCAAGTTGTGGAGTCTCAAGTTGTGGAGTTTCCAGTTGTGGAGTTTTTAGTTGTGGACTTTCTAGACATGAAATTTCTTGTAGCCGAGTCTCTATTTGTGGAGTTTGTAGTCTTGGAGTTTCTAGTTGTGGAGTTTCTATTTGTGGAGTCTCTAGTTGCAGAGTTTCTAGTTGTGGAGTTTCTAGTTGCGGAGTTTATGGTTGTGGAGTTTCTGGTTTTGGAGTTTCTAGTTGTGGAGTTTCATGTTGTGGAGTTTCTAGTTGTGGAGTCTCAAGTTGTGGAGTTTAAAGTTGTCGAGTTTCAAGTTGTGGAGTCTCTAGTTGTGGAGTTTCTAGTTGCGGAGTATCTAATTGTGGAGTTTCCAGTTGTGGAGTTTCTAGTTGTGAAGTCTCTAGTTTTGCAGTTTCTAGATGTGGAGTTTTTTGTTGTGGAGTTTCTAGATATGGAATTTCCAGTTGCCGAGTCTCTATTTGTGGAGTTTGTAGTTGTGGAGTTTCTAGTTGTGGAGTTTCTAGTTGTGGAGTCTCTAGTTGCGGAGTTTCTAGTTGTGGAGTTTCTAGTTGTGGAGTTTCTAGTTGTGAAGTTTCTGGTTGTGGAGTTTCTAGTTCTGGAGTTTCAAGTTGTGGAGTTTCTAGTTGTGGAGTCTCTGGTTGCGATTTTCTAGTTGGGTAGTTTCTAGTTGTGGAGTTTCTAGTTGTGGAATTTCTAGTTGTGGAGTCTCAAGTTGTGCAGTTTAAGCTTGTGGAGTTTCAAGTTGTGGAGTTTCTAGTTGTGGATTTTCTAGTTGTGGAGTATCTAGATTGGATTTTCCAGTTGTAGAGTTTCTAGTTGTGGAGTTGCGGAGTCTCTAGTTGTGGAGTTTCTAGTTGCAGAGTCTCTAATTGTGGAGTTTGAAGTTGTGGAGTCTCTAGATGTGGAGTTTCTAGTTGTCGAGTTTCCAGTTGTGGAGTATCTAGTAGTGGAGTTTCCAGTTGTGGAGTTTCTCGTTGCGGAGTTTCTAGTTGCGGAGTCCCTAGTTGTGGAGTTTCTAGTTGCGGAGTTTCTAGTTGTGGAGTTTCAAGTTGCGGAGTCTCAAGCTGTGGCGTTTCTAGTTGTTGAGTTTTTAGTTGTGGAGTTTCTAGTTGTTGAGTTTCTAGTTGCAGAGTTTCTTGTTGTGGAGTTTCTAGTTGTGGAGTTTCAAGTTGTGGAGTCTCTAGTTGTGGAGTTTCTAGTTGCGGAGTATCTAGTTGTGGAGTTTCCAGTTGTGGAGTTTCAAGTTGTGGAACTCGGAGTGTCTGGTTGTGGAGTTCCTAATTGTTGAGTTTCTAGTTGTGGAGTTTCGAGTTGTTGAGTCTCTAGCTGTGGAGTTTCTAGTTGTGGAGTTTCCAGATATGGAGTATCTAGTTGTGGAGTTCCCAGTTGTGAAGTATCTTGTTGTGGAGTTTCCAGTTGTGGAGTATCTAGTTGTGGAGTTTAGGGTTGTGGAGTTTCTAGTTGCGGAGTTTCTAGTTGCGGAATTTTTAACAGCGGAGTTTCTAGTTGTGGAGTTTCAAGTTGCGGAGTCTCAAGTTGTGGAGTTTCCAGTTGTGGAGTTTATAGTTGTGGAGTTTCTAGTTGTTGAGTTTCTAGTTGTGAAGTCTCTAGTTTTGCAGTTTCTAGTTGTGGAGTTTCTAGATATGGAATTTCTAGTTGCCGAGTCTCTATTTGTGGAGTTTGTAGTTGTGGAGTTTGTAGTTGTGGAGTTTCTAGTTGTGGAGTTTCTAGTTGTGGAGTTTCAAGTTGTGGAGTTTCAAGTTGTGGAGTCTCTAGTTGCGTAGTTTCTAGTTGTGGAGTTTCTAGTTGTGGAGTTTCTATTTGTGGAGTTTCTGGTTGTGGAGTTTCTAGTTGTGGATTTTCAAGTTGTGGAGTTTCTAGTGGCAGATTCTCAAGTTGTGGAGTTTCTAGTTGTGGAGTTTCAAGTTGTGGAGTTTTGAGTTGTGGAGTTTCAAGTTGTGGAGTTTCTAGTTGTGGAGTTTCGAGTTGTGGAGTTTCTAGTTGTGGAGTTTCTAGCTGCGGAGTTTCTAGGTGCAGAGTCTCTACTTTTGGAGTTTCTAGTTGCGAATTCTCTAGTTGAGGAGTCTCTAGTTGTAGAGTTTTTAGTTGTGGAGTTTCTAGTTGTGGAGTTTCTAGTTGTGGAGTCTCTAGTTGCGGAGTTTCTAGTTGTGGAGTTTCTAGTTGTGGAGTTTCTACTTGTGAAGTTTCTGGTTGTGGAGTTTCTAGTTGTGGAGTTTCAAGTTGTGGAGTGTCTAGTTGTGGAGTCTCTAGTTGCGGAGTTTCTAGTTGTGAAGTTTCTATTTGTGGAGTTTCTAGCTGCGGTGTTTCTAGTTGCAGGTACTCTGGTTGTGGAGTTTCTAGTAGCGGAGTCTCTAGTTGTAGAGTTTCTAGTTGTGGAGTTTCTAGTTGTGGAGTTTCCAGTTGTGGAGTTTTTATTTGTGGACTTTCTAGACATGGAATTTCTAGTTGCCGAGTCTCTATTTGTGGAGTTTGTAGTTGTGGAATTTCTAGTTGTGGAGTTTTCAGTTGTGGAGTCTCTAGTTGCAGAGTTTCTAGTTGTGGAGTTTCTAGTTGCGGAGTTTCTAGTTGTGAAGTTTCTAGTTGTGGAGTTTCTAGTTGCGGAGTATCTAGTTGTGGAGTTTCTAGTTGTGGAGTTTACAGTTGTGGAATTGCGGAGTGTCGGGTTGTGGAGATTCTAATTGTTGAGTTTCTAGTTGTGGAGTTTCGAGTTGTTGAGTCTCTAGTTGTGGAGTTTCTGGTTGTGGAGTTTCCAGATATGGAGTATCTAGTTGTGGAGTTCCCAGTTGTGAAGTATCTAGTTGTGGAGTTTCAAGTTGTGGAGTATCTAGTTGTGGAGTTTCAAGTTGTGGAGTTTCTAGTTGCGGAGTTTCTAGTTGCAGAGTTTTTAACAGCGGAGTTTCTAGTTGTGGAGTTTCAAGTTGCGAAGTCTCAAGTTGTGGAGTTTCCAGTTGTGGAGTTTTTAGTTGTGGAGTTTCTAGTTGTTGAGTTTCTAGTTGTGAAGTCTCTAGTTTTGCAGTATCTAGTTGTGGAGTTTCTAGATACGGAATTTCTAGTTGCCGAGTCTCTATTTCTGGAGTTTGTAGTAGTGGAGTTTCTAGTTGTGGAGTTTCTAGTTGTGGAGTCTCTAGTTGCGGAGTTTCCAGTTGTGCAGTTTCTAGTTGTGGAGTTTCTAGTTGTGGAGTTTCTGGTTGTGGAGTTTCTAGTTGTGGAGTTTCAAGTTGTGGAGTTTCTAGTTGTGGAGTCTCTAGTTGTGGAGTTTCTGGTTGTGGAGTTTCTAGTTGTGAAGTCTCTAGTTTTGCAGTTTCTAGTTCTGGAGTTTCTAGTTGTGGAGTTTCAAGTTGTGGAGTTTCTAGTTGCGGAGTCTCAAGTTGTGGAGTTTCTAGCTTTGGAGTTCAAGTTGTGGAGTTTTGAGTTGTGGAGTTTCTAGTTGTGGAGTTTTGAGTTGTGGAGTTTCTAGTTGTGGAGTTTCTAGTTGTGGAGTTTTGAGTTGTGGAGTTTCTAGTTGTGGAGTTTCTAGGTGCGGAGTTTCTAGGTGCAGTGTCTCAAGTTGTGGAGTCTCAAGCTGTGGAGTTTTGAGTTGTGGAGTTTCAAGTTGTGGAGTTTCTAGTTGTGGAGTCTCTAGTTGCGGAGTTTCCAGTTGTGAAGTTTCTAGTTGTGGAGTTTCCAGTTGTGGAGTATCTAGTTGTGGAGTTTCAAGTTGTGGAGTTTCTAGTTGCGGAGTTTTTAACAGCGGAGTTTCTAGTTGTGGAGTTTTTAACAGCGGAGTTTCTAGTTGTGGAGTTTCAAGTTGCGGAGTCTCAAGTTGTGGAGTTTCCAGTTGTGGAGTTTATAGTTGTGGAGTTTCTAGTTGTTGAGTTTCTAGTTGTGAAGTCTCTAGTTTTGCAGTTTCTAGTTGTGGAGTTTCTAGATATGGAATTTCTAGTTGCCGAGTCTCTAGTTGTGGAGTTTGTAGTTGTGGAGTTTCTAGTTGTGGAGTTTCTAGTTGTGGAGTCTCTAGTTGCGGAGTTTCTAGTTGTGCAGTTTCTAGTTGTGGAGTTTTTAGTTGTGGAGTTTCTGGTTGTGGAGTTTCTAGTTGTGGAGTTTCAAGTTTTGGAGTTTCTAGTTGTGGAGTCTCTAGTTGCGGAGTTTCTAGTTGTGAAGTTTCTAGTTGTGTAGTTTCTAGTTGTGGAGTTTCTGGTTGTGGAGTTTCTAGTTGTGAAGTCTAGTTTTGCAGTTTCTAGTTCTGGAGTTTCTAGTTGTGGAGATTCATGTTGTGGAGTTTCTAGTTGCGGAGTCTCAAGTTGTGGAGTTTCTAGTTGTGGAGTTTCAAGTTGTGGAGTTTTGAGTTGTGGAGTTTCAAGTTGTGGAGTTTCTAGTTGTGGAGTTTTGAGTTGTGGAGTTTCTAGTTGCGGAGTTTTTAGCTGCGGAGTTTCGAGGTGCAGAGTATCAAGTTGTGGAGTTTCAAGTTGTGGAGTTTTGAGTTGTGGAGTTTCATGTTGTGGAGTTTCTAGTTGTGGAGTCTCTAGTTGCGGAGTTTCTAGTTGTGAAGTTTCTAGTTGTGGAGTTTCTAGTTGTGGAGTTTCTGGTTGTGAAGTCTCTAGTTGTTGAGTTTCTAGTTGTGAAGTCTCTAGTTTTGCAGTTTCTAGTTGTGGAGTTTCTAGTTGTGGAGTTTCAAGTTGTGGAGTTTCTAGCTGTGGAGTTTCAAGTTGTGGAGTTTTGAGTTGTGGAGTTTCCAGTGTTGGAGTTTCTAGTTGTTGAGTCTCTAGTTTTGGAGTTTCTAGTTGTGGAGTTTCCAGATATGGATTATCTAGTTTTGGAGTTTTTAGTTGTGGAGTATCTAGTTGTGGAGTTTCAAGTTGTGGAGTTTCTAGTTGTGGAGTTTCCAGATATTGATTATCTAGTTTTGGAGTTTCCAGTTGTGGAGTATCTAGTTGTGGAGTTTCAAGTTGTCGAGTTTCCAGTTGTGGAGTTTTTAGTTGTGGAGTTTCTAGTTGTTGAGTTTCTAGTTGTGAAGTCTCTAGTTTTGCAGTTTCTAGTTGTGGAGTTTCTAGATATGAAATTTCTAGTTGCCGAGTCTCTATTTGTGGAGTTTGTAGTTGTGGAGTTTCTAGATATGGAATTTCTAGTTGCCGAGTCTCTATTTGTGGAGTTATTAGTTGTGGAGTTTCTAGTTGTGGAGTTTCTAATTGTGGAGTCTCTAGTTGCGGAGTTTCTAGTTGTGGAGTTTCTAGTTGTGGAGTTTCTAGTTGTGGAGTTTAAAGTTGTGGAGTTTCTAGTTGTGGAGTCTCTAGTTGCGGAGTTTCTAGTTGTGAAGTTTCTAGTTGTGGAGTTTCTAGTTGCGGAGTCTCAAGTTGTGGAGTGTCTAGTTGTGTTGTTTCAAGTTCTGGAACTTTGAGTTGTGGAGTTTCAAGTTGTGGAGTTTCTAGTTGTGGAGTTTATAGTTGTGGAGTTTCGAGTTGTGGAGTTTCTAGCTGCGGAGTTTCTAGGTGCAGAGTCTCTAGTTGCGAATTCTCTAGTTGAGGAGCCTCTAGTTGTAGAGTTTTTAGTTGTGGAGTTTCTGGTTGTGGAGTTTCAAGTTGTGGAGTTTCTAGTTGTGGAGTCTCCAGTTGCGGAGTTTCTAGTTGTGGAGTTTCTAGTTGTGGAGTTTCTAGTTGTGGAGTCTCAAGTTGTGGAGTTTCCAGTTGTGGAGTTTTTAGTTGTGGACTTTCTAGACATGAAATTTCTTGTAGCCGAGTCACTAATTTGGGAGTTTG
Organism: Rhipicephalus microplus; assembly: GCF_043290135.1. Classification (NCBI taxonomy): domain Eukaryota; kingdom Metazoa; phylum Arthropoda; class Arachnida; order Ixodida; family Ixodidae; genus Rhipicephalus; species Rhipicephalus microplus. The sequence continues at coordinate 608,312 of NW_027464664.1, read as the reverse complement.
TAGTTGTGGAGTTTGTAGTTGTGGAGTTTCTAGTTGTGGAGTCTCTAGTTGAAGAGTTTCTAGTTGTGGAGTTTCTAGTTGTGGAGTTTATGGTTGTGGAGTTTCTGGTTGTGGAGTTTCTAGCTGTGGAGTTTCATGTTGTGGAGTTTCTAGTGGTTGAGTCTCAAGTTGTGGAGTTTAAAGTTGTGGAATTTCAAGTTGTGGAGTCTCTAGTTGTGGAGTTGCTAGTTGCGGAGTGTCTAGTTGTGGAGTTTCCAGTTGTGGAGTTTCTAGTTGTGGAGTTTCTAGTTGTGAAGTCTCTAGTTTTGCAGTTTCAAGTTGTGGAGTTTCTAGATATGGAATTTCTAGTTGCCGAGTCTCTATTTGTGGAGATTGTAGTTGTGGAGTTTCTAGTTGTGGAGTTTCCAGTTGTGGAGTCTCTAGTTGTGGAGTTTCTAGTTGTGGAGTTTCTAGTTGTGGAGTTTCTACTTGTGAAGTTTCTGGTTGTGGAGTTTCTAGTTGTGGAGTTTCAAGTTGTGGAGTTTCTAGTTTTGGAGTTTCTAGTTTTGGAGTTTCAAGTTGTGGAGTTTCTAGTTGTGGAGTCTCCAGTTGCGGAGTTTCTACTTGTGGAGTTTCTAGTTGTGGAGTTTCTAGTTGTGGAGTTTCTAGTTGTGGAGTCTCAAGTTGTGGAGTTTCCAGTTGTGGAGTTTTTAGTTGTGGACTTTCTAGACATGAAATTTCTTGTAGCCGAGTCTCTAATTGTGGAGTTTGTAGTTGTGGAGTTTGTAGTTGTGGAGTTTCTAGTTGTGGAGTCTCTAGTTGAAGAGTTTCTAGTTGTGGAGTTTATGGTTGTGGAGTTTCTGGTTGTGGAGTTTCTAGTTGTGGAGTTTCATGTTGTGGAGTTTCTAGTTGTTGAGTCTCAAGTTGTGGAGTTTAAAGTTGTGGAGTTTCAAGTTGTGGAGTCTCTAGTTGTGGAGTTGCTAGTTGCGGAGTGTCTAGTTGTGAAGTTTCCAGTTGTGGAGTTTCTAGTTGTGAAGTCTCTAGTTTTGCAGTTTCTAGTTGTGGAGTTTTTAGTTGTGGAGTTTCTAGATATGGAATTTCTAGTTGCCGAGTCTCTATTTGTGGAGATTGTAGTTGTGGAGTTTCTAGTTGTGGAGTTTCTAGTTGTGGAGTCTCTAGTTGCGGAGTTTCTAGTTGTGGAGTTTCTAGTTGTGGAGTTTCTACTTGTGAAGTTTCTGGTTGTGGAGTTTCTAGTTGTGGAGTTTCAAGTTGTGGAGTGTCTAGTTGTGGAGTCTCTAGTTGCGGAGTTTCTAGTTGTGAAGTTTCTATTTGTGGAGTTTCTAGCTGCGGTGTTTCTAGTTGCAGGTACTCTGGTTGTGGAGTTTCTAGTAGCGGAGTCTCTAGTTGTAGAGTTTCTAGTTGTGGAGTTTCTAGTTGTGGAGTTTCCAGTTGTGGAGTTTTTATTTGTGGACTTTCTAGACATGGAATTTCTAGTTGCCGAGTCTCTATTTGTGGAGTTTGTAGTTGTGGAATTTCTAGTTGTGGAGTTTTTAGTTGTGGAGTCTCTAGTTGCAGAGTTTCTAGTTGTGGAGTTTCTAGTTGCGGAGTTTCTAGTTGTGAAGTTTCTAGTTGTGGAGTTTCTAGTTGCGGAGTATCTAGTTGTGGAGTTTCTAGTTGTGGAGTTTACAGTTGTGGAATTGCGGAGTGTCGGGTTGTGGAGATTCTAATTGTTGAGTTTCTAGTTGTGGAGTTTCGAGTTGTTGAGTCTCTAGTTGTGGAGTTTCTGGTTGTGGAGTTTCCAGATATGGAGTATCTAGTTGTGGAGTTCCCAGTTGTGAAGTATCTAGTTGTGGAGTTTCCAGTTGGGGAGTATCTAGTTGTGGAGTTTCAAGTTGTGGAGTTTCTAGTTGCGGAGTTTCTAGTTGCAGAGTTTTTAACAGCGGAGTTTCTAGTTGTGGAGTTTCAAGTTGCGAAGTCTCAAGTTGTGGAGTTTCCAGTTGTGGAGTTTTTAGTTGTGGAGTTTCTAGTTGTTGAGTTTCTAGTTGTGAAGTCTCTAGTTTTGCAGTATCTAGTTGTGGAGTTTCTAGATACGGAATTTCTAGTTGCCGAGTCTCTATTTCTGGAGTTTGTAGTAGTGGAGTTTCTAGTTGTGGAGTTTCTAGTTGTGGAGTCTCTAGTTGCGGAGTTTCCAGTTGTGCAGTTTCTAGTTGTGGAGTTTCTAGTTGTGGAGTTTCTGGTTGTGGAGTTTCTAGTTGTGGAGTTTCAAGTTGTGGAGTTTCTAGTCGTGGAATCTCTAGTTGTGGAGGTTCTGGTTGTGGAGTTTCTAGTTGTGAAGTCTCTAGTTTTGCAGTTTCTAGTTCTGGAGTTTCTAGTTGTGGAGTTTCAAGTTGTGGAGTTTCTAGTTGCGGAGTCTCAAGTTGTGGAGTTTCTAGCTTTGGAGTTCAAGTTGTGGAGTTTTGAGTTGTGGAGTTTCTAGTTGTGGAGTTTTGAGTTGTGGAGTTTCTAGTTGTGGAGTTTCTAGTTGTGGAGTTTTGAGTTGTGGAGTTTCTAGTTGTGGAGTTTCTAGGTGCGGAGTTTCTAGGTGCAGTGTCTCAAGTTGTGGAGTCTCAAGCTGTGGAGTTTTGAGTTGTGGAGTTTCAAGTTGTGGAGTTTCTAGTTGTGGAGTCTCTAGTTGCGGAGTTTCCAGTTGTGAAGTTTCTAGTTGTGGAGTTTCTAGTTGTGGAGTTTCTTGTTGTGGAGTTTCTAGTTGTTGAGTTTCTAGTTGTGAAGTCTCTAGTTTTGCAGTTTCTAGTTGTGGAACTTCTAGTTGTGGAGTTTCAAGTTGTGGAGTTTCTAGTTGTGGAGTTTTGAGTTGTGGAGTTTCAAGTGTTGGAATTTCTAGTTGTTGAATATCTAGTTGTGGAGTTTCTAGTTGTGGAGTTTCCAGATATGGATTATCTAGTTTTGGAGTTTCCAGTTGTGGAGTATCTAGTTGTGGAGTTTCAAGTTGTGGAGTTTCTAGTTGTGGAGTTTCCAGATATGGATTATCTAGTTTTGGAGTTTCCAGTTTTGGAGTTTCAAGTTGCGGAGTCTCAAGTTGTGGAGTTTCTAGCTTTGGAGTTCAAGTTGTGGAGTTTTGAGTTGTGGAGTTTCTAGTTGTGGAGTTTTGAGTTGTGGAGTTTCTAGTTGTGGAGTTTCTAGTTGTGGAGTTTTGAGTTGTGGAGTTTCTAGTTGTGGAGTTTCTAGGTGCGGAGTTTCTAGGTGCAGTGTCTCAAGTTGTGGAGTCTCAAGCTGTGGAGTTTTGAGTTGTGGAGTTTCAAGTTGTGGAGTTTCTAGTTGTGGAGTCTCTAGTTGCGGAGTTTCCAGTTGTGAAGTTTCTAGTTGTGGAGTTTCTAGTTGTGGAGTTTCTTGTTGTGGAGTTTCTAGTTGTTGAGTTTCTAGTTGTGAAGTCTCTAGTTTTGCAGTTTCTAGTTGTGGAACTTCTAGTTGTGGAGTTTCAAGTTGTGGAGTTTCTAGTTGTGGAGTTTTGAGTTGTGGAGTTTCAAGTGTTGGAATTTCTAGTTGTTGAATATCTAGTTGTGGAGTTTCGAGTTGTTGAGTCTCTAGTTGTGGAGTTTCTAGTTGTGGAGTTTCCAGATATGGAGTATCTAGTTGTGGAGTTCCCAGTTGTGAAGTATCTAGTTGTGGAGTTTCCAGTTGTGGAGTATCTAGTTGTGGAGTTTCAAGTTGTGGAGTTTCTAGTTGCGGAGTTTTTAACAGCGGAGTTTCTAGTTGTGGAGTTTTTAACAGCGGAGTTTCTAGTTGTGGAGTTTCAAGTTGCGGAGTCTCAAGTTGTGGAGTTTCCAGTTGTGGAGTTTATAGTTGTGGAGTTTCTAGTTGTTGAGTTTCTAGTTGTGAAGTCTCTAGTTTTGCAGTTTCTAGTTGTGGAGTTTCTAGATATGGAATTTCTAGTTGCCGAGTCTCTAGTTGTGGAGTTTGTAGTTGTGGAGTTTCTAGTTGTGGAGTTTCTAGTTGTGGAGTCTCTAGTTGCGGAGTTTCTAGTTGTGCAGTTTCTAGTTGTGGAGTTTTTAGTTGTGGAGTTTCTGGTTGTGGAGTTTCTAGTTGTGGAGTTTCAAGTTTTGGAGTTTCTAGTTGTGGAGTCTCTAGTTGCGGAGTTTCTAGTTGTGAAGTTTCTAGTTGTGTAGTTTCTAGTTGTGGAGTTTCTGGTTGTGGAGTTTCTAGTTGTGAAGTCTAGTTTTGCAGTTTCTAGTTCTGGAGTTTCTAGTTGTGGAGATTCATGTTGTGGAGTTTCTAGTTGCGGAGTCTCAAGTTGTGGAGTTTCTAGTTGTGGAGTTTCAAGTTGTGGAGTTTTGAGTTGTGGAGTTTCAAGTTGTGGAGTTTCTAGTTGTGGAGTTTTGAGTTGTGGAGTTTCTAGTTGCGGAGTTTTTAGCTGCGGAGTTTCGAGGTGCAGAGTATCAAGTTGTGGAGTTTCAAGTTGTGGAGTTTTGAGTTGTGGAGTTTCATGTTGTGGAGTTTCTAGTTGTGGAGTCTCTAGTTGCGGAGTTTCTAGTTGTGAAGTTTCTAGTTGTGGAGTTTCTAGTTGTGGAGTTTCTGGTTGTGAAGTCTCTAGTTGTTGAGTTTCTAGTTGTGAAGTCTCTAGTTTTGCAGTTTCTAGTTGTGGAGTTTCTAGTTGTGGAGTTTCAAGTTGTGGAGTTTTGAGTTGTGGAGTTTCAAGTTGTGGAGTTTCTAGTTTTGGAGTTTCGAGTTGTGGAGTTTCTAGTTGTGGAGTTTCTAGCTGCGGAGTTTTTAGGTGCAGAGTCTCTACTTTTGAAGTTTCTAGTTGCGAATTCTCTAGTTGAGAAGTCTCTAGTTGTAGAGTTTTTAGTTGTGGAGTTTCTAGTTGTGAAGTTTCAAGTTGTGGAGTTTCTAGTTGCGGCGTCTCAAGTTGTGGAGTCTCAAGTTGTGGAGTTTCCAGTTGTGGAGTTTTTAGTTGTGGACTTTCTAGACATGAAATTTCTTGTAGCCGAGTCTCTATTTGTGGAGTTTGTAGTCTTGGAGTTTCTAGTTGTGGAGTTTCTATTTGTGGAGTCTCTAGTTGCAGAGTTTCTAGTTGTGGAGTTTCTAGTTGCGGAGTTTATGGTTGTGGAGTTTCTGGTTTTGGAGTTTCTAGTTGTGGAGTTTCATGTTGTGGAGTTTCTAGTTGTGGAGTCTCAAGTTGTGGAGTTTAAAGTTGTCGAGTTTCAAGTTGTGGAGTCTCTAGTTGTGGAGTTTCTAGTTGCGGAGTATCTAATTGTGGAGTTTCCAGTTGTGGAGTTGCTAGTTGTGAAGTCTCTAGTTTTGCAGTTTCTAGATGTGGAGTTTTTTGTTGTGGAGTTTCTAGATATGGAATTTCCAGTTGCCGAGTCTCTATTTGTGGAGTTTGTAGTTGTGGAGTTTCTAGTTGTGGAGTTTCTAGTTGTGGAGTCTCTAGTTGCGGAGTTTCTAGTTGTGGAGTTTCTAGTTGTGGAGTTTCTAGTTGTGAAGTTTCTGGTTGTGGAGTTTCTAGTTCTGGAGTTTCAAGTTGTGGAGTTTCTAGTTGTGGAGTCTCTGGTTGCGATTTTCTAGTTGGGTAGTTTCTAGTTGTGGAGTTTCTAGTTGTGGAATTTCTAGTTGTGGAGTCTCAAGTTGTGCAGTTTAAGCTTGTGGAGTTTCAAGTTGTGGAGTTTCTAGTTGTGGATTTTCTAGTTGTGGAGTATCTAGATTGGATTTTCCAGTTGTAGAGTTTCTAGTTGTGGAGTTGCGGAGTCTCTAGTTGTGGAGTTTCTAGTTGCAGAGTCTCTAATTGTGGAGTTTGAAGTTGTGGAGTCTCTAGATGTGGAGTTTCTAGTTGTCGAGTTTCCAGTTGTGGAGTATCTAGTAGTGGAGTTTCCAGTTGTGGAGTTTCTCGTTGCGGAGTTTCTAGTTGCGGAGTCCCTAGTTGTGGAGTTTCTAGTTGCGGAGTTTCTAGTTGTGGAGTTTCAAGTTGCGGAGTCTCAAGCTGTGGCGTTTCTAGTTGTTGAGTTTTTAGTTGTGGAGTTTCTAGTTGTTGAGTTTCTAGTTGCAGAGTTTCTTGTTGTGGAGTTTCTAGTTGTGGAGTTTCAAGTTGTGGAGTCTCTAGTTGTGGAGTTTCTAGTTGCGGAGTATCTAGTTGTGGAGTTTCCAGTTGTGGAGTTTCAAGTTGTGGAACTGCGGAGTGTCTGGTTGTGGAGTTCCTAATTGTTGAGTTTCTAGTTGTGGAGTTTCGAGTTGTTGAGTCTCTAGCTGTGGAGTTTCTAGTTGTGGAGTTTCCAGATATGGAGTATCTAGTTGTGGAGTTCCCAGTTGTGAAGTATCTTGTTGTGGAGTTTCCAGTTGTGGAGTATCTAGTTGTGGAGTTTAGGGTTGTGGAGTTTCTAGTTGCGGAGTTTCTAGTTGCGGAATTTTTAACAGCGGAGTTTCTAGTTGTGGAGTTTCAAGTTGCGGAGTCTCAAGTTGTGGAGTTTCCAGTTGTGAGTTTTTAGTTGTGGAGTTTATTGTTGTTGAGTTTCTAGTTGTGAAGTCTCTAGGTTTGCAGTTTCTAGTTGTGGAGTTTCTAGATATGGAATTTCTAGTTGCCGAGTCTCTATTTGTGGAGTTTGTAGTTGTGGAGTTTGTAGTTGTGGAGTTTCTAGTTGTGGAGTTTCTAGTTGTGGAGTTTCAAGTTGTGGAGTTTCAAGTTGTGGAGTCTCTAGTTGCGTAGTTTCTAGTTGTGGAGTTTCTAGTTGTGGAGTTTCTATTTGTGGAGTTTCTGGTTGTGGAGTTTCTAGTTGTGGATTTTCAAGTTGTGGAGTTTCTAGTGGCAGATTCTCAAGTTGTGGAGTTTCTAGTTGTGGAGTTTCAAGTTGTGGAGTTTTGAGTTGTGGAGTTTCAAGTTGTGGAGTTTCTAGTTGTGGAGTTTCGAGTTGTGGAGTTTCTAGTTGTGGAGTTTCTAGCTGCGGAGTTTCTAGGTGCAGAGTCTCTACTTTTGGAGTTTCTAGTTGCGAATTCTCTAGTTGAGGAGTCTCTAGTTGTAGAGTTTTTAGTTGTGGAGTTTCTAGTTGTGGAGTTTCTAGTTGTGGAGTCTCTAGTTGCGGAGTTTCTAGTTGTGGAGTTTCTAGTTGTGGAGTTTCTACTTGTGAAGTTTCTGGTTGTGGAGTTTATAGTTGTGGAGTTTCAAGTTGTGGAGTGTCTAGTTGTGGAGTCTCTAGTTGCGGAGTTTCTAGTTGTGAAGTTTCTATTTGTGGAGTTTCTAGCTGCGGTGTTTCTAGTTGCAGGTACTCTGGTTGTGGAGTTTCTAGTAGCGGAGTCTCTAGTTGTAGAGTTTCTAGTTGTGGAGTTTCTAGTTGTGGAGTTTCCAGTTGTGGAGTTTTTATTTGTGGACTTTCTAGACATGGAATTTCTAGTTGCCGAGTCTCTATTTGTGGAGTTTGTAGTTGTGGAATTTCTAGTTGTGGAGTTTTCAGTTGTGGAGTCTCTAGTTGCAGAGTTTCTAGTTGTGGAGTTTCTAGTTGCGGAGTTTCTAGTTGTGAAGTTTCTAGTTGTGGAGTTTCTAGTTGCGGAGTATCTAGTTGTGGAGTTTCTAGTTGTGGAGTTTACAGTTGTGGAATTGCGGAGTGTCGGGTTGTGGAGATTCTAATTGTTGAGTTTCTAGTTGTGGAGTTTCGAGTTGTTGAGTCTCTAGTTGTGGAGTTTCTGGTTGTGGAGTTTCCAGATATGGAGTATCTAGTTGTGGAGTTCCCAGTTGTGAAGTATCTAGTTGTGGAGTTTCAAGTTGTGGAGTATCTAGTTGTGGAGTTTCAAGTTGTGGAGTTTCTAGTTGCGGAGTTTCTAGTTGCAGAGTTTTTAACAGCGGAGTTTCTAGTTGTGGAGTTTCAAGTTGCGAAGTCTCAAGTTGTGGAGTTTCCAGTTGTGGAGTTTTTAGTTGTGGAGTTTCTAGTTGTTGAGTTTCTAGTTGTGAAGTCTCTAGTTTTGCAGTATCTAGTTGTGGAGTTTCTAGATACGGAATTTCTAGTTGCCGAGTCTCTATTTCTGGAGTTTGTAGTAGTGGAGTTTCTAGTTGTGGAGTTTCTAGTTGTGGAGTCTCTAGTTGCGGAGTTTCCAGTTGTGCAGTTTCTAGTTGTGGAGTTTCTAGTTGTGGAGTTTCTGGTTGTGGAGTTTCTAGTTGTGGAGTTTCAAGTTGTGGAGTTTCTAGTTGTGGAGTCTCTAGTTGTGGAGTTTCTGGTTGTGGAGTTTCTAGTTGTGAAGTCTCTAGTTTTGCAGTTTCTAGTTCTGGAGTTTCTAGTTGTGGAGTTTCAAGTTGTGGAGTTTCTAGTTGCGGAGTCTCAAGTTGTGGAGTTTCTAGCTTTGGAGTTCAAGTTGTG